>NC_141374.1:2676712-3276712 GCF_963921425.1 Dryas octopetala | reverse complement strand
TCCTAAAGAGAAGAAGTTAGATCTTAAGACCATCAGTTGCTACTTCATTGCCTATCTAGATAAGTCAAAAGGATACAAGTTTTACTGTCCTAATCACTCTACTAGGATAATCGAAACTAATAAGGTTAAATTCTTTGAAGATCATACTCCAAATGTCAAACACGATTTTGTTTTGGAGGAAGAGGGTGAAGCAGATGTTTGAAGTTCTGTGATCATCAATTACGAAACAAGGGGTGAAGCACTAATAAGGCTGAATCCCTTGGCACCGCCTGCACGGTCGCCACCACAATTGCCATTTGAGGATATTCCTAATTTCGAACACCAAGATCTTACTCCTCAATAATGAAATGAGCCAATTCAAGTAAGAAGATTAGAAAGAGTTCGAAGATTTGCATTGCCTTTTGACTACATTGTCTACCTCCAAGAAACTGATTTTGATGTAGGCGAGGAGAACGATCCAGTCACTTATCATCAAGCTATTAGTAGTCCTCAATCATCCTTATGGATGGATGCAATGCAGGCAGAACTAGAATCAATGCAAAATAATCAAGTGTGGGAGCTTGTAGAACCACCTCGTCATGTGAAATCGATTAGATGCAAATGGGTATTTAAAACTAAGAAGAATTCAGATGGGAGCATAGGGAGGCATAAAGCCAGATTGGTGGCTAAGGGTTACATGCAGGAAGAAGGAATAGACTTCAATGAAACCTTTTTCACTAGTTTCAACCAAAGACTCCTTTAGGATGATTATGGCACTAGTGGCTCGTTATGATTTGGAATTACATCAGATGGATGTGAAGACTATTTTTCTCAATGGAAACTTGGAAGAAGAAATTTACATGAAGCAACCGAAAGGTTTCGAGGAAAGGGGAAGAGAGCATATGGTATGCAGACTTAAGAAATCCATATATGGTCTAAAGCAAGCCTCAATGAAATGGTACTTAAAGTTCGATTCTATAGTAACTAAACATGGTTTTGTTGAGAACCCTCTAGATGAATGCATATACTTCAAGATCTGTGGGAGTAGATTCATTGTCTTAGTGCTATATGTGGATGACATTCATTTGGCTAGTATGGACAAGAAGATGCTCTTAGTGACTAAAGCAGTCTTATCTGATCAATCTTTTTAGATGAAAGACTTAGGGGAAACGTCTTTTGTGTTAGGAATCAAGATTACAAGAGACCGAAAGTGAGGATTAGTGGAAATCTCGCAAAAAGCTTACATTGACAGGATGCTCAAACAATTCTGCATATAATTCACAATAAAATATCAACCCAAACGACCAAATAAAGTAATCCTTAGTCGACATAGATAATATACACGATATAACCTAATTCAAGACTGTCAAACATAGCCACTCATATCGGATCATAAGAAATCAAATGTATCTTTCTGCATAAGCACCTTATGTTCACGATATCGGCACTTGTGTTCACATGAGTCACCACAAGATATAGAAAAGTTTAATATGAAACAACTAAATGTGATTACTGTAACATGCTTCATATCATGGTCCAACTTTATGTCAGTGTATAAACAATGACCCTTTATGCTTCTAAGAAGCTAGTATGCTCATAAGATTTAAGAACACACTTCCATTTATTGTCAAAACCTGAAGACAATAATCTTTCATATAGCTATATATAATCCTTAAGCTGCAACAAAATATGTAAGAAACCAACAATTTAATATTCTTTAAGTTGCAGCTTATGTTAAAAACCAACAATTTAATATTCTTTATGCAATTGCAAAATAATACTAGAATAAATCCAAAGTATCAAGAAAGATAAACAAGCACTCCAAAGTGAAACAAATAATACTGTAAAGAAGCTAAAACCAATTACAGTCTAGTGTCTGTAAAAACGCTCCCACTAATCTATGACATCAAAATTCTCCACTAATCCCATGCTCTTCATGTGCTTGTTGAAAACTGCAACTGGTATGAATTTGGTGAAGGGATCAGCTACCATTTCTGATGTCCTTATCTCCTCAATAACAACCTTTCCTTCCTCAACCCTCTCCCTTACATGTAAGAACCTGAGTTCTATATGTCTCGAGCTAGAAGACCGCTTGTTGTTCTTCGCAAAATAGACATATGACAGTCCAAGTGAAAGAATGTAAGAACCTAATTGGACATATATATAATTATTAAGATTACACAATATTATATGTGACACTGTGCGAATAAAGTAAAAGATAATACATGTAATATATCTAGTAACTATAATATTGTGATTAATATTATGGCATTTGGGTCTAATTATATGGGTTTTAATAAAGCCCAAATAGGATATAAAATTAGGTTAAGATGTATCCTGTACATGGCAGGAAACCTGTAACTGGTAGGTTTCTAGCACATGACATCTATATAAGACAAGGTCCCTGCTCTCACAACTTAATCAGTTCAATTGTCTTTCCCCATTGAGAGATAGAGCATACAGACTATTGGTGAGAGTGGAAGATCTTGTCTTGCCTAGATCAAACCTGAAGGAGATGGCTTCATCAGGTATGTTTTTATTTCATGGCTAATAACATGATTGAACATGTGTGATTGTGTCTTTACCTCTATGTAGTATAAAGAAGAATTATTTGGTTAGATCTATCAAGCGCACCCAGGACCTGCTGCCGTCGCGTATAAATTAATTTATGTTACAATTAAAGTCAATTCTTATACGGAAATATCAATTATTTATGCTTTGAAATAAATAGAAAATTACATTAAAATCAATCAAATATTTCTAAATACTAAAATAGTCAATGTGGAATTTTTTTTAGAGCAAATTAGGCATAGATCCCTTGGAAAAACAGTGCTTAGACAAAAGTCGGCAGTGATTCAAATTCGTAGTCAAGTCCTTTACATTCTCAATTAAGTCCTTTTTCAAATGCCACATCAGACTATTAATTAAACGTAAGCAATTTTTTTTTTTATTTGATTTTTTTCATTTCGCAAATCACCCTTTCCATAATCTATCTAATTACAAAATTTAAATTTTAAATTGATTAAATATTATCGCATTAAATTTAAATTCAAATGATGTTGAGATCGATCACCAGCAATCAATTTGATTTTCAACTCCTTTAAACCCTCTCTCTCTTTCTTTGCGAATTTCATTGTATTACGTTATTGGCAATGTGGCAATTAATGAAGACCATCTAGCATTGTCTTGTGCAAAAATCTATGATCTTATTATTTTTCCTTTTGATTAATTTTCTTGGGTTCCACACAAGAGTCGATGTTGGTACCTCCATGGCTTTCAGGATAGGGCAGTGGTGAATTGGTTTCTTTCTTCTTCTTTTTTTCTTTATATTTATTTATAAGTTTTTAAGTGTTTGTGTTTGGCTTAGTTGATTTATTTATTCTCCTGTGTTGGATTATTTAGTGGCAAGTGGACAACAATGTCAGAAAATGAAATGACAAAAGAAAGCAATTACAATTGACATGCACTAATTGTTTCAATTTGCACGTAGTGTTATTGTCGCATGCAATGATCTTTTTTAATAAATTTGAGAATGAATTGACAGAAGAAAGCAATTACAATTGGCATGATTGGTAACACCACATCAAGATGACACGTGGTATTACAGTTACACACACTAATTGTTTCAATTTGCACATAGTGTTATTGTTGCATGCAATGATCTTTTTAATAAAATTGAGAATGAAGTTGACAACTTCTATAGATGGTCATTACAATCATTTTGGAAAAAAGTAAAAATGCTTTTGAAGTCACTATACAACTAAGCTGATTACACGGCAAATAGTAAGTCCTCAAAACACAAAAAAAAAAAAAATCATATGAAATAGAATGTAGGCAAAGAGGGCGGCAAATTTTGACACGACACGATAACACGACTCGAACCCGATACGAAGTTAGCGGATTTGGGTTGACCATTTCTTAACACGAGCACGAATATGACATGACCCACTAAATACGTATAATAAACTAGTATTATATGAAGATTGAATAGTTTTTCTCATTTTTTAATGTGTATTATATGACCTATTGTAGAATTATGACTTATTTGTATATGGTTTTATTAGTATTATGATTAAATATGTTTTTTATGTTTTAAAGGTAGTGCATAAGTAACTACTTTGGTTTAAAAATACAAGAAATTATGTTTAAGTTTTGGTTCACGAGATATATATGTTAACCCGAAAACGACACGATTATAAACGGGTTGGGTTAGGGTTGAGTCACTCGACACGATTAATTAAACGGATCAGGTTAGGGTTGACTAGTATTTAACACGAACATGAAATGACACGATGTGAACGCTACATGACACAACCCATTGCCAGCCCTAGTCCATTAATGTCATTACTTTTTTTACTTGCTTGAATGGTGTTTATATGCTCTCTTTCTTGTTTCAGGTGTTTGCATTTATGGAGCAAATTTACAATTATGCTTCCAATTTAGAGAAAAATAGACGTCTGCAAGATAGAAACTTTGAATTGGTTTTATTGGGAATCTTGCGATCTAGTTAATGCTGTTTTGTAATAGACTGATGTGCTTAAAAATACACGGATAGTCTCCTAAAATGTTCATGATGAAGAAAATGAAGACATATCATGCTTTTAAATAACCTGTGCTGAGACATGGTGAAGTTAGCAGGAATCTAACTATCTAAGGTCTTGCGTTTTATATTCACGTACAGTTTTATCTTCGGTAAATTCTATGTGTACCCAACATTCTTCTTATTTTACCCAACAAAATTTTTAATCATAAATGGACAATTATGTCCTATGATGAAATAACCATTAAGGACAAATACAACTTTAAAAAAAAAAAAAAAAACTTTGTTTCTTTCTAACCAATAGCTCCAAACTCCAGCACCGAAAAAAAAAATAGCTCTAGAATTCCAGTAGCAAACTAGCAATTGACCAATAATTTTTTTGATCGACCAATAAAAACACCAATAATTAGCTCTTCAACCTAACTAGCTCTAGTTCTAGACTTCCAGTAGCAATTGACCAATTACCCAACCTCTTCCATCTTCATCTTCAACCTCTTCTACATTTTTTTGTGGGTATTAAAAGCTTAAGCAAATTTAGGTTTGCATCTTGTTCGGTGAACTAGCACCGAATACGATGCTATTATTCGGTCAGAGTCCACCGAATGTTGATAACTTATTCGGACGACACCCACCGAATGTTGATAACTTATTCGGATGACACCCACCGAATTCCACGTTCGGTGGGTATCTACCGAATAGAAAAGGCTTGTTCGGCGGGTAGCTGTCGGAGAAAACATTCAGGTTTGGAACTAGTCCGCCGAACCTGCTTTTTTTTTTTTTTTTTTTTTTTTAAGTTGGTGTTCAAAGGGGAAGGAAGAGAGAGGAGCTGGGCACGAGGCGGGTCGAAGGGGAAAGAGAGAGAGAGTGGTGTTCGGAGAAGAGAGAGAGAGGATGGTGGTGCTGTTGGTGGTTCTCGTGGAGGTCCGAGGTGAAGGTGGTGCAACTGCAGGGAGAGAGAGAGAGAGAGAGAGAGAGAGAGAGAGAGAGAGAGGAAGGCGGTGTTGCGGGGAGAAGAGAGATAGAGGATGGACGAGAGAGAGAAGGTGGTGCTGCGTGCGGTGAAGAAGATGGAGGAGAGAGATTGGGTATGATAGTAATTTAGGTTGGGTAAAATGAGAAAATGTTAATTTCAAAAACATGATGGTTGGGTAAATTAAGAAGTTGGGTAAAATAAGATAATTTTTGGGTATGTATAACATTTCCCTTTATCTTCAAGCTTTTTCTTGCTGTCATTCACTAATTTATTATTTTATTTGTATTTTTTTTCTTATTAAATAATCTCATGATTTTTTATGTATAATTGAAGGTTTTCAATATAAATCAATATATTTTAAGTTAATTTGGTGTCAAAGTTTGTATATCAAATAAATAAATAAAAAGTTTGTATATATCAATATCATGTTTGGTGTTGCCCTTGGAATTAGCCCAAAGGTCCTATGCTCAGAGAAATTTTACGAAATAACTCAGTTTAATCTAACTCTCGCCTTTTAAAATTAACAATTATGACTTATTTTGGCATGTGAATAGACTCAATTACCCTTGATATAAATACTTTACTAAATGCCATAAAAATTCATTTCTTTCTCCCCAAACCAATCCACAAAACACATTAATCTGGGCCTTTCCTTGAAAATTTCATTTGAAAACAATTTGACATAAATATATATACATATAAAAACACTATTTCCCATTTATGTTGAGGATCTTATACTCAAAGTCAAGCCCATGACAAGAAATGTAATTTATTTATTGAAATTTTGCAAAACATGTTCATAAACAGTGTCCCACTAGAAATCACAATTTTTAACTAGAACTCGAGATAACAAAACTAAATTAAAACATGAGTCTTCAAAAAATACTTCCAAAACCAAAAGTCCAACTCACTTTATTATTTTTCAATTAACTCGAAGTGTCCAATATGAGTAAACATAAATTTCACAAATATGTTCATAAAACAAGGTCCACTCACAAACCTTTTTAACTAAATCCATTCTCAATTAAATCAAGAAAAGAATTAAATTATAAAATGTGCAAAACATTTCAGAAACCAAAAGTCCACTCACCTCGAGAATTCTAACTTTTATCCTTAGTCAGATCGTCTTGTGCCACGGTAGTCTCGCCTAGAATCAGGATGACTGGCGCTGGATTTGGCTGGAAATTTGATGGAGGAAGTTGCGATGATTTCTGGGTGTTTTTCCAAGTAAAACTTGCGCACAGGGGCTGGGCTGTTCAGGGGCGTCGGTGGGATGTTTGCGCCAGTGAAGGGAGACTTGCTGGTGGCTTGGGCTGGTCGGGTGGTCACTGGAATTGACTGGGAGGCTCTCAGACTGATGTGTGCAGGGGTGTTGCGGGCTGTGTGTTGTGCTCCTCGAGGCTGTGGTGGCTAGCCGGTGAAGGAGGCTAGTCTAGGGGGTTGGCGCCGACGAGAGAAGAGCTTGCCGGTGGGTTTGGGTTGTCGGGGAGGTGGCAGGTTGGGCGGTGGCTTGTGCTTGCAGAGAGGGTTGCGTGAGAGAAAGTGTGTGGGCAGAGTGAGGGAGTTTGTGAGAGAAAGAAAGTGTGTTAAAGAGAGACACAGAAAAGTGTAGAAAATTCTAGAGGGAAGAAAGAGAAATCAGATCTTAGTGCATATTAAAAACCCTTAAGTTAAAAGTCTAAAATACCCCATACTTCATACGTCTATAACTCTTAAACCGTAGCTCTGATTGACGCCTAGTTTGCGTTTACGAGCTCGTGGGCTCAACACTCATCCAACGAGATCAAAAAGAAAACCAAAAACCCAATAGATCAAAAAGTCAAAATTTGGGTCAAACTAACCCTTTACTTAAAATCCTAAAAATCCCCTCAATGAAAATTTAAATAAAAGTTCGACAAATAACTTAGGCTTAAACTCCAAAGGGGTCCGTTCGTTACACAAAAGACTTAGATGTGTGGGTCCTGCATCAGCACTACTATACCTTGACATGGATTTGAGTGTATAATTCCTTTTCTGCTTGAAACGAGAAGGCTCAGCACTTCATTAACCACAATAATGTAAAATTTGATTTATTTATTTTCCCTCATTTAGGTGAGAAGCTGTTGTAAATTGTAAACTTTATATTGTGTAAATCGTTCGACTCAATACATAAATTCAAGACCTAGAACTTCATGATTTTCACAATTACTTAAGGTGGAAATTCAATTAATCATAAATACATATCTTGATTTATGAGAGCAATCTTAAAATAAAGTAAGATGGATGCCTTAATCAATCCATAGACAAACCGTTAGTGTAGAGGGAATAGGTTACTTTCTCTTAGCTTATTGCACGATAAAACCCTAATATGTGTTTTCTTGATACACACAACTAATGGATATGTGCACTATTTATAGGCAGAGAGAGGACCAGTTTCCGAGTGTAACCCTAATTATTTTTACCATCCATTATGGTAAAAGTCGAGGAAACTACTTCTCTTATTTGACCAATAGGATTTTCCAAATAATCTTTATTAAACCTTGATGTCACACATGCTATATCATGTTGGCCATAAAGAATATTAATAAAATATTCTTACATTCTCTCACTTGGTCTATATGACAAATTTACTTTATGGTTTGATAAATAAACATTAGGCGCGCAATAAATTTTGGAATAATCCTTATTGTTAATTGGTTACCAAAATACCATCATTAAGTGATCCACTAATATGGGTCATGGCAGTCATACACCAATAGGCGACATAATCCATTTCATGTACCACAATATTAGCAAATCCCCTAAAATGGCCCATGAGAAGCATCTATAAAGGTCCAACAATAATGTCTTTGTCAAAAACTATTCTAGTTATCATTCATCCAATCTCATACATGTATACATATATTGAAAGACAGGAAATATCAGGAACATAATCAATTATTGAACTCGGAGTGTCAACTCAAAGAAATAAACATTATGCGTCTTTGGTCATAACCCTTTTCCTTAATAGGTTTGAAAGCATAAGCTTTGTCCTTATACACTCATTATTTCTTAACCTCCTTCATAATGACTAGGTATTTTGATTCTTATGTTTAGCATCCAAATCATAAACACCAAGTCCTGAGATAAATTCTACAACTCCAAATCATGAATTGCGGTCTCAAAGCATGCCACAATTTCTACATTAGATGCATAAAGAAAAGGGAAATTTTATTCATACCCAACAATTTTCTTTTCTTACCCAACCTTAATTCTCACTACACCCAACATTAACTTTTTAATTTCTTCATTTTCTTATTATACCCAACTCAATTGACTAGTATACCCTCATTTTGGAATACCCAACACTACCATTGAAATTTCTTTTCTTACCCAAAATAACTTTCATACCCAACATCACCATTACCCAGCCATACCCAGCGTACCCAGGACCCGCTACCGCCACGTATAAATTAATTTATGTTACAATTAAAGTCAATTTCTTATACGGAAATATTAATTATTTATGATTTGAAATAAATATAAAATTACATTAAAATCAATCAAATTTTTATAAATACTAAAATAGTCAATGTGGAATTTTTTTTACCATAATGGTCAATGAGATTTAATATTCTCTTCTATAATGGTCAATGGGCCCAAACCTATTTGTTTATGTAGCCATTTTAAGTTGCATGAATTAACCTAATTTTGACAGGACTGCCCCCGGATTTCACTCTGAAACCCAGAGAGGTCCTGTGGGAATCCAAAATCAAGGAAAATCCTACCGAAAATTCGGCAGAACCTCATCTGAAAATGGACTAACCCAGAAATTTCAAAAACCTGTTAAAAATACTTCTAAATAGCAACCACCTCTACCACAACCAAAAAGGGTCTCAGACCCAACAATACAGAATAACCTTATAATTTAAATATGGTCATCAGAGCCACTACTCCTATTACAAAAATTTTTACAATTCAAGAAAAGGAACTTCCACAAAATGGAAATGATGCTTACAAGATCCGGGAATGGAAAATGGATGCTATGCCTCGACGTGTTTGGCTCGACCTCCACCAAAGCTACTACCTGGGGGAACAATGTAAGACAAAACCAGAAAACGGTGAGATAGGCTCAGTGAGTGGACAATTAAATGGAAATGAAAATTAAAGATTAAATATATTTTCAAAAAAACCCTTTTACACACGTTTAACTCTAAAACCTTACGATGTCCTTTGAAATTCCCCAGTTTTTAAAACGCTTTCAGAAACTCGTTCAAAACTGTTTTCATAATTTAATAAACCAAATAGAAGTATAAGCTATTTATCAAATAGGATTCAAATATTTGCAATTCAGAATAGTTTTATAAATTTAAAATAAATTATCACCATAAAACCGTATAATCCATATATAAAATAACACACCAAGTCAGTTACCCGGAAAAACTGTCATATATGCGCAGAGCCGAGAATCTGTCATACGCATGCAGAGCCATAAATTCTGTCATACATGCGTAGAGCCGAGAATCTGTCATACGCATGCAGAGCCATAATTTCTGTCTTACGTGCACGCAGAGCGGCCCCCAAAGGGCGAAGCATCCCGACACACGGCCCAAAGCCTATATGTGTGCCGTGATGGGTCCCAAAGACCTATCTAATCTGATAACCTGGAAGGGCACTGAAGTGGGTGGTTTGAAAATCAATAACAACTCATAAACTCATAAAACCAATCTCAAGTCCTTTCATTTTCTTTCTAAAACTCCCCGTAACAAGTCTAAACTCATCAAATATGCATTTGTTCAACTCACAATATCTAAATTCATAAATTCATGAAACTTTGAATACAAAAACCATAAATCTCAATTTAAACTCAGGAAAGAAGAATTTAAAAGCCAAATTTTAATTCAAAAATCCTTTAGCTTAAATTTAAACTCAATATAGCCAAGTAATATAATTTAATCATCAACATATAAAACATTTCAAAAAAATTAAAAGTTAGTCCACTCACAGAATAACCAAGCTATGCACAATCCTTTCCGAGATTTGTTTCCTCTCCCGATTCAACACTTGTTCGCTACTAGAAATAGCCGAGAGAGGATACTTTATCAACCTAACTCAACTCCATAAAAAAAAAAAATTATTAAATCCTAATCAACCTCAAATCTCCAAACCAACTTCTCACACTTATCCAAAATCACCATACCAATTACGAAAGAGAGAATTATGGGTTAAACCTTAGCCAGAGCTTGTCCGAGTGCCGATTGGTATTGATAAAGCGTCCATTTGTGTCCTGATTCCCAGTTTCAGTTTCTCTAAGCACTTTCAAATCACCTAGAGAAGGTCACAAAACTATTGGGCAATCGGTGGGTGGCCGGAAACACGGCGGTGGCGGCCTGAGGTGGCAGCCCAAAAGGGATTTTTGCAAATTTCACTTTCTCCTTAAGTTTTAATGGTCGGAAACATCCTACAAGGGTCCTAGGATTTTTTAATGGTTGGAAACTACCTCAAACACACCTGCACCGCCACCATGTGCTGTGGATCCGCAGTGGTTGTGGGTGGTCTAAACGGGTTTCCTATTCGGGTCAACATCAGGCCAAACCAATCATACAAACTTATAGAGAATGAAGAGATGATCGATTTTGATACCTGGGTCGAGGCCAACGGTGGCCGGAGTTGGCCGGAGAACACGAAACCCGCCGGAGGTGCCGCGAGCTTCTCCTCTTCGAATCGCCGCTTACAGTGGTCGTCTTGGCAAGGTGATGACACCTTTGTGCTCGGCTCGTCGAGAGGAAGAGATCTGGGGTGGTCGGAGGTCGCAATGTCGCCGGAGTTGAGAGATCACCGGTGGGTGTCGGACTGTTTTCGCGTCGATGTGTCGTCATCGGCCTCTGCTCGCCGGCCTTTGGTTGCCATGAAGATGGCCGAAGCTGGCCGCGCCGGTGAGAGAAGAGAAGAGTGAGGTGCGGGGAGAGGAAAACAGGGAGAGAGTGCGGGGTGAGAGAAATAAAAGGGGAGAGAGAATATTCTAGAGAGAGAGAGAGAAACTTCTTAAAAAAATCTGATTTTTAAATCTAATTTATCCATTTTATGAAATTGCCCCTCGCTTCAAACGCTCATATCTTTCAAACTGTAACTCGGATCGACGCGTGCTACGTGTCTATGAACTCGTGGACTCAAGACCTATCCAACGGACCCAAAGTCAAAATCGAAAGCCCATTTATTTTAAAAGTCAATTTTGGATCAAACCCAATTTAAAACAAAAATAAATAAAAATTTAAATCATAACCCTTTTTATTTTCCAAAGAAATCTCAAATATTTAAAATACAATTCAACATCCTTTAAAAACTTCTTAAAACCATAATTGAATAAAAAAATTTAAATTTCTAGTGAAAATTTGGGTCGGGTCGTTACAAATTTGCCCTTAACTTCTCTCATATTTACACTATGCAAAATTCAATAACCACTTTTTTTTAGTGGACAACACTCTCTTTGTATCATCTCTCTCTCTCTCCCTTTTTCTTTTTTAAAGTATTGTAATTAATTATGTAATTAGAATATTGTGTCTGTGTGTTGGTGTTGGTGATTAATTGTGTAGGACTCTAATGAATGATGAGTGAGAGAGAGAGAGAGAGAGAGAGAAAAAAAAGTGGGGGTATGACTTAAAAATGGTGACTGTCACATAGTTACCAATTTAGAAACGGTAACTGTGTGACAATTACCAATTCAAAAACGATAACTGTCACACATTTATTAATTCAAAAACGTTAAACTCTCACACAATTACAATTCAAAAAAGGTCACTATAACATAGTTACCAATTAAAAAAACGGTGACTGTCACCAATTAAAAAATGTGATTGTCACATAGTCACCAATTTTGATATGTTAATTACAGTGAATTAACGTTAATGGTAGTTAGTTAGTTACTTTAACCTAAAATTGCCACGTGTCAGCTTGTGATTTTTATTGACATATATGGAATTTTTAAAAATTGAACACTGTTGATGTCATCAACCTGTCAGCTTATGGTTATTGACTTTTTTTGTAATTTTAAAAAATTAGAGAATCTGTAAATTTTTTATTTTTTTTTAAGTCCGATTACTGTCTTTTTTGTTATTTTATTTTAGTCAATGCACATTATTTGTATAATTCATTAACCATTTTGATATTTGAAATTTTTTTTTTTTCTGTAATTGGCCCTTGAATAAATTCATTAAAATTGATTTAATACATAGAAAATTAATTTAATGCATAAAGAATTATTTTAAGAAATAATTATCATATACTACATGTTAACCCATGTATGTAACCACACACCCTATGCTTGATTATGTAACAATTAGGTAATGTGTATTTAACAATCAAGTACTCATTTTAGACATCAAGTACGGCTTGCCATGTGTCCTTCCAGTAGTCAATTTTATTGTTTTTTTTTTCATTGTTTTTTTTTCTTTTCGATATATTTCCAAATCTCACAATTAAGCTCCAGATCTCTCTATATCCCCTTCTGTTTTCTCTCTCTCTCTCTCTCTCCACAAATCCTGTGAGTTCGAAGAGATTGGAAATGAAAAACGGCCTCCAGATCTCTCTCTATCTCCCATCTCTCTCTCTCTCTCTCTCTCTCTCTCTCTCTCTCTCTCTCTCTCTCTCTCTCTCTCTCTCTCTCTCTCCTCGCTCTCCATAAATCGTGTAAGTTTGCAGAGATCAAAAATGAAGGACGGCTGCAGATCACGACCTAGAGTACTAGGCTCCGCCGCCGGCGGAAAAGAGATCGTCATCGGAGCTGAACTCATTCTTCGAAGGAGAAGAGAGAGGAAAGTCACCGCCCACATCTGACATGACATTTTCCGAAGGCCATGAACTTGAGCGACAACTTGGATCCTTGTGGGGAAGGTGTGGTGGCGTCGCAGTGGTAGAAATCACATAAGGGACGTGTTGTTGGTGGCAAGATTGCTTTGTGACATTACAGGCGTTGCTTTGTTTGTGGCATGTGTTTAGTTTCAATTGCGGGTTTAGGTGCAGTTTCAGTTACAGGTTCAGTTGCAGATTTAGTTGTTGTTTCAGAATTCTCAAATTTGTTATACCAATTTGAATATGAAAGGTCTTAGAAATCTTAAATTTTTTGTTATGTAGCAGTTTCTTGATCTTGGAGATGAGATTGCAGTTTCATGTGGTGGTTAATTTCTAATCGTGGATGAGTTGTGCGCATGACATTTGGTAAAGTGAAAATGAGTAGTGTCTTGGTAGTTTGTTTTTTTTTTTTTTTCAAAATGGCTTTTGTTGAGTCCGGTTTGGAAGGTTGAGTTTGTTATTTTTGTTTTTGTCACAAGCGACTGGATGTTTGGCATTTTAGAGTGTGACCTGGGAGTTAAATTTGTGGGATTGAGTGTTTTTGATGAACTTTTTGGGTTGTCAGTACCGTAAAGTTAACGGACTCTTATTTTAAAGCACAAATAATGACATTTTTTTTTTTTAACAAATTGATGAATTTTTCAATTTGTCTGTAATCGTAACATAAACTAAACTACAAGTACCTTATTGAAAACATTGAAACTACATGACTTAATTAGAGAGAGAGAGAGATAAAACATGAAAGTTCCCTTGTAAAACTTTAAAATAGTAAATTGTAGAGGTGTGTAATTGGTCCATGTCATATGGTGAGGATGTAAAGATCCTTAATAGGTATTGTCCTTGAGGAAAAACATGAAAACTTGAAGAACAATACTTGGGTCACCCCTAAGGGTGACCTCAATATACACCCCCACCCCAAAAATACTTGTTCGGCAGTGCAGGCTCAGGATCAGAACCATTTATTTTTTAGATCACTTACTAAAGATCATCTCTGCAAATAATCAACTTCATCATAAATCGTTTGGTTATATAACTGTTATTGAATAAATAAAATAAATAGACAGTTTGTATTTAAAAAATGTTTTATTGACCAAACCGTCCATTTATTCGATAACAGTTATATAACCAAACGATTTCCGATTGAGTAGATTTTTTACAAAGATGATCTTTAATATGTGATCTAAAAAATGAACAAATCTGATCCTGAGTTTGCACTGCCGAACAAGCATTTTTAGGGGGTGGGGTGACCCAAGCATTGTCCAAACTTGAAGTTTCAACAATAACTCCTCTTGGGTACAGAGGCGCACTGCATGTTGGAGAAGGCGGCCATGGGCGCCTCCTCTGTATTGGAAAGTAGGCGGCATTGTTCTTAGGCTTTTTAGCAAGATAACCACCTGAATTTTGACTCGATTTGCATGTTACCACTTAAATTAACCCTAAATTAAATTTTATTTGCAAGTTACCACCTTCATCCAAATCCTCATGGGTTTTTTAGTCTTTGAACTTGGGTGGGGAAGCTTTTGCCACCTCAGCAAGCTTAGTGGCAAGGCCCAACCAATTACAAGTGCCTACATGTAGAATCATTTTTCTATTTCTATTTTCTTATTTTTACAAACTTTGAAAATTAATTAAAAATAGCTCCGGACTCAAAAAAATATACGAAAAATTCTGACGAACTCGTCTTGACTAATAGTAATTTACTATGGAGTCAAATTATTAATTTGCACTCCAAGAGTTTCTAGAAAATTTGGGAAGTCCAAATTTATTTCTAAAAATTAAATACTCTAAACTCTTTGAAAATTCATAGGATAATTTCCCGAACTCCAAAAAATACAAGGCCTACACCATTGGTTTTTTTAAAAACAAACACTACCTTTCTCGTAAACATTTGCTACCCAAAAGACCTCTCGGTCTTAGAGGAAAATAAATTCAAGAAAAATTCTAGAATTTTCATAAAATCTCGAAAGAATTCTCTAAAACAGGCTTTTGGTAATTTCCAAAATATTTTTTATAATTCTTCTGAGACTTTACGGAAATTTAATAATTTTTGTAGAATTTATTTTATGGCAGGAAATTTATTTTAATTTTTTTAAAAAGAAATTTGGACTTCCCAAATTTTCTGGAAACTCCTCGGAGGGTAAATTGGTAATTTGACTCTATTGTAAATTAGTATTAGTGAAGACGAGTCCATAAGAATTTTCTGTGTATTTTTCTGAGTCCGAAGCTATTTTTAATTAATTTTTAAAGTTTATAAAAATAGGAAAATAAAAATAGAAAAATGGTTATACATGTGGCCACTTGTAACTGGTTGGACCTTGCCACTCAGTATGTTGAGGTGGCAAAAGCTTCCCCAACCAATTTCAAAGACCAAAAAACCCCTAAAGATTTGGATGGAGGTGGTAACTTGCAAACAAAATTTAATTCAGGAGGCAACTTGCTTCAATTTTTAATTTAGGTGGTAACATGCAAATCGAGTCAAAGTTCAGGTGGGTATCTTGCTAAAAAGCCTTCTTCTTATTGTGCAAACGTAGATATTTTGGTATGTAACCATATTCATTTTACCTTTTTTCATGTGAGGTTTTTTTCTTTTGTTATTTTCTCTTACATTTTCATGCTAAGATTCATGGAGAAAAAGCAAGTTATTGTGATTTCTAGGTACACTACCTCTGGTTGCTTTTATTTTTTATTCTTTTTGGGTTACTATTTTTGTTTCTTTTCTTTATTTGCTTCGGATCTCGAATTTTGTCTATAGTATTCTCATTTGTTCAACATTTTCTCCTCTTTACTTGAGTCTTTTCTTTGTTTTGGTCCTTCAAATTCAACAAAGCAATCGCCATTTTTCTTCCATTGTGATTTGGCTGTCTGTGCTAGAGGTTTTTTTTTTTAATTATACGTATATCAATACTACATTTTTACAATAGAAATTGTTACTTATTTAAACCTCAAATTTAATTGTACAACACTTGCATGGATAATGCCTTTTCACAACATATCATAACTTCTTTGAAAGAAAGTGCCTTATGTGTGGAGTGCGTGCCCTTTAGTTTATGTTTTTTCTTATATTTTTTTATCGTTAATTAGAAACCACTAAGTTTGTAATGCAGCTACTCAACAAACAATCCTAAAAGCTTTTAACGGTAAGGTAAATCAGACCTCAATGTTTCTTCTTAGAAACTGTGATAATATCAAATTAATAAATCCCAAACTCCATCACTACCGAATAGTGATACAACTTTACCGGCCGATTTGGAACTCATAACATTAATGTTCATCTTGCAAAGGCTTAGACAATTCATAGTTCAATCCTATAAACTAACAAATCTTAATTCTGTTGTTTCCAAAGAAAAGAAATCAAACGAAGCAGAAGTTTAAATCTCAATTATTAAGACCCAAAATGAACTCAATAATGTGTCATACCTTTAACTTCAAGAAACACTGATTACAGATACAACTGTCTTCTTCACCAGTATTTCTACCTTGCTTTACGGATCTTTTTTCAGTCAATTCTTTCTACTCGATCGCCCTATGCATCAGACTTACTGTTAGCATATACATGTCAGCCATAAACTGCAGAAGAAGAAAATACATTGAAAATGACTTTGTAGGATTGAATAAAAGTAATAAAGGACACAATTGCAGTAAAACAAATGCAAAAGAAAAGAAAAAAGAGGGTAGAATACCTCATAGTTTCTCAGCAGCCAATAGTTTCCTCCTGCTTTTCCACTTCAAATATTTCAATTCAATGTGAAGACTAAACATGTTTATTGCATGGGAGCTCTGTTTAGTGCAAGTTGTTTTATTTGATTGGTCCTCCTCCTCAACCCTCTTGATCAAAGGTCCTTCCTTTTTCTTTGCCATACTTCAAGGTCCTTCCTTTGTCTCTCTGTAAATGATTATAGAGGGACAATGATCATATTCAAGTGTTGTTTGGATTTCAACTACACAGAATTAAATGACAAAAAAGGAAAGGAAAAGGTTCAAAATACATGTTGAATGTGAGTTCATAATGCAGCAAGAAACTTACAGAACCCTAAAATTTTCGTTTCTGACCTCAAACAGAGAAAAAAATGGTAAGAAATTAATATAAACAAAGAAAAGAAAAGAAATCACAGCAAATACCCTTTAAATTCTGGCATTTACGTATTTCCTCGCCACTCGCCAGCAATAGTACAGTAAAATACAGTAGTGGATTGATTACTGTGTGAACGGACTACAAATGCTCTGGTGGAAGAGAAAAGAAACTTTAGGATGACATTGCCAAAAAAAAAAAATCAATTACACAGACATTTATCAAATATATTGCATTCATCATATACTATCCCGCATAATATAAAAATGAGGACATAAATAAGTTTTAAGAGAAGAACAAAGAACATAAATGATTACCTTTACATGAACTCGTTTTTCTCTGCCATTATTCGAGCTGCATGCAAAGAAATGAACAAAGCAGCTGAGTATTCAAATGCAAAGAAGAACCCAATTTTTAGAGAAATAAAGAGAAATAAACTACTTGGAACATTTCTATGGCAGTTGTGAGGCAACTTGGAGATGCAAAAGTATGCAGCATTAGAGTGCAGCAAAGAAAATGGAGAGAGCGGTCAAGAAAGAAACATAAGTAAATTGAGCAACGGTAAATGTACTGAGCCTCTTTGGCTCTTTGTTTAAAGAAAGTAGTGCATTACCAGGCCAAAAAAAAACTATTTCTCTTCTCAAAATTAAGCATATAATCGTATGTGTATTATAAACTTTTCCATAAAAGAAGACTGTAAGCATCTTAATTAATTCATGTTTTCTCGAAACAATTAGAGCCCATGTGACTTTTTAAGGATTTTTCTTTTTCTTTTTCTTTTTTTAAGAGTAATGGGATGACTGCCCTTTTGTTTGTGTCAGAGAAATACCCCATTACCCCAATATAAACCATAAATTGTTCATTCAAGTAGAACAATATGATTGATTAGAGCTTCTTAAAATCACCAAAGAAAAAGGGGTGTGTACCTTAGAGGGGCTAATAAAAATTCATGGAATACTGATGTTGATGTTCAGTGACGGATCCAGGAATTTGATTCCGGGGGGTCATAGTGTATACTATGCCATAAATTTTTTTTACAAATATAACACTAAAAAAATTAAATGATAATTGTTTCATTTATAATTCATAATAAAAACATACAAGTTACAATTGTCCACGACGAGTTTTCATATTCTGAAAACGTGTCATTATAGCTTCATTATCAATGCAATCAAAAACATCTTTCTCAATGTAAACAATCAAGCTATCGCTCAACCATTGATCTCCCATTTTGTTGCGGAGTGGACCCTTGATAATATTCATGGCGGAAAATGCCCTCTCCACTGAAGCAGTTGCAACCGGTAAAACCAAAGCCAATATAATAAGCAAATACACATAAGTATATGTCCGATCCAACCTTTTCTCCACCAATTTTTTCGCAAGATCACCAATTCCTTTCAATTCTGAAAAATCACTACTTGAACGCATATGATGAATATAAATCCTAAGTTGATCTTCAAGTGCCAATAGATCTCGATCCGAAAAATCTTGAGGATAAAATTGAGCAAGACGAAGTAACTTTTGTATGTCAAAAGCTACGAAAGAATTATCCGGACTCAAACATGCCAAGCAAATAAGTAACTCACTATTTACCTCATTGAAGCGATCCTCCAATTCCACAAGTTGCTCATCAATGACATAAACAAAGAGCTCCACACGATAATGATGATGATATGTTTTTATTGGAGCATTGCGCCGTGACCTCCCTCGAGCTACATATGTCTCATCCATGTTAGGAACCTCAATATGATTTTTAGCACAAAAAGAAGCTACTTGGTCAACCAAAAGATCAAACTCATTATTTCTCATATGGTGTAGTCGTTCCTTACATGCTTTGACTAAAGCCATTGTACTCACAATCTCTTGATCTTTCTTTTGTAATGCTTTTGACAAAGCATTTGTGATTCCCAATATATATCTCATCAAAAATAGGTGAAACACAAACTGAAAAGATAGTATTTCTCCCAATAATCTATTTGCTTCACCCACACTATCATTGTAGCGATCATCAACAATCAATTCAAGCACCTTCACAACCGATGCAAACATAGAAATCAAACTAATCAACGTACCATAATGGGAGTTCCAACGTGTATCACCGGCACGTTTGAGACTAGATTCTTGATTTAAGCCTCGACCCGTTTGAAGACAATCATTTTCAAAGGCTTCCATAAGCTCTTTTTGGAGTTGCTCTCTCAATGCATCACGACGCTTACAAGATGCTCCAACAATATTAACCACACTATTACAAGATGTGAAAAAAGTGGCAATGTCGGCATTTTTCTTTGCAATGGCAACAAGAGCTAGTTGAAGTTGATGAGCAAAGCAATGAACATAAAATGCACAAGGTTGTTCTCTCAAAATCTTTGTTTTAAGACCATTGAACTCACCTCTCATATTACTAGCTCCATCATAACCTTGCCCTCGTAGCTTGGAAAAGCTCAATTTGTTGAAAGAAAAGAATGCATCAATGGCATCCTTTAGTGCACTAGAAGTGGTTTCGGCAACATGTTGGACCCCCACAAACCTTTCAATTACTTGCCCTTTGTCGTCCACATAACGCAACACCATAGCCATTTGCTCCTTTATTGAAATATCACGTGAATCATCCACCAATATAGAAAAGAGTCGATCTTTCATATCATTCATGATAACCCCAATGGTTTCCATGGCACATGCATTAACAAGATCTTTTTGAATTGAAGGAGCTACTAACTTGAGATTCCCCGGGGCATTTTCCAACACAACGGCCTTAACTTTCTCATCATGATCTGCAAGAAACTGCAAAAGCTCTAAATAATTCCCCATATTGCTTGAAGTGGCACTTTCATCATTGCCACGAAAAGAAAGTCCTTGTCGCAACAAAAACTTTGTGCAATCAATTGATGCATTCAAGCAAGTGCGATAAGCAATACGAGCTTTGTCTGACTGTTTTTGCACAACTGTTTCAATATGTGAATTTTGGTTCATTAGATTCATAGCAGCTTCTCTAGATCGATTGTGAACACTATCAACTGGCCCAACATGCGTGCTAAACTTTTCTCTCCCTTTCTTCCAATTCCTGAAGCCTACCCGAGTAAAGACGTCACTACCCGCTTGTTCAAAATTGGATTTAAATAGATAGCAATAAAAGCAAAATGCGGCATCCTTAGATTGACTATACTCCAAACAATCAAACTCATCAAACCATTGGGTAATGAAGCGTCGATCAATTCCCGATTGATTAGTTTGTGGGAATATATGACCTCTAGGTTGACAAGGTCCCTTTTGTAGATATGCTCTTCGGATCTCATCTCGAATATTAGGGCTATAATCCGCCATTTGAGTTCTTAGTCCAGGGTCTGCTTGAAGATTAGCCAAAATATCATCTAACCCACTTAAAGTTGAACCAAAACTTGAATTAACCGAATTATTTGAACTAGGCCTCACCAAAAAGCCCAAGGCCCGAAGCCCACCCGAAGCCCGCCCGGCCCATTAGGCCCGAAGCCCGATTTGGCCCGAAAATTGGGCCGGCCCGAAAGTCTCTTGGCTTGGGCTTGGGCCATCCCCTTGAAGCCCATGGGCCGCCCGAAGCCCGGCCCGTTTAGGCCCGCCCAAAGCCCGACCCAAAGCCCAATTTGGAAATCATAACATATTTAATAGGTTTTTTATTTGTTTACTATAATAAATTATTAATATGCTTATTAAGTTATTATATAATACTATAATGTTAGTAAATAGTAATAGTGTAAATTATGTAATACCATAAATAATAAAGTAATAAACTTTTAAAATTATATACAACATTATAAGTATAATAAAATATAAAAGTATATGTGTATATACAACTTTTATAATACAAGTATAATTAAAGTTATTAAACCACAATCGTCATTTCATTAATTCAACGATTTGAACCGTTTATTTTCTATTTTCATAGTCAAAGATCATCCTTACAAAAAAATCGCCTAAATCAGCATTCATCTACCCATTCGATTATCATTAGAAAAACCACGATCGTTCATTAATTCGACCACCGTTACATTTAGAAAAATCACTTTTACATCTTCGATTAAACTAATTTTTTGCAAGAATTCTCTTTGAGTGGAGAACTAAAACTTGAACGGTTCGGATCGTTGAAAACAAGATCGATATGTGAGCTTCTACATATAAATACACTTGAAGAGTATAATTTTAATAACTTTCCCATTGAAACCTTATTGTTTCCATAATTATGAAGACCACAACGTGATTTCAACAATCTGACCTGTTCATTTTCTATGTTCATAGTCAAAGATCATCCGTACAAAAAATCGGCTAAATCGAAATTCATCTACCCATTCGATGATCATTAGAAAAACCACGATCGTTCATTAATTTAACCACCATTATGTCACTTTTACATCTCCGATTGAGCTAATTTTTTGCACAAATTATCTTTGAGTGAGGAACTAAAATTTGAACGGTTTGGATCGTTGACAACACAATTGCATCGTTTGTTTATAAAAATATGTAATAAAATATATAATAATACATATGTACATTTATGTTTTATTATAGTTGTAATATTGTATATAATTTTAAAAGTTTATTATTTATGGTATCACACTATTACTAACATAATAGTATTATATAATAACTTAATAAGCATATTAATAATTTATTGAAGTAAATAAACGAAAGAGCTATTAAATATGTTATGATTCACAAACTTGACAAATAAACTAGTCAGCTCAGTTGGTTGAGAGTTGAAGCTTGTTATTTAAGGTCTCATGTTCAAATCACAATATAGCCAAAATCCTTTTTTTTTTTTTTGAAGATATATATGTGTCTAAATAGGCTTTGGGCCCATTTTGGGCCGCCCGTTCGGGCCTAGCCCGGCCCGGCCCTCCAAGCCCGCAAGCCAAAGCCCGATGGGTGGGCCTTGGGCTTGTGTATTAAAGCCCAAGCCCGGCCCGGCCCGGCCCGAAAGCCCTATTGGGCTTCTATAATTCAAGCCCGAGCCCGGCCCGAACCCAAAAAATTTGGGCCGGGCTTTTGGGTTCGGGCCGGGCTAGCCCGGCCCGGCCCATTGCCGACCCCTAATTTGAACTACCCGTTGGACATTTTCTCTTAAAATATCGTTCCATAATTCTACACATATAAACCAATTTTCAATAATCAATTAAAGTCCAATAATCAATTTATCAAATTTATCAAAGTAATAACAATAATCAACCAAAATCCAATAATCAACTTAATATAATAAAAATCCATAATCAATTAATCAAATTATCAAAATAATAACAATAATCAACAACAATCCAATAAATCAATAATCATATTAATGCAATAAAAACCCACAATCAATTAATTAACCAATAATTAAATCAACATCAATAAACCACTAATTAGTCTAATTTCATTACAATAATCTTATCAATTAATTAAAAAACAACATATATTATAAATTTAAGGTGAATTGAAAATTAGGAATTAGAGTTTGAATTTTAAACTTACTTGAAAAAATAAAATTGAAACTTCAAACTTGAGTTTTGAGAGGCACTGGGCAGCAGCCAGCAGGGGCGACGGCGGGTGGCACTGCAGCAGGGGCGATGGCGTCACGACTGGCTGGGTTGGGCACTTCGGCTCTGACCTCTGTGTGTGGCTGTGTGGCGACTGGGTTTGCTGTTAATGAATAGGATTGATTATTTGATATTGACGAAGAGCGGAAGTGGCTGGGAGCAAAAGCCATTCTGTTTTGTTTTAATTCCTAGCTCAAAACGACGTCGTTTTGAGTAGGAACTTAAAAAAAAAAATACACAGCCCGTAGGCCACAGCCCACTAGCCCAGCCCACTAGCCCAGCCCCTAATTCAGTCTTTTTTTTTTGGCCACGCAGCCCACGCCCCCACGCAGCTCCTCTTCTCCTCTCTCTCTGTTTTTCAATTTTCAATTTCTCAGTGGAGCAGCGGAGCTTTCATGACGTTTCATCACCTGGAAGGCTGGAGGCTGGAGCAGCGGAGCCCTGGAGGTCGCCTTCTTCACGTGATCACGTCGGGCTGTCGTCGGGGTCGGGGGGTCGCCTTCTTCACGTCGGGGGGTCGCTGGTGTCGCCGTCCAGAGGTCCAAGCCTTCGTGCTCCGCCGTTCGGGGGGTCGCCCGACCCCCCAAGCTTGGCCGTGCGTCCGTCCCTGTTGATGTTCACAGTAAACCTTTATATTATTTAAAAGTAATATTTTAAAAAATTAGATTAAAGTAAAAGATTAGAGAGAGAACTGAATCTACCCAAATTCACCGACTCCCAAATGGTGAAATTTTAGAGGAAAAATATGAACTAAAAACCTCCTCTCCGCCTGGCCAAAAGAAAAAAAAAAAAACTCTTCTCCCCACCTTTCCATCTCAACCAAGGCATATGTCATGGCACACTGCCAGCACAACAAACTTATTCCCACACTAAATTGCACTTAAGCAACCGTAAGTGGATCATATGACGAACAAAAAACAAATCATAATTCAGAGCCTAGGTTTGTTCAGAGCTGTTAATCTATATACATGCCATGAAGACCATCAGCTTTAATAACTTTATGTAGGACATCAAATGGTCTTTTGCAGGATGTAGTTCCAGGAAGACCTTGCACAATTAGTCTCTGGCAAATCTGAGAATGCATCAAGTACAATTATAGTGAAGAGGACATCACAAAAGATCCATTTAACACACAATATTGAAAGACAGAACTGCTTTATCAGCATAGATGAAAGGCCAAAACAATAAGCTACAATGATGTCATGATAAAAAAACATAAAACTTATATTGAATGAACGCCAACATCAAAGATCACAATTCACATGTTTTCTACTCTCATCCTACATACAAACTGTTACCAAAAAGGTTTTATGTTTTGATTAGCCTAAATTATGCCAAATTTAGAGTCTTTTAATCCTTCTAAACTGTATGGAAACTATACAGCACATGACATAATGGCACTGGATTTGTAAATGGAGAATCATAAGCTCTAGGGTATTTGTTCAGTAGCACAAAAAGTGACAGTAAAAGCTATATGAACATGACATACACATAGGCAATTCATTTACCATGTCTTTCTTATTTATTCCAATACACTTTTTCCTAACTTGGTTAATAAATACGGCAACATAATTATAGGAAGCCGGAAAGAACTGGTTTACCAACCACATCCAAGGGCACAAAGTATACACACGAAACTAAATTCAAGAACATGCCCGCCACTCCATTTGCAATGCCAACACATGTAGCCTTGGGCATGTCTGGGAAAAAACACATACCCAATTAGGCACATAAAAATATTCTAATGAAAAAACTTGCAGAAAAAACAGCAATCCTCGACATTGTCCAAGTAAAACCATGTGATTCAACAGTTAATTATATGGACATCATTAACCCATAATCAAATTCACAAAAGCCCAATGAAACAGAAGGGAAAAAGACATGAGTAAAGATGTACCAAAAAATGCGTAAGAACTCAAAACATCGATGATGCTCGATTGGCGGTGTTCTTTTAATTTAGTTTTCAACCAAAATCCTCTAGCAAAACAGAAAAGGAAAAAAAAAAAAACAGAAATTTAATTAGCAGATTATGGGAGTGGATAGCAGAGATGGAAAGGACAATCAATCACATAAAAAAAACTCAGAAAAGGATAAAACCACATATTGGAAGAACAATATTTCCAACTAAAAGCCCACATTTATCTCCATAAATAAAAATCGCTTAAAAAAAAAAAAAAAAAAAAAAAGAGCATATTTTTGTTCAAACTTGGTACCTGTTGTTGAACCAAATTAAACTCATGATTTCTATCCTAATCATACTTCTTCTTGAAGAATAGATCAAGCTTCTTGAAGTGAAAATCCCTTTTTGACATATATCTACAGCAAAAAAAAAATTAAGCAAACCCAAGCATCACAATACCCTTGCAACATAGCTAACGATGGTTAAAAATAAGTTTGCCTACATAAAAATGTTTGTATTACCAAGTGATCAATGCTGCCGGAAAAGAAGAGAATGATGAATCACAATTTTTCTTCTTGATTGCAGCCAATTTCTGTGGAAGCTCTCTGCAGCACAAAAACCCCATCTTTCAAAATCATTTAAAAAAAATTCCTTACCACTTCACTATTCAGGAATGAAAAGTAGAAGAAATTACCATAAAGTAGAAGACAACATTATGGTTTTGTCACTGCCTGCTTGCCTTGATTTGTTCTTTTGCCTTAAGACGTTTCTTTGATTTCAAAGAGAGGCGGTACCATTTTTCTTCCCCTTGAGCCTCTATCAGAAGTCCCCTTCCGACCTCACCTCGTTGAGGGTGCAGCCGCCATCAATGGTGCATCTTCCCCTCCACTCTGAACAGAGGCTTTATTCAGAAGTGGGCCTCTGCAAAATTGGCTTTACAAGTTTAAAACCCAAGTCAGCTAATGTTGCCATAGTTTTTCACTCCCATGTCCCAATACAGATTTGCTTAAAGCATATATAAAAGCCTAGTGCTACTCAGATTTTTAATTGTAAATTGATTTGCATTAGAGAATTTGTGGTTTTACTATAATCAAGGAATCAGTCTTCAATCCATGAGTCATCAAAGGGGAGAAAAATGGATCCAGAGATGTCAAACCTGCACCATGGGCTGTCATTTACATTCCAGGCAACAATCCAACTCTGTCTCAAGCTATAGGCACCAATTTGTCAAAACAAGTATCATTAATTTATTACTCTCAGATTACAATTCGAGTACAGCATATGCCCTGATGAGAGCCCATTGAGCAAACCTTGCAAAGAAATTGTCAAAAAGGCATTAACAAGAACCAACGATAATCAATAAAAAGTACCAAGCGCCAACGTGCAGTAAAGTACGAGAGCTACCAAAGCTCTCAGCATGTATATGCAGCTTGGTGATTTTATTGTCACGGAATAAAAGCTCTGAAAGCATGTCACAGGAAGACTTTCATACAGGAATTCGATAAAGGAAAGAACATACAACCATCTGCAGGAACTTTTAATTATATGAAATCAAAATCAAACCGAATATGACAGAAGAGAAGAGCAAAATCAAAAAAATAAAAGGCAAAAGGAAGCGCAGGGAGAGACAGAAAAGAAAAATAGGCTAGACAGCTACAAGAGGCAATTTGTAGAACACTAGTTAATCATAAAGGTGGCAACCAAAGAAAACAAAAACCTACTTGTTCTTGAAAAACAAAACAAAAAAACACACTTTCCACCAGGGATTATACCTCTGCAGGGAAAGACTACATAAAAGGCCAGAACTTCTTTACAGATCGAAATAAGAAAGACCAGAGCTTCTATACAGATCAAAATCAGAAAGACCAGAACTTCTGTACAAATCAAAATAAGAAATCTAAGCCACCATGTCTAGCGAGCCAGTGAGCTCTTCCACCGCCTTGCCAAGCCATCATATTTATCCCTTGCACCTCTCCCGTCCTTATAGTAGGCATTCTTCAAGCTCGCCATGGTAGATTCATATATGCTGACCCTCCTATTGAGCATATCGTCAGCGTTCCTCTTCAACTCTGATAACCTATCTAATCTACAAAGGCCCAGGAGCAAGGCATTAGCAGCCGGATCAAGAGGCTCGACATGATTCTCAACCATAAAGTTCCAAATCCCAAATCCCATTTCTGGGTCGTAGCCATCAAAAAACATGGTGATGGCCGCAGCAAAATTAGCATCTGTTGGGAGCCACTCATTTTTCACCATCTCGACAAAGAACTTACTGGCCTCGCGAACCTTCTTGTTCTTAATCAAACATTTAAAAATCACATTATAAGTGAAAGAATCAGGAAAAGCACCATTGAAGACCATCTCATCAAGGAGCCTAAAGGCATGATCAACCTCATTGTTATCACACAATAATTCAATCATCGCATTGTACATTGGCAAATTCGGAACCAACCCATTACCAACCATAATATCCCAAACCAAAATGGCATTCTTGGAATCCTTTTCTTGCTTAACAAGAATATCAAGAGCATTGGAAAAGAATTTCAAACCTGGCAAGCAGCCATTCTTCTTCATCACTCCCATGAATTTAAGCGCCTCCTTCACTTCTTCCCCTCTCACTAGAGTCGTCAGGAACGCATCGTAAGCCGACACATTCGCCGGGCTCCACCCAATTCTCACCACCATCTCCCCGAACATCGTCTTGGCTTTGTTCGGATTACCTTCCTTCTCCAGGCCTTGGAACAAAATGGCGAACGAGTCCGCGTCGGGAGCGATGTCCAGCTTCGTTTCCATGGTCTCCAGGAAGTCCAGAGCCTTGGAAACGCCGCCGTTTTCACGGCACATTGCGGTTAGTAGAGAATTGACGGCCACGACGTCTTGTGGAATTCCGTACTTGTCCATGACTTGGAAGGTCATAAGGGCGTCTTCGAACCTTCCAGAAGCGCAGTAATTGGCGAAGACGGAGACGAATGTGGGCAAGGAGAGAGCGTTTTCCTGTCGCATTGATCGGACGGCGTCCCACACGGACTCGAAGAGGCGGTTGCGGCCTAAGAGGTCCACCATGAGGTTCCAGGCCTGGGCCGAATGCTTGTGGGCCAGACCGGCCCACTGGAAGAACTTCACGGCCGAGAAGGGGTAGTCGAAGGAGAGGTTGAGGACTTCGATCACCACTTCTGAAGTGGGGATTATTCCAGTGGAGGCGAGAGCAGGCACAATTTTCTGCGGTGATGTTCGAATTAGGATCTCGTAGATGACCCTGGCCGTTGATGAGATCGACGCCGCCGCTGGAGGGTGGATCGGCTGCGCCAGTGGTTGTGAGTTCTCGGCCATCGCCTCTAACTTGTACTTGAAGGAGCACCCTATTTTACTTTCAGGAATAAACGGATCATGATTGTCTGCCTTTACAAGTGTGCTGTCCTCTTCCTTTAAACAAATTTTGACCATTTATTTAATCCAACGGTTTAAGATACACAGTCTTATTATTTTTTGGGTAATTAAGTCTTATTTTTTAAAAAATAAATGATTATAAAGTCCAGTTTTAGACTTCTATTCCCTCTTAAGCCCACCTATTTAATTGGATTTCCAAGCCAGTTCACCTTATTTTTTTCTAGCCTACTTTTAATTTTTCATCTCTTCTCCTCTCTCTCTCTCTCCTACTCCCTCTCTCATTTCTCTCTCCTCACTCACACCCAGCCACCCTTCCTCCTCAATATGTGTCGTCCACGTGGGTTCGGAGGTTGAGCGATGGTACTCGGACGGCGTTGCGATGCCAATCTCAGAGCAGCAAGGTTCAGTGGCTTCGCTACCACCGTCGAGCTACTGTTTTGAGTCCGATCGACAATACCGAAACAACTTGCGCTACCTTCAATGTTGGAGTCGATGCGATTGCCCTAGGTGGCGTAAGAAGCCGAGGCCTTGGCCATAGCCTGGAGGTAGTTGATGACAACGTGGGTCAGGATTAGAGGGCATAAAGCTTTGTGTTTCTGAAGCCAATCAATTGAAAGATCTAAGACACTGCAACTCTAGTTATGGCGAATGATGAGGTTAACTATTATGTTGGTGGATTTTTATTTTTGAGGGGTATATGCCATCAAACAGTGCAGACACAGCACCTCTGAAATCTGAGTAAATTTCAACTTTCTTTCTTTTCTTTTGCTTTTTTCAAGGCAGCTGATGCTTACTTATCCCAAAAAGAAAGACGGGTCATTCATTTAGACATGGCATAGAAACCTAAAAACAAAGCAAGTAATGGTTCATTTGATCTCTATTTTCCTCTGTCAGTGGTTTGAGGCTTGGAGACAGACAAATGGGGTAGTCTACAGTGTTAGATCTGTGGTCATCACTTGAAAGGGCCCCACTGGGAAATCACAAGGTCAAAATTCATCACTATGTAGCAGTACTAGGGATTACATAATCATGTTCATTATTTCATACCTAGGCTTTGGCAAGTAGTATACAGTGTTTAGGCCAAAATAGTTGTAATCGATGGGTTTGGGCCTTCTGTTGTGTTAGGGTTAACTCTTATTTTGGTGGTTTGCGTTTTTTGTTTTTTGTTTTTGGTCTTGGGGTCAAGGTGGTAATCTGATGCCGTGATGGGGTTAACTCAGTGTTGAGATATAAATTTTCAAAAAAAAAAGGGAGAAGATTAAGGACATGGGCTCACGTTTTTAGGGCCCAGCAGATCAAAATGCCTGCAAAATAAAATACCAGAAGATAAGATAAGTTTTTGCTTTAAAAGAATAGAGGATGAGGGATAAATGCAAAAAATAAAAATAAAAATAAAAAAGAGGATAAATGCAGGAGATTGGTTATCTATCTGCAAGTTTTGAATTCAATTTTTTGAATTCATAGCTAATCCTTAGCCTCTTTGAAGCTGATCCTCTACCCATTATGATGCCTATAAAATGGGGGCAGCATGGAGTCAGGAAGATTATTGAGAAAATAACACCGAAAGGCTGCAGAATAAGGCGAGTTCTCTAAGAAGGAAGCAAAGGAACGTGCATCCGCCAAAGCTTCGCTATCACTAGGTAGACGATACTTCTTTTCATGGCTCCTTTCAATTTGGTTTCGGCTGAAACCACAAAGTTTATCAAGGATTCGGCTGAATCCATTCTCTTGTAATCGGTTTCGACTGAAACCACAAAAAAAATTCAACAACGGATTCGGCTGAATCCATCTCCCATTTGGTTTCGGCTGAAACCACAAAAAAAATTTCAACAAAGGATTCGGCTGAATCCATCTCTCATTTGGTTTCAGCTGAAACTATAAAGGATTCTGATGAATCCATGTACCTCAAATATCGAGTGGATTCTGCCGAATTCATGGTATATTGAGTTTCAAAAGGAAAAGGTGCAATCGGTCTGCTGATTAAGTGGATATTAAGTTTACCTGCAAGGAAACAAAAATAAAGGGTCAGTTTTAAAAAAAAACTAATGGCAATAAAAGAGTTGAAGTAAACAAAAATTGTTTCTTTCCTCAAACGAAAAATGCCGACCTTTAGATTTGGAGCCTCAAAAAATAAGGAAGTTTCTTGTTTCTTTCGTTCGCTGCAAAGGAAAAGAATGGTCCTCACGCACCTTGATCACTCCCTACACAAAGCAAGCAATTTTAGAAAATATGCATACAGGAGATGTCTATCTATTCCATATAGGAGGAGTTGTTTCTCACCTTTTGGCTACGGAACCTGCAGAAAAGGAGAAGTATGTCAAAGGAGGAAGTTATGTGGAGTGCAAAAGTTAAAAAAATATATAAATAAAAAAGGAGGAAAAGGAAGATATTTAAAGTAAGACAATTTTGGGAGGCTTTGTTTCTGACCATGTGAGCTATGACTAACGTAAGAAAGAATTAAAAGTCTTCAAGTCTCTTAAGTCAAAAAGTCCTTGAAATCTACACCAAACAAAAGAGAAAATATGTGAAAGAAAAAAAAAAAAAGGGGATCAGACCTTTGAAAAAGGTAAAAGAAGGAGAAAGATATTTGTTTTGCTTTTGAGAGCTCCACATGGCAAATTGACTGGAGATTTCTTTGGCTGTTATAAGGCTTGCTAAGTTAATCTAATTGTTGTGGGTGGCAATAAAAGGAAAAAGTCACGAGCAATTTTTCTTACCCCAGAGCCTCACAAAAGAATCTTGCAGATGTGCAATCAGTCTGTCTACTGTGAACTCGCAGCAAGCTTTATCTTTCTCTCCTTGGGAATTTCCTGCAAATAAAAAAAAGAGAAGTCGGCTGTTGTTTTCAAGAAGTAAGAGGAAGTATGAAAAAAGGGTTTAGAAAGAGAGGTCGCATACTTTTTTCTCTGAGAGTTCTCTACAAAACACAATTGAAAGAGGCGTGTATTGTGCAAAGGTTCATGGCTTTCATTTATAGCCGCCGATGCAAGTCTGGCAGGTTCAACTATGACTTCTTTTCCCAATTTCAGTGGGACTAGAAGTATTGATGGTTGCTTACTCTTCCAATCTGGAAGTCAATTGAGGCAATGAAACTTATGTGCGGTGGGTCTCAATTCAAATTGGCCAAAGTTTGGATAAATGGGCTGGCAAGATCGTTAAGGCAGCAGAGGAAGAAAACTAATTTGCAATTCGGTCCTTATTGGATGGGTTCACAAAATTTCTACCCATCTTAGTGTTCTACAAGCCCAAAATTTTAAATGACCTAAACTAATCTAAATTAATTACTTACACTTAAAGTGGTTAATTTAATTTTTTGGGTCAAGTTCACGTACCTCAGATGTAAAAAAAAAAATCTTAAGTCTTCTTTTGGTACAAAACCAATCAAGCTAAATTAGAAAGTTATTCCTCTTTCAAAAATTCAAATCCTAAACCCCAAAATTCAAAAGGCTAAAAAATGGTACAAAACCACCTCTCAAATTGGTACAAAACCAACCCTCCAAAATGGCATAAAGCCAACCAAGTCAAAACAAAACAACCCAAATAAAATCTCTCAAATTTGTGAACTACGTCCGGTTTGATCCCACAATGGGTACGTAGGCAATGTGGATTAAATTCACATACAACCGCGGTCAAATCAAATTTCTATTACTCCAAATTTCTTTGAAATTAATTCTCACACAAAGTTACCGAATTAATTTTGCAATTTCTCAAATTTCATTGTAATGAACTACATTCGGTTTGATCCCGGCATGGGTATGTAGGCAACCTACTAAAATTTAGGTGCAACCACAGTCAAATCAAATACATCCAAATTTTCCAGAAATTTGTCTCACACTTAAAGTCCCTGAGTTAATTTCTCAAGTAGAATCTAAGGGCTCTAAAATTACACAAATCATTTAAATAGGTCATCTACCCATTTAATTCCCAAAAATTCGGAACTACGTACGGTTTGATCCTGCAGTGGGTACGTAGGCAACCTAAAATACGGGTGCAACCGCAATCACAAATAAATTCTATTTCAATAGGTCTTTTATCTATTGGAAATCTAAACACTCACAAAGTGATCCGTTGGTTTCATTGCATTTGGAATCAAAGGGTGTTCCCTTGAGTCAAGGAACTATAATTAAGAGATGTACTCCATCTTGAATGGGTCGTACCCAAAATAATAAAAACCCTTATTCCATAAATGAATTTGGGTGAAATTATGTTGGGTAATATTTATTATTTATTTAAAAATTTTGTTCAACATAATTTTTGGCACGCCCGGTGGGACCCATTCTCCATTTCATCTCCAAAGTGATGAAACTAATCTTTCGTGATGTTTTGACTCTCAGGATTCTTTTCAAAACACACAAAGAGAAACAAATGGCACCTCAAATCACTGTCTACTTTCATGCTCTTCCTGAAGCTCAGTCTGTCGAAGGACGAAAGAGAAAGGCAGGATACAAAAAGTCATTTGTGCTCAGTCAAACCCCGCTCTCAAGCTGCATCCCGAGAGCCAATGGATTCAGGGCTACCACAGCTGGAGTAAGGGTGGCAAGGAGCTAGTTGAAGAGGGTTCCTTCTAAGAACGCTCTCCGTAATGCAAGAAAGAGGGCCGCAAGAGCCCAAAGGAAGAGAGAGGCCCAAGCCCAGACAATCGAGGCCATACTGGCTTCGATTGCCTTTAAAGCCCCGAGGGTAGAAGTTCCCAAAGTCGCTAAGCCTTTGAACAAGGCACCGGTTCCCCTTTACATCATGGTCGGATCAGTGCCTGTCTATTTACCCATCACAGAGTCAGTGATGGTCACCTCCATTGAAGAGGAAGACGAGGCTCCTATTAGCCCTAAAACCCAAAACTCTGAGTCCACTCATTCTTCGTTTCAGACCTCTGACGAATCAACAACGGAACCCATTGGCTTCGAAAAAGAAGGGGTTGTTGCAAGTCTCCACCGGAAAGATCAAGGTTCAGAATTCTCTGGTTCGACAAAGGGGGTCGGTAAGTGTATTGACATTGCATTCCCAAAGAAACAGAGAACATCCAGAGTGCACAAGAGAGCGTTCTCTGATGACGAAGTTTGGAAGCAAACGAGTCAGTTGCATGGGGCAATCTCTAAATCCCTCACGCAGTTGGGGGAACCTCCCAAACTCCAACTTAGGTCTTCTTCCTTTTCAGGCCCTATCACTCGGTCGAAAGCTCGTGCTTTGGCAGAAAACCCACAAGAATTGGCCGCCGACATTACCACTAGGCTAGAAGAGCCGAGGCATTCTGTTAGAAGACAAGAACAGTCTGACAAGCTGGAAAAGTCACAACATGTAGTTGACGGACTTATTCATAAAGGGATAACCAAGCTCATGACCATATTTGATGAGCCACTTCGACAGCAGTTGTTCCTTATTCAAGACACAACACCTCAACTCCAACATTTGGGCATGCCTAGGGATGAGGATTCCGAAGGAATGCAGGTGATGATGACCGGCGCCTCAAACATTGGGGAGCAAAATCAACAATTGTTGAGGAGGCTCGCCGGTAGAAGCTAAAATGAATGCCATGAGTGCACGACAAGAGGCTGAATTAAAAGCTATGAGAGAACGGCAAGAAGAAGAAGTCTTACGACTCGCAGCAGAATTGGTCGCTAAAGCCAATTTAAAATAAAAAAATGCCCTTGAAAATGAAGAGTTGAAAAGACGGGAAGAAGAAAAAAGATGGGAAGAAGAGAAAAAGAAAGAGGAGAAAAAGAAAGTAATGGAGAAGGAAGGCTTCTCAGGCGGGATAACTCCGCTAGAAATCCAAGCGATGATAGCCAAAGGGATCCAGGATTTCCAGAAGTCATTAACTCGACCTGTGCTCGGGTATCAAAAGCCGTATCCCGACTATTTTGATACTATACCTTTTTCCAAGACTTATCGTCAGCCAAATTTCGATAAGTTTGACGGAATAAACATCACTCCTCACGAGCATCTAGCTCATTTTTATTCGGCTTGTGGCGAAACTTCCCAGTCTGATGCCTTATTGGTTAGGCAGTTCATTCAGTCTCTTAGTGGCTTCGCTTTTACATGGTACACTCAGTTAGAACCGGGATTAGTTAAAACTTGGGATGACATGCAAAAGGCATTCCTCGCCCAGTTTGTCAATTCAAAGAAAAAAGTTACAATTACTGATCTGGCCGAGACTAAACAAAAAGATAATGAGGGGGTAAATGACTTCATTACCAGATGGAGAGGCCTTAATTTGTAGTGTCCAGAGAAGTTCTCCGAGTTGGGATTAGTACAAATGTGTATGAACAATCTCTCACCAGATGTTGCAACATTTGTGTCAACCGCAGAGCCTCAGACGTTTAATGCTCTAGTATCCATAGCATGTAACGTCAAGAAACAAATTGCCCGCCAAAAAGCTAAGACCCCAACTCCGAAAATACAATTTGGAGGAAAGAAGACCGATAACAAAAAGTTGAATACGAAGAAGAAGTCAATGTCTACCTTTGTCAAGACAGATAAGGGAAATGATAAGGGCAAGGCTAAAGAACCTCCAAGAAGATTAACTCTTAAGGAGAGAAAAGAGGTCAAGTATTCTTTCGACGTCGATGATATCGAAGAGTTGTTTGACAATCTCCATGAAGCAGGTCTCATCAAACTTCCTAAGCCTAAGCGGCCAGCTGAAGTTAATAGAACCAATGATCCTAAATATTGTCGGTTTCATCGAATTGTTAGTCATCCTTTAAAGGACTGTTACGTTTTCAAAGACAAGGTGCAGGAAATGATTAACAACAATCAAATAACGCTCGATTCTCCCAAGAAGGCAGATGCAAATATGGTTGAAGTTGAACCCATTCCAAGAATTGAATATATTCCAACTGTCTCATTACCAGAGGGTGCAGTGTCTGTAGAGTTCAAGGTCGACAATGAGGTCACGGTAGTACAAGCCTACCCAAACATGCCAAGGGCTGGAAACCCTAATATCCCGACCTTATACGAACTTATGACAGCACCAAGTCTAAATATTTGGGAAGATTCATCGTCATCATCAGATGAGTCTACAAAGGGATGGAAAACTTTCAGCCGTAGGGTTAAAACAATGCCCATGATTCCCTCATCAGGAATTTCCACTCGCCCTGGTATAAAATTTCGGGGTAGACCATCTTTGAAGAATAAGAAAAAGAATAAACGAGCACAAAAGAAGGTTCAAGTCCCTCAAGAGGAGGAGTATGAACAACCACCAAGGGTGCCAATCACCCTTACAGAGTTTTTACCTACTGAATTCTTCTCAAGTGATTCCGGGGAAGAAGAGGACGAAGTTATGCAATGCTGTGTGACCTTCGTTCACGATGAGGGTGAGAAAGAAGTTGGTGAAATCACCTTGCGTTCTGGTCAACGCATTCCCTCTGCTGACAAAAATAAAGACAAAGAAGTGGTTAACCCATCCTCTAAAGAGGATAAGACCAACACTAAGAAGATTCTCATGCCGTCCCAAAAAGAAAGCACTTCGAATGAAGCCCCATTGTTTACTTTAGTGGCAAATGAACCTAAAAGGGACAAAGCAAAGATGCTGGTCAAAGATACTCAAAAGCCGCATAAGGCCAAATATGATGTTCTGGCCCATTTGAAGCGCATCCCAGCTCTTTTGAGTGTTTATGACGCTCTACAAATGTCGAGCGAGCTTCGGGAGGCGCTCATTATGGCACTAACCAGTCCAGAATCCTATAAGGAAAGTATGGAGACAGCAGAATCAGCAGTTGTGACACAAAAAGCCTGCACTTGTTGTCTATCCAAAATCACATTTGATGACAGTGATCGATTACTTGGGTTTCAAGATCATAACCGACCCTTGTATATTTCAGGCCAAATTGGAGACACGCCGGTTAAGAGAATCATGCTTGATTGTGGTTCTGCAGTAAGCATTATCTCATTAAAGACACTCCGCTCCTTGGGGATGGAACATCGACAATTATCTCCCTCAACAATGACAATCCAAGGGTTTAACCAAGAAGGACAGAGAGTCACGGGTACCATTGGATTACAATGTAAGATTGGGGAGTTAATCTCAAGAGCTTTCTTCTATGTGATCGATGCCAAGACGTCCTACAATGCCTTGCTTGGGCGGCCGTGGCTCCATACATATGGAGTTGTGCCTTCAACACTACATCAGTGCTTCAAGTTTGTGTTGGATGGAAGAGTCAAGAAAGTTGTTGCTGACACTGACCCGTTAAAATTTGAGGAAGCCAACTACTCTGATGCAAAGTGGTATAAGTCGCCTGGCTTTGTTATTGTATCACAAGATGACGAAACCACTAAAAGCATGGGCTTTAAAACAGAGCTGGAAAAGCAGAAGGTCGAAGCGTTGAAACAATCTAAACAGGTTCGAATTAAGCTTACAGGCAAGTACAGAAAAGATGCCAAAGTTAACGAACAAAAGACTTCAGATTCGGAAGTATCTAAAGCATCAAAGTCAGCTCAGACTGGAGAAACACTTCACCGAACCAGTTCTTTGGCTAGCAAAAGCTCAAGCAACCTCAACTCGAAGTCAGAAGTGGTTTTCAAATATTCTCTAAAGGCTAAAAGAGAACCTAGTCAGAAGGCATTATCTCCAGTAGAAGATACAATGACATCATTAATGACGAGCTACACTCGGCCTTTACGGAAAATTGATCAGTCAATCCCAGGGAGCAGCTTAGTCATTTATGTCCAGAAAAGGGGAGACTACAGTAAAAGGGTGGTTTCCTATAAGAATGCAACTACAATGCCCACACCGTTTCCACTGAAGATAAGAATCGAAAGGCGTAAAGCCAGGAAAGAGACGACTCATCTCACAGTGCAACATGAAAATGGCATATTTAAAGCATCTTTCCCTGAACAAGAACCGGAAAGCCTCGAGCCATGTACTCTTACAGACCACGAGAAGAACATGTTCCGAGAGGTTCAATCAGATGTGGTTCCTCGTTCCTCAGTCTTTCAGCGGTTGGGAAAAGTTGAAGCTAGACCTCGCAAATCAGTCTTTCAGCGTCTTGAGAACCCAAATTCATCACACACTTCAGTTTTTCAACGACTTGGGATGACTTCAACAAAAAAATCTCAAAAAAGCAAATGGAAATTGAATAAGAAGAGAAAATTTAGAATAATAGTCAACGATGCCGAGAGACAGGAAGAAACAAATTATTCCGTCGAAGCCAATTGTGTTTCCATTGTTGAGGAATCTACAAAGGACCAAGGAATCGCCAGCAGTGAAAGAACAGAAGAATTCATTGATATTGCCCAGCCAGCTCCATCTCAAATTAAGGACAGAGGTCAAGCCACTATTGATGAACTTCAAGAAATTAATCTTGGAACAGCCGACGAACCAAAACCTATCTTCGTTAGCGCGCTGTTGACTCAAGAGGAACTACAGGCTTATGAATGTGTCCTACAAGAATATCAAGATGTATTTGCATGGGGATATCAAGACATGCCTGGTTTAGATCCAAAAGTCGCGGTTCACAAGTTGAATGTATCAAATCAATGTCGTTATGTGCAGCAAGCTCGACGCCGGTTCCGCCCAGAGCTGGCAATCCAAATTGAAGCAGAAATCGACATGTTAAACGATGTTAGTTTCATTCGAGAGGTCCAGTACCCTACGTGGCTTGCCAGTGTTGTTCCAGTCAAGAAAAAGAATGGTCAAATACGAGTCTGCATTGATTTCAGAGATCTCAATGAAGCATGCCCAAAAGATGAATTCCCACTCCCTATTACCGAACTCTTGGTGGATGCTACAACCGGATTCGAAGCATTGTCCTTTATGGATGGCTTTTCGGGCTACAATCAAATTAAAATGGCGCCCGAAGACGAGGAGCTTACAGCATTTCGCACTCCTAAAGGAGTATTTTGCTATACTGTAATGCCTTTCGGTTTGAGAAATGCAGGAGCAACTTACCAGAGAGCCATGATGGTCATCTTCGACGGTATGCTTCATAACACTATTGAGTGCTACGTCGACGATCTAGTTGTCAAGACTAAAAAGAGGGAACATCATCTGAACGATTTAAAAAGGGTGTTTGACAGACTCCGAAAGCATCAACTCAAAATAAACCCCTTAAAATGTGCATTTGGGGTTACGTCTGGAAAGTTCCTTGGTTTCGTCGTCAGATATCGAGGAATTGAAATTGATCCCACTAAGATCAAGGCGATCCAAGAAATGCCTCCCCCGCGCAACTTGAGGGAATTACGAGGACTACAAGGAAGGCTAGCCTATATACGAAGGTTCATTTCAAACCTTTCTGGGAGATGCCAACCATTTTCAAGACTCATGAAGAAGGACGTACCATTCATTTGGGATGAAGCATGTCAAAATGGTTTTAACAGCATTAAAGAGTATTTGTTGAGACCTCCAGTGTTAATGGCGCCAATTAAAGGGAGACCCCTAATCCTATATATTGCTGCATTAGAGCGTTCCCTGGGGGCATTGCTCGCTCAAAACAATGATGAAGGGAAAGAGAATGCTCTTTACTACTTAAGCAGAATACTTGTGGGGGCAGAAAATAATTATACCCCCATTGAAAAGGCATGTTTGGCCTTAGTGTTTCCAGTACAGAAGCTACGACACTATCTTCTCTCTCACAGTGTCACCCTGATCTCAAGAGTAGATCCTCTCAAATATTTGATGTCAAAGCTAGTACAGTCAGGGCGCCTAGCAAAATGGTCTCTGCTGTTGTCGGAATTTGAGATCAAGTTCGTGCCTCAGAAAGTCATAAAAGGGCAGGCACTTGCAGATTTCTTAGCTGCATATCCTGTTCCAGATAATATGAAACTACCTGAAGATTTACCAGATGAGGAAGTCTTTACAACAGAGGCTTCTCCATGGAGACTCTATTTTGACGGGTCATCCACGAAAAGAGGGGCGGGGGCAGGTATAGTGTTCATCACACCATCAGGGGGCTTGATCCCGTATTCGTTCTCCATTATAGCCATATGTTCAAATAATGTGGTAGAATATGAGGCGCTCATCATTGGCCTCGAAGTTGCTATAGAAATGCAAATTGACTGTCTTCAAGCATTTGGTGATTCACAGCTTATTGTTAAACAGCTAAATGGCCAATATGAAGTCAAAAGTGATGCACTACTTCCATACCACCAGAGAGTGAAGTATCTGATGTCACAATTCCAAGACATTTACATTAGCCATATCCCAAGGTCCGAAAATGATAAGGCTGATGCATTGTCTAAATTGGCAGCGTCTTTGACATTTCCTGATGAAAGAGATATACAAATTACCGTTGGGGAACGTCGACTATTACCCCCAGCATTGGAACGTATTGAAGAAATTAATGAAGCCAATAATGTGACTGTATCTGAGGGTGAGGAAGAAGCAGATTGGCGTCAGCCTATTGTAGAATACCTTCGGCAGGGAAGACTACCGACCGACTCAAAGAGAAGGGTTGATGTAAGGCGAAGAGCCACCCAATACATCTATCAAAATGACACTTTATACAGGTGATCCTTCGACGGGGTACTCTTGAGGTGCCTATCTAAAAATGAAGCGGCCCGTGCTCTTTCTGAAACTCATGCTGGAACTTGTGGTGCTCATCAGGCTAGTCCAAAACTCGCAGCCCAGTTAAAAAGGTTGGGGTACTATTGGCCGACAATAGTACAAGATGCAATAAAGTTCGCAACCACCTGTAAGGCATGCCAACTCCACGCAGACTTCATACATCAGCCTCCACAACCTCTCCATCCGACAATGTTGTCATGGTCTTTCGAAACTTGGGGACTAGACGTTGTCGGTATCATAAGGCCTAAATCTTCTCGATTGCATCAGTATATTTTGGCTGGGACAGATTATTTCTCCAAATGGGCAGAAGCGATTCCTCTTAAGGAAGTCAAAGCAGAAGATGTTGCAGATTTTATTAGGAACCACATAATCTACCGTTTTAGGGTTCCATCAAAGATAATTTCAGACAACGCCACATACTTCAAATGTAAAGCTTTAGTCAAGCTGTGCGAGAAGTACAATATCCGGCACTCATTTTCTGCAAGTTACAACCCATCGTCAAATGGTCAGGCAGAAGCTTTTAACAAAGTGCTATGTAATATTCTGAAGAAAATGATGTCCGGAAATAAAAGAGATTGGCATGAACGTCTCCCTGAAGCACTATGGGCTTACAGGACAACCGTTCGTACATCGACTGGATGCACTCCGTTCAATTTGGTTTACGGTTCAGAAGCGGTCTTACCTTTAGAGGTCCAACTACCGTCCCTGAGGGTGGCCATTCAATTGACGGACTCGGATGAAAATGTAAAGGTCAGATTAGCAGAGCTAGAAGCGCTTGATGAGAAAAGACTGATAGTTCAACAGAAACTTGAAGTCTATCAAGCCCAAGTGGCAGGCGCCTATAACAAGAAAGTAAAATTCAGATCTTTCTCAGTGGGAGACTTGGTTCTGACTGTCCGAAGACCGGTTGTTATTACCAGAAAGACCCATGGAAAATTTCAATCAAAATGGGAAGGACCCTACGTTATTTCTAAGGTTTTTTCCAAAGGGGCCTATGAGTTGTCCGATGCTGATGGAGATCGTATTTACTCTTGTGTAAATGGCAGGTTTCTAAAAAAATTTTACACTTAAGCCCATTGGATTGAAAACCCGAAAGGGCGGTCCAAGCAAAAATTAGGGCCAAAAAAAAAAAAAAAAGGGCTCGCTAGATTGAAAAACCCGAAAGGGCGATCTAGGCAAAAGTTAGAGCAAGCCCGATGGATTGAAAATCCGAAAGAGCGGTCCAAGCAAAAATTAGGGCAAAAAAAAAAAAAAAACTCTCTGAACTACGGATGGCTTGATCCCTCAAAAGGGGTACGTAGGCAGTCTGGTCTCAAAAACTAGGTGCAGCCACCCAAAATTCAAAATTTTCTTTTCCCTGGAAAACAAGGGGTGAACAACGTTTGGCTTGATCCCTTAACAGGGTACGTAGGCAATTTGGTCCCAAAAGTCAAATGCAGCCATAGTATTCCAAAACCAAATATTTTCTTCCATCAATGATATTAGTATACATCAGGCAGTATTCAAGAATTTTGAATGCAGGAAAGAAAGAAATGTAACTTTTCTTTATTAAAGAACTCAGGTTGAGAGGATTACAAGACAAGTCCTACTAACGTCAACAGTAAAACTAAAAGCAGATTTTGCAAAAAAATGAATGATGGAAGAAATAAAATAGAATCTCTATTTCTCCTTGCTGCAAAATGAAATCAGGGAATCAACCAACTCTCTAAATTTTTCCTCTTGAGCTTCCATCAAAGCTCTGGCAGCCTCAAAAGCTCAGAATTTCCCCTCATTCGCAGAAATCCTAGAATGTCGGAGCTTTTGGTTTAGTTGATCTTGATCATTTATGAACCCATCGAGGCTTCTTATTTGTCCATGAAGGAAACTTTTTCAGGCTTCAAGAAGTTCTCTTTTCTGACGAATCTGCATCTCTACCTCGGTGATATGCAGTTCTTCAACGGTCAAATCCTCAATTCGTTTTAAAATACCAGCCCGCTGTGTGATAAAAGTGTCTCTAGCAGCTAGGCATTCTTCATTGCGATAAATCAGGGCATGAATGAGCTCAAGGTCAACATCGTCATCAAGTCTAATCGTTGCAGCATGAGCAGAAAGTTCCTTTGCGGTCTTAAAAACTTTGTCAATAACTTCCGAAAGCCATTTAAAATGGTCATGGCCGACTCCAATCACACGGATCAGGGATTGCAAAACTTCAAGTGAGCTATAAATTTCCTTTTGATGGGCCAATAGCTCTGCTGGTGTCTTGGAAGTGGAAAGACGATCAAAGCTGATTTCTATTTCACTCGCTATGAAGGCCTGTCTTGAAAAAGCCACATTGGGACCAAAAATTTCAAAAATGGAGGCCCCTATTCCCACAGGCTTAGGAATAACTACAAGTTTGGCCACAATAATCGGAAGGTCAGCCGTTTTAATTGGAGAATTGGATTCAGTCCTTTCTGTGATAATGGTATTCTCCGTGTCAACTTCACTTGGAAGATTACTCAAAGGATCTGTCAACGATCTGTTCTCTACCTCGGCTGAGATTGTCTTGTGTGTAATGTCATCCATACCAAGGACGTCTGTGGATGGTTCCTGAAAATTAACGGATGCGTCTGATCGCGAGCGCTTTACGCCTGCGTCTTGGTGACGGTATTGGGAATGGCGTTTATTGGACCGTTCACCTCTATTTATCTTCCCATCCTTTTTGGCAGGAGAACGAGAACTTTTGCTTCGCTGATCTGATATGGACTGTGTTTTGTCTTCATAAAGGTTTTCCTTTCTGGAAAATATGGAAATGTCCTTCAGCCTCGAAATAGGAAAGTCTTTTCTCCTATCAACAACACGAGTCATATTTAAAGTCTCATAAATGTCCCACACATTTAGTTTCAAATACGGTGCGCAAGTTCTCATCCACCATGAACAATACCACCATGTACACTGTTTGTGATAGTAAGAGTGTGGGATGTGAAATAGAGCTGATGTGTTGCTCCTATAAAGTGACCTTTGAGCCGTCGCCATGTCCAGGAAACACTACTTCAATAATATAAATACACAACACTACCTACACAACGGTTTTGTTAAAATTGTTGTGTCATTTTAAAGGATAACGGTTTTTAAAAAACTGTTGTATATATGCATGAAATCTAATGATTTTCGGAACGATAAATTTTTGAGTTTTCCCTACACAATTGTTATAATATGTGACCGTTGTGTAAGTGGAATAAAATGAAAAAACCGGTCTACAGTAACTTCATTAAAAAAATTTACTGTTCACTGATATGTTGGTTCCTTCGATATTTTCACTTTCCCTCTGTCACTTTCAATCTCTCGATCTATTCCCTCACTTTTTCTCACCTTTCACGCCTGACCTCCAAAATCAAAAGAGATCTGAGAGAGAAGCCACCCTCTGCGCACCGACCTGACCTTCATGCGCACTTGTCTGACCCTCCATGCGACCTCACAAGCCCACTCCTCTCGATCTGCTCTCTCTCTCTCTCTCTCTCTCTCTCTCTCTCTCTCTCTTTCTCTCTCTCTCTCTCTCTCAAACTCTCTCAGTCTAGTCACACCCACCTCCCGTCAGCCTTCCCTGCGCCCCAGTTGCACCCACTTCTCACAGATATCAAAATCTTCGATCTTCTATTTTAGTCACCATTCTCTCTCCTACCCTTGAATTCCAAGGTCAGAAGCTCTTTGATCCATCTCTCTTTCATTACAAAGTACAAACCCTAGCTTTCTCACTCTTTCTGCTATTTTGAAATTAGAAAGTTAGAAACCCATATCTGAGAACTACTACAAATCAGTGAATAACGAAATCTCAGGGCTTCTTGCTCAAGTTCGGGCAACGGATGTGCTTTTCCCTTTGCCGATTTCAAAAACTCAGGTGGGTGTCTCCTCTAGTTTCAAAAGTTATCAGTTGGGGAAAATTGAAGAATTGAGTTTTTCTATTCGACGACCTGAACTTTTCGTCTTCTTTTTCTTAGTTCAACCTTCTATTAGTATTTTTTAACATCGTCGCTCACCACCAGGTAGGAATCTCATATGCTCTTGTTTTTTCTATGTGATTTTTGGGTCTTTAGGTTATAATTTCAAAAATGTCTCTGTTTGATTTGATTTAGGGTTTGGATGATTGATTTTGTTTACTTTATGTTTCCATTTTGAATGGGCTTCGGGATTCTTAAGCAAAATCATGAAACTGGGATGATTTCTTTGTTGTTTTCTTTTATTCTTTATGCATCTTCTTGTAATGAAGATAATGACCAAACAAATGCCAAACTTTCTAAAAAGAATGGATCATTGTTCGGCTAAGATTGACTAGCTGCTACTTGGACGACAGTTTTTTAATCCCTTAAATATTATTAGTACATTTCTCAAGTTAATCACTTATTTGGTGTAGCGGAAACTTTATGAAGCCTTTTTAAAGAGTGAGCTGGTCCTTTCGGCTTTTGATGGCTCATCATTGGCTGCACTTACGGTACTGTTTGTTCTTGGTTCTTGGTATTCTATTTATTTCTGAAGTAGCTGGTTCTCTCTCTTTTTTTTTTTTTTTTTTCTCAATTTTCCCCAAGTACAGTTCTAATGAAAACAATGGTAACTTGTTTTTAAATCCTTTGTTGTTGCTCTGCCTTTAATGTACTGAAAAGATGAAAAGTTTTTGTCTTTCTTGGTTATAATACTGATCATATATATTTTTTTTCTTTTTAAGATGTTTGAGTTTGTATAACTATGTAATAGTGAAGTCAGTATACTTATTCACATTAAATAATTGTATAAAGATCCAACAAAGTTAGAATGCATGAATTTCTTTTCCTTTAGCAGTTTCAGATTTGTTTTTTTTTTTTTCTTGGGAGAGAGGGGGGGAGGTTGATGCATGGCATACTTGATATGTTGGAATGAAAGTCGATTGGGGTAATTATACAATAACATATAAAGTTATGGTGTAAACATTTGACAAGGTATGATTTGAAGGTCATGGAACTTGTTGATCTTGCAAAACTAGTTATCTTTGTATACAAAAAATTCATATTGTGATGAATGTTAGTTCTTTTTGAAACCTGACATCCCTGAAAGATTTTCCATTATTAGATTTTGGATCAGAAATCCAGGAGAAACATTGTCTTGCACTCTCCATGATTTTAAAATATTATGATATTTAGCCATTCTATAAGAGAATTGAAATATAAGTTTAGGTTGTCAATTTTTGTTTGAACAGGATGGTGATGAATAACATTTTTATACAATGCAGATCCTGAAGAAAATAATGAACATTTTCTACATGTTATTTTATTTTGGTGAGATGTGGAGTGATGCTCTTATGAACATCAAATTTTCTTTGTTAATTTTGTTATGTATTATTATCTTTCAGCAGTTACTAAAGGAGAAAAGCAATGAAAAATCAAAAAAATCTATGAAAATTGACTGATTTTGGAAACAAGCTGATCATGATAGGCAATTTATATATCATTAATATGAGCTTTTTATCATAGTAGTAAAAGAAATCTGTATTAAACCAAAATATATTTCTAATACTATTTGCAATAGGGGCTAAGGTATTGACAGTTTGTTGTTTCTCATAGTGAGGTGAAGATTTAAGGGCTTGAGACACTCGACTACTTAGACATCCTTTGTCAAAGAGAACATTTTACAGAATAAAGGAGATGCCATAACTTTTGAATATGAGGTAATGTTGTTTAGTTTTCTTATATGAAATGGGTGGTTTTTAGTTATATAATAGGAAGACCCCAGTGGTGGGCACAATTGAGGTAATTAGTACAATTTCATTAACTGGGTGGGTCTGTGGAAAAGAAATTATAATCTTCAATGTGTGTGCTTAGAGCTTTGTCTCAAAAAGAATGGCTCTAGTGCACTTTAGTGTAGCTGTGCTTTGAGTTATCATATTTTGTGTTAAATTGCTGGTTGGTAAGTAGTGGAGGATATGTATGCATGCTTTTCCCTGTTGGGTATATAACACTGTGCATATGTTGCTCAACCTCAATATGTGTAATTGGGAACTTTTTTTTGAAAGACATGTTTCTGGACCTTGTGTGGCCTTCTAGTGTGGTTTAGATTTACTGTAGGTCAGTAGGTGTAACTTTGTAGGCTAAAGTTTATTGTCAATATCTTGATAATATCTACATTTGAGTTTTTCGTATAGATTAATTTGTTATATAAATTCACATCCAACTAAAGAACCTATTATAATTTTTTAATGGCAGTTCCAAAAAAATGCACCTTTATTTCCAAAAAATGGATTCGTAAAAATATTTGGAAAAGGAAGGGATATTGGGCAGCATTGAAAGCTTTTTCGTTAGTGAAATCTCTTTCTACCTCTTTCTACCGGGAGTTCAAAAAAAATTTTTTTGTGTGACAATCAAATCTACTTCCCATGTATATTTGAAATGATAATTATGTAATTTGCAACATATAGGTCAGTGATATTTCACTGGTGGACTACGTTGGAGTGGAATCAGCCAAGCATGCAAATTGTGTACCTCACAAGGTATTGATGCTAATGTTGGATGTCTTTTGGTTAAAGTTATTGTTGAACCTCAAGTGGCCTTTGATACAAATTTCTCCTGATTAGATTTCGATCTGTATGACCTTTTTTTTTTATTCTTTCCCTTTTCCAGTTTAAGTTTCATCACACATTTTATTTATTGTATATGTTTTTTAGTGACAATCAGTGGTCCACGTGAAGATGCAACTCGTATTGGATCTGCTGGAGTTGTTAGGCATCAGGCTGTGGATATCTCACCTTTGAGACGTGTTAATCAATCTATCTATCTCCTTACAACTGGTGCTCGTGAATCTGCTATCAGAAACATCAAAACTATTGCAGAATGTCTGGCTGATGAACTTATTAATGCTGCAAAAGGTTCCTCTAACATGTACTGATGGCCTGGTTTCTGTATGCTTATTTGCCTAGTGCTTGTTTTTTCTCCCAAAGCTCTCTTATCTAGTTTATTTTGATTTTTGTTATGTAGTCTGATTTTATTTCTTTTCCTTGATTCATTTTTTTCTTTTCTTACTATAGGTGCTCTACATGTGTGTAGCTATGCCATCAAGAAGAAGGATGAGATCGAAAGAGTTGCCAAGGCCAACTGTTGAGGGGCTGCATAATACTTTGATGCAACAAGGAGAGTTTTGTCTGCATTTGTTTAGTAAACTGCTGGTTGGTAAGTAGTGGAGATTCACTTGGTGCTGCTGGGGTACAATTGAAGGATCAGTTCTCTTGTGGAAATAACTACGCACCCATGGTTTCTACTTTTAGTTGTAATGGGCCTTGTTTAGTTGTTGTTGGTCTCTACTTTTCAGATTATTGATTGTTCTCCGTGTATTTGCTTGGATAATATTTTCTGAATTTGCTATTTCATTTTTGAAACATAAATAGTCACTTTCTTGCATGTCTCCTCTGTTTCATTAATGGAAGGCTTGGTGCTGCCGGCTTCATAATCTTTTCATGTTCGTTTTGTTGGCCGTGGGTCTAACTTCACCAAAAAGAGACCAAGTGAAAAATTCTCTGTAATGCCTAGTATTCTATTCAAAATTTCAATACCCATTGTTCTAGTAAACAACGGAGGCCATTAAGATTTTATTTTTAATTTTCTGGTCCATGATTTTGTCCATACTAACCATAGATATTTTGTTTAAGCTTCAACTTTTTGACTGATTGTGAAGCCTTTTTATTTTTATATTTTTGTGGGGTTGCATGCAATTTACTTTCCCCTTTGTGAGCTAGTCATAGTACCTTCTTTGTTGATGAAATAATAACTTACTACTATTTGTAATCCTTGTAGTCCGTTGGGTTGCATTGAAGATGTGAGAACTACACTCTCAGGTAATTTTATTTTATTGTGAATTGTTTCTTTTAAATTCATTAAGGTTGGATTGGATTTATTCATTTATGTTGTTTTTAGCTTTATATTTCTTTATGCATCTTATGTTCATACTTGTGCCATGTTGAAATGCTGAGAACAAGAAGTCTATTAATTAATTTTCTCTTCCATACATATTCATGATTTTACTATGGTAGTTAATTTATTCTAATTCCCTGAAAACCTTAAAGTTGTGGACTTGTGGTTTGTTATTGCCTATCTTCTTTGAAGTCATTTCTCCATTACTAGCAACATTTGATTCATAAATTTGAAACTTAAGTACTGTCTAATGTATCATTGATTTGCTTCCACTACAAGTTCCTATAGAGTCTTGCTATATGGGCTCTAACAACTCTTGCTTCCTATAGCAGGGTTCAAATCCATTGTCAAATTTCTATGCCTATATATTGCAAAAATTTGAGTTTCTTAATGCATTGATTATTGTTGTGAACCCTAATCCCTTACATTTTTTTTGCAGGTAAAATAACTGATTTCAGTAATGCAGATGTTGCTGTTGACCCCATTCTGTCCAACAAGTGAGACTATTATGTATCCCTATCATTGTGCTTTTACCCTTTCCAATTTAATTTTTTTAAAGGCATCCATGTTTCTCATAAACAAAAAATATATGGAGCCAAGTCAAAGCAACCTTTCAAATATTACACAACTGACCAAACATCATTGAACATATATAAATTGAAAATTTATTTTTTGGGAGATATTGAACTTATTGATAGCCAGATTGACATAAAGCTTCAAAGTTCAAGGAAATTCACTTGTTGTTATATGCCAACTCTTGATTTATAATGTTGGGTTGTAGGTAATTAATTACAATTGGCTCTCCTTGTTATTGTTTTTGAATTTCTTGTGTGCATTTGCAAACTTGTTTCATTTGTATTTTTACTGTATCTTGTGTGCATACCCTTTTGTTATGTTTGCATCTTTTGCTTGAGTTTAATAGTAATACAAATCTTTTTTTCTTTTTCTTTTTTGTTGAATATTGTTGTTTTTTATCTTGCAGAGTGGAAAGTCTGCAACTATATATCTATGCTTGTGCACAAGAGGAAGGGTTTGTTTACAAGCCTTGTAAAAAGTGCAAGAAGCTAGTATGGGAATAATGCGGATGTAGAAAGGTTCAAAAGTTGGTCTCCAAATTTTTAAGCCATGCCTTTATAGTTTGTGTAACAAGTACTTTTTTTCAATGTATATCAAGCTACTTTACAATTAATTTTTTGGGGTGTTAATTGGCAATGTATGTGTGAATGGGTTTGCTATGACTTTGTAAATTCCAATTCCAATTTAATGAATTCATGGATCTTTTTGAGTTCATATTTGTGGATTTAATTGGATGCAAGTAGGGATTTAGTGAGATTTAATTCAAATTGGATGCAAGTAGGAATGTTAAAATGTGAATCAAACAAACAATATTTGTCAATTTAAAGATATTGTGTTAGTCAAACCTAGACAACGATTTTAGTTGAATAATCATTGTGTTAGTCAAATCTCAACAACGGTTTTAGAGGAAAACAAGTTGTGGATAATTAAATTACACAACGGTTTTATGTTATAAAACAGATGTGTATATGTGATTAAAACAACATGTTTTTCTTAAACCTGTTGTTGGGAAATAAATTATACAACAGTTTTAAATAATAAACAATTGTGTATATTCTTTTCAAACAACATGTTTTAGTTAAACCTATTGTTGGGCTATGAATTACACAATGGTTTTAGATTATTAACAGATGTGTATATGCTTTACTAACAACATTTTTTAGCCAAAACTGTTGTTGAGTGCCTCTACTAACACCATTCCTACCAAATGTTTAAAAATACATCGGACAACATTTATAGTATATAACTATTGTTAGACATTAGTTACTACAATAGTTTTATATCTATAAACGTTGTGTATTCTATTGTGAGACAACCGTTTTTGATGAAAATCATTCATTTTGGTGGATACTAGACAACAGTTTTAAATTATAACTGTTGTATGTATTCACTCAGACAACAGTTTTAACCGTTGTCTGAATATGCTATAGATGTCACTCGCCTAGACGACGAAATTTTGGGTAAATAGACAACGGTTTTTCACCGTTGTTTATTAACTTCATTGTTGTAGTGAAACTAAAATGTTCTCTCTGTTGGACACTAAGAACAAGTTGCTTCATAGGAACACTTTGGTCAAAGCCAAACTGCCTTGCAAATCTATTCGGATAATACGGCTCTAGCCAAGCATATTCACCTACTCTCACAGGTAGTAATGCGTGGAGAATGCAAATCAAGATTTCAAGTTGGTCCTTGGATAGGCTACCATTATCCATAAAGGTACCTGCTTGTCTATCGTCCCAGGAACAAGCCCAATAATGCGCAGAGTCGACTCTAAAGACGATTCGAGCATGATCCATTTTTAAGCTTCTTGCTTCAATATCGGCGTATCTCTTTAGATGGGGATATCGCTCAGGATATGCACTGTCAGGATTTCGCTGGTAATAGATAAGGAAAGTATTCGCCTAACCAGCTAATAACGTAGTGAAGTGGAAAGCAGGCACGAGATTTACCAGGGCCCCTTGGGTCAGTTGCAATTTCCCCAAGATCGTGATAAATGTAGCCTAAGACAGTTGGTGCAAGAGAAACTTTGATCCCTTCAGCCATTAGGCATGCCATGTAGAAAGTTTCTGGTCTTATTTTCAGGCTATTGGAAGGTAGTACAAATCTGCTAAGCCAGAATGCTATAAAAGCGGCACAAGATCCTTTTTCAGAGACATCTAACGGCACTGGTCGCTTGACCTCATATTTTCTGTTGTCTGGGTCATAAAGATTTTTCCCTCGATAAAAATGAGCAGACCATTGCTCTAGGTAGACGTAGTTTCCCCCATGGGCAAGACACAAGTCCGAATGGATTCTCAAAAGCTCGTTAACGGTAAGGGGGTATTTTGCTTCTCCACGTAAATATTTGTTCTCAGGGATAAATTCTTCGTACGGAACGCCTAAAATTGGCAGGCCACCAATTGCCTTGAGATCCTGTAAAGAAATGCTCATCTCACCAGCTACATGATGGAAAGTATTAGCCAGTGGGCCCCATAATTCGCAAAATGCTCGTAAAACGTCTGGGCAATAATCATAGGAGAAGCGAGAAATGCCAACCGCACCAAATATACATGCTTCTTCCAAGATGTCCCCAAAATCTCTCAGTATAAGAACAGTCCATGAAGAGATACGTGCATTACTGGTAACTCGGCCCCTGCAGTTAAGCTCTGTGCCCCAATCTTTCTTGTCTTTCAACATATTGTCTAGTACTGGATAATATTCTGGCCCAACTTTCTCCGCAATGTCTCCATCGGGATCGTTATTCACATTCATTAAAGTGTGAGCCTGAAATAAGTTGCCGTATGTTTGACCCAGCCTCAAAGCCCCGTCTTCTAGATACGGGTCGAATTCAAAACGATCGGAGCGTATGTTGGTGGTGGAAGACCAAGCCACTAGGTCTTGAAGATGTTTCTTGTCACAGTGAATGGAGGACAAAGATAAGGATCTCGGGTAATGGGGGCCATTTGAAAAAATATGACCGCGATTATCGTACGCCCGGTCTGCAGTAAGTTGACCTCGTGCATCCATAATCTAAAAGCAAAGTAAAAAAAAGGGAGTTAGAATTGGCAGCACAATGAAAGAGATCATCAAGCGTCGTACGTAGAAAGTTGTTCTACAAACTCGCTTGAGGGGGCAACTGTTGAGATATAAATTTTCAAAAAAAAAAAAGGGAGAAGATTAAGGACATGGGCTCACATTTTTAGGGCCCAGCAGATCAAAATGCCTGCAAAATAAAATACCAGAAGATAAGATAAGTTTTTGCTTTAAAATAATAGAGGATGAGGGATAAATGCAAAAAATAAAAATAAAAATAAAAAAGAGGATAAATGCAGGAGATTGGTTATCTATCTGCAAGTTTTGAATTCAATTTTTTGAATTCATAGCTAATCCTTAGCCTCTTTGAAGCTGATCCTCTACCCATTATGATGCCTATAAAATGGGGGCAGCATAGAGTCAGGAAGATTATTGAGAAAATAACACCGAAAGGCTGCAGAAAAAGGCGAGTTCTCTAAGAAGGAAGCAAAGGAACGTGCATCCGCCAAAGCTTCGCTATCACTAGGTAGACGACACTTCTTTTCATGGCTCCTTTCAATTTGGTTTCGGCTGAAACCACAAAGTTTATCAAGGATTCGGCTGAATCCATTCTCTTGTAATCGGTTTCGACTGAAACCACAAAAAAAATTCAACAAAGGATTCGGCTGAATCCATCTCCCATTTGGTTTCGGCTGAAACCACACAAAAAATTTCAACAAAGGATTCGGCTGAATCCATCTCTCATTTGGTTTCGGCTGAAACTATAAAGGATTCTGATGAATCCATGTACCTCAAATACCGAGTGGATTCTGCCGAATCCATGGTATATTGAGTTTCAAAAGGAAAAGGTGCAATCGGTCTACTGATTAAGAAGATATTAAGTTTACTTGCAAGGAAACAAAAATAAAGGGTCAGTTTTAAAAAAAAACTAATGGCAATAAAAGAGTTGAAGTAAACAAAAATTGTTTCTTTCCTCAAACGAAAAAATGCCGACCTTTAGATTTGGAGCCTCAAAAAAATAAGGAAGTTTCTTGTTTCTTTCGTTCGCTGCAAAGGAAAAGAATGGTCCTCACGCACCTTGATCACTCCCTACACAAAGCAAGCAATTTTAGAAAATATGCATACAGGAGATGTCTATCTATTCCATATAGGAGGAGTTGTTTCTCACCTTTTGGCTACGGAACCTGCAGAAAAGGAGAAGTATGTCAAAGGAGGAAGTTATGTGGAGTGCAAAAGTTAAAAAAATATATAAATGAAAAAGGAGGAAAAGGAAGATATTTAAAGTAAGACAATTTTGGGAGGCTTTGTTTCTGACCATGTGAGCTATGACTAACGTAAGAAAGAATTAAAAGTCTTTAAGTCTCTTAAGTCAAAAAGTCCTTGAAATCTACACCAAACAAAAGAGAAAATATGTGAAAGAAAAAAAAGGGGATCAGACCTTTGAAAAAGGTAAAAGAAGGAGAAAGATATTTGTTTTGCTTTTGAGAGCTCCACATGGCAAATTGACCGGAGATTTCTTTGGCTGTTATAAGGCTTGCTAAGTTAATCTAATTGTTGTGGGTGGCAATAAAAGGAAAAAGTCACGAGCAATTTTTCTTACCCCAGAGCCTCACAAAAGAATCTTGCAGATGTGCAATCAGTCTGTCTACTGTGTACCCGCAGCAAGCTTTATCTTTCTCTCCTTGGGAATTTCCTGCAAATAAAAAAAAGAGAAGTCGGCTGTTGTTTTCAAGAAGTAAGAGGAAGTATGAAAAAATGTGATAGAAAGAGAGGTCGCATACTTTTTTCTCTGGGAGTTCTCTACAAAACACAATTGAAAGAGGCGTGTATTGTGCAAAGGTTCATGGCTTTCATTTATAGCCGCCGCTGCAAGTCTGGCAGGTTCAACTATGACTTCTTTTCCCAATTTCAGTGGGACTAGAAGTATTGATGGTTGCTTACTCTTCCAATCTGGAGGCAATGAAACTTATGTGCGGTGGGTCTCAATTCAAATTGGCCAAAGTTTGGATAAATGGGCTGGCAAGATCGTTAAGGCAGCAGAGGAAGAAAACTAATTTGCAATTCGGTCCTTATTGGATGGGTTCACTAAATTTCTACCCATCTTAGTGTTCTACAAGCCCAAAATTTTAAATGACCTAAACTAATCTAAATTAATTACGTACACTTAAAGTGGTTAATTTAATTTTTTGGGTCAAATTCACGTACCTCAGATGTAAAAAAAAAAAATCTTAAGTCTTCTTTTGGTACAAAACCAATCAAGCTAAATTAGAAAGTTATTCCTCTTTCAAAAATTCAAATCCTAAACCCCAAAATTCAAAAAGCTAAAAAATGGTACAAAACCACCTCTCAAATTGGTACAAAACCAACCCTCCAAAATGGCATAAAGCCAACCAAGTCAAAACAAAACAACCCAAATAAAATCTCTCAAATTTGTGAACTACGTCCGGTTTGATCCCACAATGGGTACGTAGGCAATGTGGATTAAATTCACATACAACCGCGGTCAAATCAAATTTCTATTACTCCAAATTTCTTTGAAATTAATTCTCACACAAAGTTACCGAATTAATTTCGCAATTTCTCAAATTTCATTGTAATGAACTACATTCGTTTTGATCCCGTCATGGGTATGTAGGCAACCTACTAAAATTTAGGTGCAACCACAGTCAAATCAAATACATCCAAATTTCCCAGAAATTTGTCTCACACTTAAAGTCCCTGAGTTAATTTCTCAAGTAGAATCTAAGGGCTCTAAAATTACACAAATCATTTAAATAGGTCATCTACCCATTTAATTCCCAAAAATTCGGAACTACGTACGGTTTGATCTTGCAGTGGGTACGTAGGCAACCTAAAATACGGGTGCAACCGTAATCACAAATAAATTCCATTTTAATAGGTCTTTTATCTATTGGAAATCTAAACACTCACAAAGTGATCCATTGGTTTCATTGCATTTGGAATCAAAGGGTGTTCCCTTGAGTCAAGGAACTATAATTAAGAGATGTACTCCATCTTGAATGGGTCGTACCCAAAATAATAAAAACCCTTATTCCATAAATGAATTTGGGTGAAATTATGTTGGGTAATATTTATTATTTATTTAAAAATTTTGTTCAACATAATTTTTGGCACGCCCGGTGGGACCCATTCTCCATTTCATCTCCAAAGTGATGAAACTAATCTTTCGTGATGTTTTGACTCTCAGGATTCTTTTCAAAACACACAAAGAGAAACAAATGGCACCTCAAATCACTGTCTACTTTCATGCTCTTCCTGAAGCTCAGTCTGTCGAAGGACGAAAGAGAAAGGCAGGATACAGAAAGTCATTTGTGCTCAGTTAAACCCCGCTCTCAAGCTGCATCCCGAGAGCCAATGGATTCAGGGCTACCACAGCTGGAGTAAGGGTGGCAAGGAGCCAGTTGAAGAGGGTTCCCTCTACGAACGCTCTCCGCAATGCAAGAAAGAGGGCCGCAAGAGCCCAAAGGAAGAGAGAGGCCCAAGCCCTGACAATCGAGGCCATACTGGCTTCGATTGCCTTTAAAGCCCCGAGGGTAGAAGTTCCCAAAGTCGCTAAGCCTTTGAACAAGGCACCGGTTCCCCTTTACATAATGGTCGGATCAGTGCCTGTCTATTTACCCATCACAGAGTTAGTGATGGTCACCTCCATTGAAGAGGAAGACGAGGCTCCTATTAGCCCCAAAACCCAAAACTCCGAGTCCACTCATTCTTCGTTTCAGACCTCTGACGAATCAACAACGGAACCCATTGGCTTCGAAAAAGAAGGGGTTGTTGCAAGTCTCCACCGGAAAGATCAAGGTTCAGAATTCTCTGGTTTGACAAAGGGGGTCGGTAAGTGTATTGACATTGCATTCCCAAAGAAACAGAGAACATCCAGAGTGCACAAGAGAGCGTTCTCTGATGACGAAGTTTGGAAGCAAACGAGTCAGTTGCATGGGGCAATCTCTAAATACCTCACGCAGTTGGGGGAACCTCCCAAACTCCAACTTAGGTCTTCTTCCTTTACAGGCCCTATCACTCGGTCGAAAGCTCGTGCTTTGGCAGAAAACCCACAAGAATTGGCCGCCGACATTACCACTAGGCTAGAAGAGCCGAGGCATTCTGTTAGAAGACAAGAACAATCTGACAAGCTGGAAAAGTCACAACATGTAGTTGACGGACTTATTCATAAAGGGATAACCAAGCTCATGACCATATTTGATGAGCCACTTCGACAGCAGTTGTTCCTTATTCAAGACACAACACCTCAACTCCAACATTTGGGCATGCCTATGGATGAGGATTCCGAAGGAATACAGGTGATGATGACCGGCGCCTCAAACATTGAGGAGCAAAATCAACAATTGTTGAGGAGGCTCGCCGGTAGAAGCTAAAATGAATGCCATGAGTGCACGACAAGAGGCTGAATTAAAAGCTATGAGAGAACGGCAAGAAGAAGAAGTCTTACGACTCGCAGCAGAATTGGTCGCTAAAGCCAATTTAAAACAAAAAAATGCCCTTGAAAATGAAGAGTTGAAAAGACGGGAAGAAGAAAAAAGATGGGAAGAAGAGAAAAAGAAAGAGGAGGAAAAGAAAGTAATGGAGAAGGAAGGCTTCTCAGGCGGGATAATTCCGCTAGAAATCCAAGCGATGATATCCAAAGGGATCTAGGATTTCCAGAAGTCATTAACTCGACCTGTGCTCGGGTATCAAAAGCCGTATCCCGACTATTTTGATACTATACCTTTTTCCAAGACTTATCGTCAGCCAAATTTCGATAAGTTTGACGGAATAAACATCACTCCTCACGAGCATCTAGCTCATTTTTATTCGGCTTTTGGCGAAACTTCCCAGTCCGATGCCTTATTGGTTAGGCAGTTCATTCAGTCTCTTTGTGGCTTCACTTTTACATGGTACACTCAGTTAGAACCGGGATCAGTTAAAACTTGGGATGACATGCAAAAGGCATTCCTCGCCCAGTTTGTCAATTCAAAGAAAAAAGTTACAATTACTGATCTGGCCGAGACTAAACAAAAAGATAATGAGGGGGTAAATGACTTCATTACCAGATGGAGAGGCCTTAATTTGTAGTGTCCAGAGAAGTTCTCCGAGTTGGGATTAATACAAATGTGTATGAACAATCTCTCACCAGATGTTGCAACATTTGTGTCAACCGCAGAGCCTCAGACGTTTAATGCTCTAGTATCCATAGCATGTAACGTCAAGAAACAAATTGCCCGCCAAAAAGCTAAGACCCCAACTCCGAAAATACAATTTGGAGGAAAGAAGACCGATAACAAAAAGTTGAATACGAAGAAGAAGTCAATGTCTACCTTTGTCAAGACAGATAAGGGAAATGATAAGGGCAAGGCTAAAAAACCTCCAAGAAGATTAACTCTTAAGGAGAGAAAAGAGGTCAAGTATTCTTTCGACGTCGATGATATCGAAGAGTTGTTTGACAATCCCCATGAAGCAGGTCTCATCAAACTTCCTAAGCCTAAGCGGCCAGCTGAAGTTAATAGAACCAATGATCCTAAATATTGTCGGTTTCATCGAATTGTTAGTCATCCTTTAAAGGACTGTTACGTTTTCAAAGACAAGGTGCAGGAAATGATTAACAACAATCAAATAACGCTCGATTCTCCCAAGAAGGCAGATGCAAATATGGTTGAAGTTGAACCCATTCCAAGAATTGAATCTCTTCCAATTGTCTCATTACCAGAGGGTGCAGTGTCTGTAGAGTTCAAGGTCGACAATGAGGTCACGATAGTACAAGCCTACCCAAACATGCCAAGGGCTGGAAACCCTAATATCCCGACCTTATACGAACTTATGACAGCACCAAGTCTAAATATTTGGGAAGATTCATCGTCATCATCAGATGAGTCTACAAAGGGATGGAAAACTTTCAGCCGTAGGGTTAAAACAATGCCCATGATTCCCTCATCAGGAATTTCCACTCGCCCTGGTATAAAATTTCAGGGTAGACCATCTTTGAAGAATAAGAAAAAGAATAAACGAGCACAAAAGAAGGTTCAAGTCCCTCAAGAGGAGGAGTTTGAACAACCACCAAGGGTGCCAATCACCCTTACAGAGTTTTTACCTACTGAATTCTTCTCAAGTACGTGATTCCGGGGAAGAAGAGGACGAAGTTATGCAATGCTGTGTGACCTTCGTTGACGATGAGGGTGAGAAAGAAGTTGGTGAAATCACCTTGCGTTCTGGTCAACGCATTCCCTCTGCTGACAAAAATAAAGACGAAGAAGTGGTTAACCGATCCTCTAAAGAGGATAAGACCAACACTAAGAAGATTCTCATGCCGTCCCAAAAAGAAAGCACTTCGAATGAAGCCCCATTGTTTACTTTAGTTGCAAATGAACCTAAAAGGGACAAAGCAAAGATGCTGGTCAAAGATACTCAAAAGCCGCATAAGGCCAAATATGATGTTCTGGCCCATTTGAAGCGCATCCCAGCTCTTTTGAGTGTTTATGACGCTCTACGAATGTAGAGCGAGCTTCGGGAGGCGCTCATTATGGCACTAACCAGTCCAGAATCCTATAAGGAAAGTATGGAGACAGCAGAATCAGCAGTTGTGACACAAAAAGCCTGCACTTGTTGTCTATCCAAAATCACATTTGATGACAGTGATCGATTACTTGGGTTTCAAGATCATAACCGACCCTTGTATATTTCAAGCCAAATTGGAGACACGCCGGTTAAGAGAATCATGCTTGATTGTGGTTCCGCAGTAAGCATTATCTCATTAAAGACACTCCGCTCCTTGGGGATGGAACCTCGACAATTATCTCCCTCAACAATGACAATCCAAGGGTTTAACCAAGAAGGACAGAGAGTCATGGGTACCATTGGATTACAATGTAAGATTGGGGAGTTAATCTCAAGAGTTTTCTTCTATGTTAACGATGCCAAGACGTCCTACAATGCCTTGCTTGGGCGGCTCTGGCTCCATACATATGGAGTTGTGCCTTCTACACTACATCAGTGCTTCAAGTTTGTGTTGGATGGAAGAGTCAAGAAAGTTGTTGCTGACACTGACCCGTTCAAATTTGAGGAAGCCAACTACTCTGATGCAAAGTGGTATAAGTCGCCTGGCTTTGTTATTGTATTACAAGATGACGAAACCACTAAAAGCATGGGCTTTAAAACAGAGCTGGAAAAGCAGAAGGTCGAAGCGTTGAAACAATCTAAACAGGTTCGAATTAAGCTTACAGGCAAGTACAGAAAAGATGCCAAAGTTAACGAACAAAAGACTTCAGATTCGGAAGTATCTAAAGCATCAAAGTCAGCTCAGACTGGAGAAACACTTCACCGAACCAGTTCTTTGGCTAGCAAAAGCTCAAGCAACCTCAACTCGAAGTCAGAAGTGGTTTTCAAATATTCTCTAAAGGCTAAAAGAGAACCTAGTCAGAAGGCATTATCTCCAGTAGAAGATACAATGACATCATTAATGACGAGCTACACTCGGCCTTTACGGAAAATTGATCAGTCAATCCCAGGGAGCAGCTTAGTCATTTATGTCCAGAAAAGGGGAGACTACAGTAAAAGGGTGGTTTCCTATAAGAATGCAACTACAATGCCCACACCGTTTCCACTGAAGATAAGAATCGAAAGGCGTAAAGCCAGGAAAGAGACGACTCATCTCACAGTGCAACATGAAAATGGCATATTTAAAGCATCTTTCCCTGAACAAGAACCGGAAAGCCTCGAGCCATGTACTCTTACAGACCACGAGAAGAACATGTTCCGAGAGGTTCAATCAGATGTGGTTCCTCGTTCCTCAGTCTTTCAGCGGTTGGGAAAAGTTGAAGCTAGACCTCGCAAATCAGTCTTTCAGCGTCTTGAGAACCCAAATTCATCACACACTTCAGTTTTTCAACGACTTGGGATGACTTCAACAAAAAAATCTCAAAAAAGCAAATGGAAATTGAATAAGAAGAGAAAATTTAGAATAATAGTCAACGATGCCGAGAGACAGGAAGAAACAAATTATTCCATCGAAGCCAATTGTGTTTCCATTGTTGAGGAATCTACAAAGGACCAAGGAATCGCCAGCAGTGAAAGAACAGAATAATTCATTGATATTGCCCAGCCAGCTCCATCTCAAATTAAGGACGGAGGTCAAGCCACTATTGATGAACTTCAAGAAATTAATCTTGGAACAGCCGACGAACCAAAACCTATCTTCGTTAGCGCGCTGTTGACTCAAGAGGAACTACAGGCTTATGAATGTGTCCTACAAGAATATCAAGATGTATTTGCATGGGGATATCAAGACATGCCTGGTTTAGATCCAAAAGTCGCGGTTCACAAGTTGAATGTATCAAATCAATGTCGTTATGTGCAGCAAGCTCGACGCCGGTTCCGCCCAGAGCTGGCAATCCAAATTGAAGCAGAAATCGACATGTTAAAAGATGTTAGTTTCATTCGAGAGGTCCAGTACCCTACGTGGCTTGCCAATGTTGTTCCAGTCAAGAAAAAGAATGGTCAAATACGAGTCTGCATTGATTTCAGAGATCTCAATGAAGCATGCCCAAAAGATGAATTCCCACTCCCTATTACCGAACTCTTGGTGGATGCTACAACCGGATTCGGAGCATTGTCCTTTATGGATGGCTTTTCGGGCTACAATCAAATTAAAATGGCGCCCGAAGACGAGGAGCTTACAGCATTTCGCACTCCTAAAGGAGTATTTTGCTATACTGTAATGCCTTTCGGTTTGAGAAATGCAGGAGCAACTTACCAGAGAGCCATGATGGTCATCTTCGACGGTATGCTTCATAACACTATTGAGTGCTACGTCGACGATCTAGTTGTCAAGACTAAAAAGAGGGAACATCATCTGAACGATTTGAAAAGGGTGTTTGACAGACTCCGAAAGCATCAACTAAAAATAAACCCCTTAAAATGTGCATTTGGGGTTACGTCTGGAAAGTTCCTTGGTTTCGTCGTCAGATATCGAGGAATTGAAATTGATCCCGCTAAGATCAAGGCGATCCAAGAAATGCCTCCCCCGCGCAACTTGAGGGAATTACGAGGACTACAAGGAAGGCTAGCCTATATACGAAGGTTCATTTCAAACCTTTCTGGGAGATGCCAACCCTTTTCAAGACTCATGAAGAAGGACGTACCATTCATTTGGGATGAAGCATGTCAAAATGGTTTTAACAGCATTAAAGAGTATTTGTTGAGACCTCCAGTGTTAATGGCGCCAATTAAAGGGAGACCCCAAATCCATATATTGCTGCATTAGAGCGTTCCCTGGGGGCATTGCTCGCTCAAAACAATGATGAAGGGAAAGAGAATGCTCTTTACTACTTAAGCAGAATACTTGTGGGGGCAGAAAATAATTATACCCCCATTGAAAAGGCATGTTTGGCCTTAGTGTTTCCAGTACAGAAGCTACGACACTATCTTCTCTCTCACAGTATCACCCTGATCTCAAGAGTAGATCCTCTCAAATATTTGATGTCAAAGCTAGTACAGTCAGGGCGCCTAGCAAAATGGTCTCTGCTGTTGTCGGAATTTGAGATCAAGTTCGTGCCTCAGAAATCCATAAAAGGGCAGGCACTTGCAGATTTCTTAGCTGCACATCCTGTTCCAGATAATATGGAACTACCTGAAGATTTATCAGATGAGGAAGTCTTTACAACAGAGGCTTCTCCATGGAGACTCTATTTTGACGGGTCATCCACGAAAAGAGGGGCGGGGGCAGGTATAGTGTTCATCACACCATCAGGGGGCTTGATCCCGTATTCGTTCTCCATTCAAGCCATATGTTCAAATAATGTGGTAGAATATGAGGCGCTCATCATTGACCTCGAAGTTGCTATAGAAATGCAAATTGACTGTCTTCAAGCATTTGGTGATTCACAGCTTATTGTTAAACAGCTAAATGGCCAATATGAAGTCAAAAGTGATGCATTACTTCCGTACCACCAGAGAGTGAAGTATCTGATGTCACAATTCCAAGACATTTACATTAGCCATATCCCAAGGTCCGAAAATGATAAGGCTGATGCATTGTCTAAATTGGCAGCGTCTTTGACATTTCCTGATGAAAGAGATATACAAATTACCGTTGGGGAACGTCGACTATTACCCCCAGCATTGAAACGTATTGAAGAAATTAATGAAGCCAATAATGTGACTGTATCTGAGGGTGAGGAAGAAGCATATTGGCGTCAGCCTATTGTAGAATACCTTCGGCAGGGAAGACTACCGACCGACTCAAAGAGAAGGGTTGATGTAAGGCGAAGAGCCACCCAATACATCTATCAAAATGACACTTTATACAGGTGATCCTTCGACGGGGTACTCTTGAGGTGCCTATCTAAAAATGAAGCGGCCCGTGCTCTCTCTGAAACTCATGCTGGAACTTGTGGTGCTCATCAGGCTAGTCCAAAACTCGCAGCCCAGTTAAAAAGGTTGGGGTACTATTGGCCGACAATAGTACAAGATGCAATAAAGTTCGCAACCACCTGTAAGGCATGCCAACTCCACGCAGACTTCATACATCAGCCTCCACAACCTCTCCATCCGACAATGTTGTCATGGTCTTTCGAAACTTGGGGACTAGACGTTGTCGGTATCATAAGGCCTAAATCTTCTCGATTGCATCAGTATATTTTGGCTGGGACAGATTATTTCTCCAAATGGGCAGAAGCGATTCCTCTTAAGGAAGTCAAAGCAGAAGATGTTGCAGATTTTATTAGGAACCACATAATCTACCGTTTTGGGGTTCCATCAAAGATAATTTCAGACAACGCCACATACTTCAAATGTAAAACTTTAGTCAAGCTGTGCGAGAAGTACAATATCCGGCACTCATTTTCTGCAAGTTACAACCCATCGTCAAATGGTCAGGCATAAGCTTTTAACAAAGTGCTATGTAATATTCTGAAGAAAACGATGTCCGGAAATAAAAGAGATTGGCATGAACGTCTCCCTGAAGCACTATGGGCTTACAGGACAACCGTTCGTACATCGACTGGATGCACTCCGTTCAATTTGGTTTACGGTTCAGAAGCGGTCTTGCCTTTAGAGGTCCAACTACCGTCCCTGAGGGTGGCCATTCAATTGACGGACTCGGATGAAAATGTAAAGGTCAGATTAGCAGAGCTAGAAGCGCTTGATGAGAAAAGACTGATAGTTCAACAGAAACTTGAAGTCTATCAAGCCCAAGTGGCAGACGCCTATAACAAGAAAGTAAAATTCAGATCTTTCTCAGTGGGAGACTTGGTTCTGACTGTCCGAAGACCGGTTGTTATTACCAGAAAGACCCATGGAAAATTTCAATCAAAATGGGAAGGACCCTACGTTATTTCTAAGGTTTTTTTCCAAAGGGGCCTATGAGTTGTCCGATGCTGATGGAGATCGTATTTACTCTTGTGTAAATGGCAGGTTTCTCAAAAAATTTTACACTTAAGCCCATTGGATTGAAAACTCGAAAGGGCGGTCCAAGCAAAAATTAGGGCCAAAAAAAAAAAAAAAGGGCTCGCTAGATTGAAAAACCCGAAAGGGCGATCTAGGCAAAAGTTAGAGCAAGCCCGTTGGATTGAAAATCCGAAAGAGCGGTCCAAGCAAAAATTAGGGCAAAAAAAAAAAAAAAACTCTCTGAACTACGGATGGCTTGATCCCTCAAAAGGGGTACGTAGGCAGTCTGGTCTCAAAAACTAGGTGCAGCCACCCAAAATTCAAAATTTTCTTTTCCCTGGAAAACAAGGGGTGAACAACGTTTGGCTTGATCCCTTAACAGGGTACGTAGGCAATTTGGTCCCAAAAGTCAAATGCAGCCATAGTATTCCAAAACCAAATATTTTCTTCCATCAATGATATTAGTATACATCAGGCAGTATTCAAGAATTTTGAATGCAGGAAAGAAAGAAATGTAACTTTTCTTTATTAAAGAACTCAGGTTGAGAGGATTACAAGACAAGTCCTACTAACGTCAACAGTAAAACTAAAAGCAGATTTTGCAAAAAAATGAATGATGGAAGAAATAAAATAGAATCTCTATTTCTCCTTGCTGCAAAATGAAATCAGGGAATCAACCAACTCTCTAAATTTTTCCTCTTGAGCTTCCATCAAAGCTCTGGCAGCCTCAAAAGCTCAGAATTTCCCCTCATTCGCAGAAATCCTAGAATGTCGGAGATTTTGGTTTAGTTGATCTTGATCATTTATGAACCCATCGAGGCTTCTTATTTGTTCATGAAGGAAACTTTTTCAGGCTTCAAGAAGTTCTCTTTTCTGACGAATCTGCATCTCTACCTTCTTAAAATGGTCATGGCCGACTCCAATCACACGGATCAGGGATTGCAAAACTTCAAGTGAGCTATAAATTTCCTTTTGATGGGCCAATAGCTCTGCTGGTGTCTTGGAAGTAGAAAGACGATCAAAGCTGATTTCTATTTCACTCGCTATGAAGGCCTGTCTTGAAAAAGCCACATTGGGACCAAAAATTTCAAAAATGGAGGCCCCTATTCCCACAGGCTTAGGAATAACTACAAGTTTGGCCACAATAATCGGAAGGTCAGCCGTTTTAATTGGAGAATTGGATTCAGTCCTTTCTGTGATAATGGTATTCTCCGTGTCAACTTCACTTGGAAGATTACTCAAAGGATCTGTCAACGATCTGTTCTCTACCTCGGCTGAGATTGTCTTGTATGTAATGTCATCCATACCAGGGACGTCTGTGGATGGTTCCTGAAAATTAACGGATGCGTCTGATCGCGAGCGCTTTACGCCTGCGTCTTGGTGACGGTAATGGGAATGGCGTTTATTGGACCGTTCACCTCTATTTATCTTCCCATCCTTTTTGGCAGGAGAACGAGAACTTTTGCTTCGCTGATCTGATATGGACTGTGTTTTGTCTTCATAAAGGTTTTCCTTTCTGAAAAATATGGAAATGTCCTTCAGCCTCGAAATAGGAAAGTCTTTTCTCCTATCAACAACACGAGTCCTATTTAAAGTCTCATAAATGTCCCACACATTTAGTTTCAAATACGGTGCGCAAGTTCTCATCAACCATGAACAATACCACCATGTACATCTTTGTGATAGAAAGAGCGTGGGATGTGAAATAGAGCTGATGTGTCGCTCCTATAAAGTGACCTTTGAGCCGTCGCCATGTCCAGGAAACACTACTACAATAATATAAATACACAACACTACCTACACAACGGTTTTGTTAAAATTGTTGTGACATTTTAAAGGATAACGGTTTTTAAAAAACTGTTGTATATATGCATGAAATCGAATGGTTTTCGGAACGATAAATTTTTGAGTTTTCCCTACACAATTGTTATAATATGTGACCGTTGTGTAAGTGGAATAAAATGAAAAAACCGGTCTACAGTAACTGCATTAAAAAAAATTACTGTTCATTGATATGTTGGTTCCTTCGATATTTTCACTTTTCCTCTGTCACTTTCAATCTCTCGATCTATTCCCTCACTTTTTCTCACCTTTCACTCCTGACCTCCAAAATCAAAAGAGATCTGAGAGAGAAGCCACCCTCTGCGCACCGACCTGACCTTCATGCGCACTTGTCTGACCCTCCATGCGACCTCACAAGCCCACTCGTCTCGATCTGCTCTCTCTCTCTCTCTCTCTCTCTCTCTCTCAAACTCTCTCAGTCCAGTCACTCCCACCTCCCGTCAGCCTTCCCTGCGCCCTAGTTGCACCCACTTCTCACAGATATCAAAATCTTCGATCTTCTATTTTACTCACCATTCTCTCTCCTACCCTTGAATTCCAAGGTCAGAAGCTCTTTGATCCGTCTCTCTTTCATTACAAAGTACAAACCCTAGCTTCCTCACTCTTTCTGCTATTTTGAAATTAGAAAGTTAGAAACCCATATCTGAGAACTACTACAAATCAGTGAATAAGGAAATCTCAGGGCTTCTTGCTCAAGTGCGGGCAACGGATGTGCTTTTCCCTTTGCCGATTTCAAAAACTCAGGTGGGTGTCTCTTCTAGTTTCAAAAGTTATCAGTTGGGGAAAATTGAAGAATTGAGTTTTTCTATTCGACGACCTGAACTTTTCGTCTTCTTTTTCTTAGTTCAACCTTCTATTAGTATTTTTTAACATCGTCGCTCACCACCAGGTAGGAATCTCATATGCTCTAGTTTTTTCTATGTGATTTTTGGGTCTTTAGGTTATAATTTCAAAAATGTCTCTGTTTGATTTGATTTAGGGTTTGGATGACTGATTTTGTTTACTTTATGTTTCCATTTTGAATGGGCTTCGGGATTCTTAAGCAAAATCATGAAACTGGGATGATTTCTTTGTTGTTTTCTTTTATTCTTTATGCACCTTCTTGTAATGAAGATAATGACCAAACAAATGCCAAACTTTCTAAAAAGAATGGATCATTGTTCGGCTAAGATTGACTAGCTGCTACTTGGACGACAGTTTTTTAATCCCTTAAATATTATTAGTACATTTCTCAAGTTAATCACTTATTTGGTGTAGCGGAAACTTTATGAAGCCTTTTTAAAGAGTGAGCTGGTCCTTTCGGCTTTTGATGGCTCATCATTGGCTGCACTTACGGTACTGTTTGTTCTTGGTTCTTGGTATTCTATTTATTTCTAAAGTAGCTGGTTCTCTTTTTTTTTTTTTCTCAATTTTCCCCAAGTACAGTTCTAATGAAAACAATGGTATCTTGTTTTTAAATCCTTTGTTGTTGCTCTGCCTTTAATGTACTGAAAAGATGAAAAGTTTTTGTCTTTCTTGGTTATAATACTGATCATATATTTTTTTTTTTCTTTTTAAGATGTTTGAGTTTGTATAACTATGTAATAGTGAAGTCAGTATACTTAATCACATTAAATAATTGTATAAAGATCCAACAAAGTTAGAGTGCATGAATTTCTTTTCCTTTAGCAGTTTCAGATTTGTTTTTTTTTTTCTTGGGAGAGAAGGGGGGAGGTTGATGCATGGCATACCTGATATGTTGGAATGAAAGTCGATTGGGGTAATTATACAATAACATATAAAGTTATGGTGTAAACATTTGACAAGGTATGATTTGAAGGTCATGGAACTTGTTGATCTTGCAAAACTAGTTATCTTTGTATACAAAAAATTCATATTGTGATGAATGTTAGTTCTTTTTGAAACCTGACATCCTTGAAAGATTTTCCATTATTAGATTTTGGATCAGAAATCCAGGAGAAACATTGTCTTGCACTCTCCATGATTTTAAAATATTATGATATTTAGCCATTCTATAAGAGAATTGAAATATAAGTTTAGGTTGTCAATTTTTGTTTGAACAGGATGGTGATGAATAACATTTTTATACAATGCAGATCCTGAAGAAAATAATGAACATTTTCTACATGTTATTTTATTTTGGTGAGATGTGGAGTGATGCTCTTATGAACATCTAATTTTCTTTGTTAATTTTGTTATGTATTATTATCTTTCAGCAGTTACTAAAGGAGAAAAGCAATGAAAAATCAAAAAAATCTTTGAAAATTGACTGATTTTGGAAACAAGCTGATCATGATAGGCAATTTATATATCATTAATATGAGCTTTTTATCATAGTAGTAAAAGAAATATGTATTAAACCAAAATATATTTCTAATACTATTTGCAATAGGGGCTAAGGTATTGACAGTTTGTTGTTTCTCATAGTGAGGTGAAGATTTAAGGGCTTGAGACACTCGACTACTTAGACATCCTTTGTCAAAGAGAACATTTTACAGAATAAAGGAGATGCCATAACTTTTGAATATGAGGTAATGTTGTTTAGTTTTCTTATATGAAATGGGTGGTTTTTAGTTATATAACAGGAAGACCCTAGTGGTGGGCACAATTGAGGTAATTAGTACAATTTCATTAACTGGGTGGGTCTGTGGAAAAGAAATTATAATCTTCAATGTGTGTGCTTAGAGCTTTGTCTCAAAAAGAATGGCTCTAGTGCACTTTAGTGTAGCTGTGCTTTGAGTTATCATATTTTGTGTTAAACTGCTGGTTGGTAAGTAGTGGAGGATATGTATGCATGCTTTTCCCTGTTGGGTATATAACATTGTGCATATGTTGCTCAACCTCAATATGTGTAATTGGGAACTTTTTTTTGAAAGACATGTTTCTGGACCTTGTGTGGCCTTCTTGTGTGGTTTAGATTTACTGTAGGTCAGTAGGTGTAACTTTGTAGGCTAAAGTTTATTGTCAATATCTTGATAATATCTACATTTGAGTTTTTCGTATAGATTAATTTGTTATATAAATTCACATCCAACTAAAGAACCTATTATAATTTTTTAATGGCAGTTCCAAAAAAATGCACCTTTATTTCCAAAAAATGGATTCGTAAAAATATTTGGAAAAGGAAGGGATATTGGGCAGCATTGACAGCTTTTTCGTTAGTGAAATCTATTTCTACCTCTTTCTACCGGGAGTTCAAAAAAATTTTTGTTGTGTGACAATCAAATCTACTTCCCATGTATATTTGAAATGATAATTATGTAATTTGCAACATATAGGTCAGTGATATTTCACTGGTGGACTACGTTGGAGTGGAATCAGCCAAGCATGCAAATTGTGTACCTCACAAGGTATTGATGCTAATGTTGGATGTCTTTTGGTTAAAGTTATTGTTGAACCTTAAGTGGCCTTTGATACAAATTTCTCCTGATTAGATTTCGATCTGTATGACCTTTTTTTTATTCTTTCCCTTTTCTAGTTTAAGTTTCATCAAACATTTTATTTATTGTATATGTTTTTTAGATATCTCACCTTTGAGACGTGTTAATCAATCTATCTATCTCCTTACAACTGGTGCTCGTGAATCTGCTATCAGAAACATCAAAACTATTGCAGAATGTCTGGCTGATGAACTTATTAATGCTGCAAAAGGTTCCTCTAACATGTACTGATGGCCTGGTTTCTGTATGCTTATTTGCCTAGTGCTTGTTTTTTCTCCCAAAGCTCTCTTATCTAGTTTATTTTGATTTTTGTTATGTAGTCTGATTTTATTTCTTTTCCTTGATTCATTTTTTTCTTTTCTTACTATAGGTGCTCTACATGTGTGTAGCTATGCCATCAAGAAGAAGGATGAGATCGAAAGAGTTGCCAAGGCCAACTGTTGAGGGGCTGCATAATACTTTGATGCAACAAGGAGAGTTTTGTCTGCATTTGTTTAGTAAACTGCTGGTTGGTAAGTAGTGGAGATTCACTTGGTGCTGCTGGGGTACAATTGAAGGATCAGTTCTCTTGTGGAAATAACTACGCACCCATGGTTTCTACTTTTAGTTGTAATGGGCCTTGTTTAGTTGTTGTTGGTCTCTACTTTTCAGATTATTGATTGTTCTCCGTGTATTTGCTTGGATAATATTTTCTGAATTTGCTATTTCATTTTTGAAACATAAATAGTCACTTTCTTGCATGTCTCCTCTGTTTCATTAATGGAAGGCTTGGTGCTGCCGGCTTCATAATCTTTTCATGTTCGTTTTGTTGGCCGTGGGTCTAACTTCACCAAAAAGAGACCAAGTGAAAAATTCTCTGTAATGCCTAGTATTCTATTCAAAATTTCAATACCCATTGTTCTAGTAAACAACGGAGGCCATTAAGATTTTATTTTTAATTTTCTGGTCCATGATTTTGTCCATACTAACCATAGATATTTTGTTTAAGCTTCAACTTTTTGACTGATTGTGAAGCCTTTTTATTTTTATATTTTTGTGGGGTTGCATGCAATTTACTTTCCCCTTTGTGAGCTAGTCATAGTACCTTCTTTGTTGATGAAATAATAACTTACTACTATTTGTAATCCTTGTAGTCCGTTGGGTTGCATTGAAGATGTGAGAACTACACTCTCAGGTAATTTTATTTTATTGTGAATTGTTTCTTTTAAATTCATTAAGGTTGGATTGGATTTATTCATTTATGTTGTTTTTAGCTTTATATTTCTTTATGCATCTTATGTTCATACTTGTGCCATGTTGAAATGCTGAGAACAAGAAGTCTATTAATTAATTTTCTCTTCCATACATATTCATGATTTTACTATGGTAGTTAATTTATTCTAATTCCCTGAAAACCTTAAAGTTGTGGACTTGTGGTTTGTTATTGCCTATCTTCTTTGAAGTCATTTCTCCATTACTAGCAACATTTGATTCATAAATTTGAAACTTAAGTACTGTCTAATGTATCATTGATTTGCTTCCACTACAAGTTCCTATAGAGTCTTGCTATATGGGCTCTAACAACTCTTGCTTCCTATAGCAGGGTTCAAATCCATTGTCAAATTTCTATGCCTATATATTGCAAAAATTTGAGTTTCTTAATGCATTGATTATTGTTGTGAACCCTAATCCCTTACATTTTTTTTGCAGGTAAAATAACTGATTTCAGTAATGCAGATGTTGCTGTTGACCCCATTCTGTCCAACAAGTGAGACTATTATGTATCCCTATCATTGTGCTTTTACCCTTTCCAATTTAATTTTTTTAAAGGCATCCATGTTTCTCATAAACAAAAAATATATGGAGCCAAGTCAAAGCAACCTTTCAAATATTACACAACTGACCAAACATCATTGAACATATATAAATTGAAAATTTATTTTTTGGGAGATATTGAACTTATTGATAGCCAGATTGACATAAAGCTTCAAAGTTCAAGGAAATTCACTTGTTGTTATATGCCAACTCTTGATTTATAATGTTGGGTTGTAGGTAATTAATTACAATTGGCTCTCCTTGTTATTGTTTTTGAATTTCTTGTGTGCATTTGCAAACTTGTTTCATTTGTATTTTTAATGTATCTTGTGTGCATACCCTTTTGTTATGTTTGCATCTTTTGCTTGAGTTTAATAGTAATACAAATCTTTTTTTCTTTTTCTTTTTTGTTGAATATTATTGTTTCTTATCTTGCAGAGTGGAAAGTCTGCAACTATATATCTATGCTTGTGCACAAGAGGAAGGGTTTGTTTACAAGCCTTGTAAAAAGTGCAAGAAGCTAGTATGGGAATAATGCGGATGTAGAAAGGTTCAAAAGTTGGTCTCCAAATTTTTAAGCCATGCCTTTATAGTTTGTGTAACAAGTCCTTTTTTTCAATGTATATCAGACATAATACACGATGTTGGAACTAGGCTTTCAAATGCCACGTGTCATTTCCCCAACCTTTGCACGTGGAGAAGAGCAACAATGCAAAGTCAGCAAGCTAGACAAAGGTAGCAGCAAGCTTCCAGCCGAGGTAACACTATCTCGGCCAATACAACTACTCCGGTTGTAATAAACCATGTCGCAACTTTAGTCGGAGTAAGCACAGGGAACCTCGTGACGTCACCTAAGGGACATAGACTGAAAAGGTATCTGGTGACCACAGAGCTGGAAAAGGACAAAGGTAGCACTCAGAGGGGACAATGGCTGACATGAAGGTACGAGGTTAGGTGAGAAAAAGGGAGACCTACACATGGAGCACATCCAGAAAAGGCATTGCTGAAACCCTAGCCAGAGAATGGGCTATATATACTAAGCTACAAAAGGAATATCATCATCATCAATCACCAGAAAAATACAAACCCCAAAGCGGCATCTTCACTTTGAATTTGAATATTCAAACTCTTTCTTTTGTCTTGTTTCTTCCACAACTCTATACTGTTCATTGTTACTAGTGTTGGTGATTTTTAACAACAATATTAAAACCTTGCAAGTGCACAAATCAAATGATAGTATAGTAAGCAAGCAAGGGTCATTCCCACAGAGATTGTAATCTAAAGAGATGTTTATCAATGTCACACAAAGAAAACTAGAACACAATTAAACACAAAAACAAAATAAAGATTGAAATCACAAGGACTTCCACACACACGCCAACACCAAAGGGGTTTTGATTTAATTTTGTAAATAAAACAAAACAAGGAAAAGAAAACTAAACAGAATTTAAATTAGAGTTTCAGAGAAATTGGTTTAAAATCAATCAAGAACAATAGCTAGGACTCACTATCCACCTCCAAACAATCCATCAATCCATAAACAACAATAGATAATCAATTTCTAGCAAGCATATGATGACGACACTCACAACAAGATCATGGCATTTGACTCTAGTTGTATGATTCTCTCTTAAGTGTATGTAAGGTGTATGGCATTTACATCAATACGTGTATTCTTAATTGAAATCCAGTATGGCATCTACTCAAATTAACAATCAAAAATCCATTAAGATCAAAGAGAATATGAGTGTCACAAAAACCCTAAAACATGGCATTTGTTATTAGGAATTCAAGAATCGATTTCTCATAACTAGTTCTTAACCCAATTATTCGTTGCAAACAAGAGCACATTCAATATGGCAGTTGACATATGTTCTACAAAAATTTAATTCCGATACATGCTTCAAAGTTAGCTACTCAAAGAATCAAAATATCAGAATTCACATAATATAGAGAAACCGAAATCATCACTCTTGTAGAAACTGAAAAATCCATTCAAACTTGTTTATAGAATTGAAATCATGTTTAGGGCTTCAAGATTAAGCCCTAACTAACAAGAAATTAGTTACTCATGTTCTTGGATGAACTCAAAAATAAATACATAAGAACTGAAAATTCAAAGAAGAAAGGAAAAGAAAGAACTCGCTGGCAGCTTTCTCCTCTTGCCGTTGCTCTCCTTAGGACGTGAATCCCCTTGTATGGGGCCTTGGATGACTTTTTATATGACTTAAATCAAAGTCCTAAACCCTCAAATTGACTGAAAAATCGTCCAAGAAGTCTTGGTAAACAAGGAATCCAAATAGGAAAGTAAAGATCACAATTCCTAACTCCACAGGGAAATACAGCTCAGCCCAATTGTCACACGATTTGGGGATCTTCGGCCTTCTAGAAAAATCAGTAAAAATATATTTTAGAAAGATAAATGTCTTATCTTTCCAACCATATATAGCACGTAACTTGGAAAATTCGGGAAGGCTTCCGTTTCTTCATATTCACGTAACATGTACGAAACTGTCATGTCTGCACGTGGGCTAACTTTACTTGTAAAACTGTACCAATTGGCTCGGTAATAAATTCTAGAAAAATCACAGATTGAACTTCAAGGTGTTAGCTTTCATTTCCAATTGGCCTTGCGCTAAAATTCCTCCGAAAAGTTGATTTTCCCTTAAAAACCTTCTATGAGCGCAGAAAAGCTGAAAATCAGAAAAGTGAAGTAATAAGCCCTTTTTAAATCTAATTCTTCTACAAAACCTAAGTAAAAAGAGTACATAAATGAGTATATTTATGGACTTATCAAAACCCACAACTTAGATTTTGCTAGTCCTCGAGCAAAACAAAACGAAAGAACAAACACTCAACGCAAACAAGCGATCGACTAACTTCCCAATATTGATCTCAAAGATAATCACAAACCGTTAGCTAACTTCCAAGAAATAAGCAACAATAACTCAAGACATTATCAAAGGATTAACCAAACTTGAATTGAAAACTTGGATGTAGTGTGTGAAATAGCCAACATTAATACAACCCATGACTTAAGCTTCACAGAAGTTAAATAACCAAATAAGAACAAGCTTCAACTTCAAATCTCATCACGGATGTTCACTCCAATAAAAGCACTCGAAATTTGACTAGTTATTGTCACTCATAAATATGTGAGAGGAATCAAAGCAATATGATATACTCACATAATTGAAATAAAGGCTCAAGACAAATATAAAAAGATCTCATGGAAAGATATCACATACTTGAAACATTTAAACCATCCGACCATGGTACTTCCACACCTATTCTCCACATGAGGAACCACACTTCTCCTTGGATCAAGTCGGACTTTCACTAAGGTTGTAATGGGACTTAGGGTGATGGATGGAACAAGAAAAAGATATGGATGAACAAATTCTAAGGGATTCATAGAGCTCTCCATTATAACATCTTGCACTATGAGCACGAAACTTCATATTGATACTGTCTTGAATTTTTATTTTTATTTTTTTAACTAACTCCATTAGCTTTCTAATCAACCCATGTAACAAGTGTTAGGCCAATAACTCCCAAGCTAGATAGCTTTAGGGTATTAAGTATAAAACACTCCTCGGGCTTAAAAACTCGAGTTGAAAAGGCTTCGAAATTAGCTTTATTATTATTATTATTATTATTAATTTTTTTTTTTTGATAGTATCCTTTACTTTCCACATGATTGAACAATTTGTGCAATTTTCCCTTAACAACGAAAATACTCTATAGAACTCCTTAGAAGGGTATATGATAAACATATGATAGATTAAGGTGAGGAGAAATGGGTAAAGAACGAAAAAGCTTACATAAAAAGGCACAAGGGGGTTAACTAGGGTTAAAAGTGATATGTGTGTTGGCTAGAAGGGCTCAAATGAAAGAAACAAGGCCTATATCACTTCCTTGGATCCATGTGGTTCATGAAATATGCCTCGAATAGATAATGAAAGTAGTTCTAGCAAACAATTTAAACATCCTCAAATACTTGACTAAAACAAAGAATAATGAGATCACAACGACTTGTAGACAAGAAAATTATCGAATAGTATATAACACTCAAGAATGAAAGGCATAGGCTCAAAAGCTTACATAATAAGGGTTATATAAGTCTACACTAGCCTTATTTGGGAATTTAATCATGTGAACTCCCCAATTGAACATCATATTAATATGGCCATGTGCAAAAAGATTTACCAAGTTAAATCACAAAATTATGGTTAACACAAAGATAATGTAAAGAATTAATTTCATGCTCACAATTTCTTGAAAGTTAATGGCAAATAAAATTCAATCTCATTATAGAATTGGGAAGTGACCACCGCAAACAATTAGAAACAAAACCCTAAATGAAAACAAAACTAAAAAAAATTTGTTTTTTTTTTTTTTTAAATTGCTCTAGAGGACCGGTCCTCAAAGGAGAGGACCGGACCTCCAGAGAGCATGGCTCTAGGAAGTGCACAGAAGGACCGGTCCTCAATGAGAGAGGACCGGACCTCCAGAAGCGAAGCTCCATTCCAGCTACAGAGAGGACCGGTCCTCACATTTGTGGACCGAACCTCTAGAGAGGTCATCTTCTTCCAGCAATGTAGAAGACCGGACCTCCAAAGAGAGGACCGAACCTTTGGGCCAAAATTTTGAAATTTATTTTTTTTTTTTTCTAAAACCCTAGAAATCTAAGAACAAAAACGAAAGAACTTGCCTTTCCCCCCAAACTTAAATGACACATTGCCCTCAATGTGAAAGAAATACAAAAACAGCAGCAGACAAGAACAGAATTGGAAACAAAGACAGAGGACTGCTGCATGCGTTATGAAACCAAAGAACTCAATCACCCACAACATAAAACAAACATTGTCCTCAATGTTGAAAACAAAGAAAACTAATTTATGCAAAATCAATTAAAGAGAGAGAGAGGGTGTGAGAACTTCCCGGGTTTGTGTAGGTGTCTGGATGAGCAAAGCATATGTCGAAGTGGGAGAGGATGGACAATGTAACGAATGCTTGGGTTGCCTCCCAAGAAGCGCTAAGTTTAAAGTCTTCAGCCAGACGCGGTTCGTTAGATGATTAAACAATAGATGGGGGCGGTGCATGCACGTGCATGCTCTCTTTTCCAAGCTCAAAAGATTCATAGTATGGCTTCAAGCGATGTCCGTTCACTTTGAATATGTTTCCCATCCTGTCATTTTGAATCTCAACTGCACCATGAGGGAAAACATTAGTAACAACAAAAGGACCGTACCATATAGAACGTAACTTACCTGGGAATAGCCGGAGGCGTGAATTGAAGAGCAAGACTTTCTGCCCAATCTCAAAGTTCTTCCTTTGAATGGATTTGTCATGAAATGCCTTAGTCCTTTCCTTGTAAATCCGTGCACTCTCATAGGCATCATTCCTCATCTCATCTAACTCATTCAATTGGAGTCGCCTTTCATCTCCAGCCTCTTTCATATCGAAATTGAATTTCTTGATTGCCCAAAATGCTCTATGTTCAAGTTCAACTGGAAGGTGACATGCTTTACCATAAACCAAACGAAAAGGAGACATACCAATGGGGGTTTTGTAGGCTGTCCTATATGCCCATAATGCATCATTAAGTCGCAAGCTCCAATCCTTCCTCGTAGGACTCACGGTTTTCTCCAAGATTTGCTTGATTTCTCGGTTACTAATCTCCACTTGTCCACTTGTTTGGGGATGATAAGGTGTTGAGACCCTATGTGTAATTCCATACCGCTTTAAAAGTGCCTCAAATGACCTATTACAAAAGTGACTGCCTCCATCGCTGATAATGGATCTTGGTGTTCCAAACCTAGAAAAGATGTTGTCCTTCACAAAGCTCAAAACAACTTTTGAATCATTAGTCCGGGTAGGAATTGCTTCCACCCATTTAGAGACATAGTCAACAGCAAGGAGAATGTAAATAACGCCATAAGAGGAAGGGAATGGTCCCATAAAATCTATGCCCCACACATCAAATATTTCAACAATAAGAATAGGCGTTAAAGGCATTTGATTCCTAGAGCTAATGTTACCGGTTCTTTGACATCTATCACATGTGGAACAATAAGTATATGCATATTTGAACAAGCTAGGCCAATAAAAACCACATTGTAATACTTTAATAGCTGTTTTCTTAGTACCAAAATGTCCACCACATGCAGATGAATGACAAAAGGTAAGTATAGAATTAAATTCAGATTCGGACACGCACCTTCTAACAATCTGATCTGGACAATATTTCCATAAGTATGGATCATCCCAAACATAATACTTACTTGTTTTGACAAGCTTATCCTTTTGAGCTCGAGTGAGATCCTCCGGAATCAGTTTTGAAGCCTTATAATTGATAATGTCAGCATACCAAGGGTCCTTGGCGTCGAGGGTAAAGAGTTGCCACTACTACAAAAAAGCTCATACATATCAGTAATTTACCGATATCTAAGGCCCCTAAAATTCGATATAGGAAAGCGTGATATCTATTCTCATTGGTTTACATATCAGTTTTGAACTGATCTCTATAGAGGTTTTTAAATCAGTTCCTTTTTTAAATACGATATATTTTCCCTTCCTGGATGGTTAAAAATGCAATAAATGATATATTTATAATATATTATATCAGTATTATATTTATAACTGATATCATATATATTAATAATATGGGTTTTAGTCGTATAACTGGTATAATTATTTCCATAGACATCTGTATTGTATATAAGAACAGATATCTTAGATCAGACTTATATGTTCCTAAATTACGGAACTGGTATAGACTGTATCATAGACATCGGTATTAGTTCTCATAAATGATATCTGATATGTGAATTATATGTGTTTAAGATATAAAAATGATATTTATATTCTCATAGATATCGTTCTTTTTATAATAACTGATATCGTATATGTGAATTAAATGTTTTAAGAGTATGGAACTGGTATAAATATTTGTATAGATATCGGTATTGGTGATTAAAAATGATATCGTATATTTGAATTATATGTTTAAAAAGTATGGAACTGGTATAAATATTTTTATAGATATCGGTATTGGTGATAAAAAATGATATCATAGACATCTATTATATGTGTTTTTATTGTATAATTGATTACGAAGCTATGATTGGTATCAGTTTATTTTCCCAAAATAGATATCTATTCTCTATAGCATTTCAGTTTTTATATTAGAATTGATCTAATATATTTCGAAATTAGGGTTATGTGACCTGTTTTGATATCGGGTTTATTTTCAAAAAACTGATATAATTGGTTAACACCATTGAACCATCTAGAGCATATTTATTTAGTGGCCAATTTTACCTGCATAGATAAGCTAAACTGATTCATTTCATTCAACAATCCATTCCATTCATCAAATGTCATATTTTTCAAAGGACCCAAAAGTTGTCATATCACAAAAATTAGGGGGAGATCTCATCATCTCTAACTACCCCTTCCTTCAAATATGTCTAAGCTAGCTAGGCTAGGCATCACTTAAAACTACCCTTTACAAAAACTATTAGGTAGTAGGCTAGGCATGCATTTTTCCAAAAAACTAGGCAGTAGGCATGCAATTCCCTATTCCCCTTTACAAAATATGGGCATGGCAGCATTTAAATTAATTGATCTAAGTTCTATAATATCCACAAAATGGCACATCCAGCCATCACCACATATACCTAAGCCTACACATAATTCAAGTAACAAAGTCACCCCATTCTTCTCGAACATCATCAATTTGGTCTTTGGTGTAATTGCATCGCTTGATCTTTGATTTGCTCCACTGAAAACACAAAGGAAAATTGCATTAGCTCAATAGTAAGGTAGCTTAAAGCTTGCTCATACTAAAATAATGCTTGCAGCTAGCTTTTGCAAATTCACATAACTAACACCATGGGAAATAAATGCTAGACAACTTTTCAAAGGTTAAGAGAAATTAGACATGCAGTAGAATGGTTAAGTTTGATGTATTATTAGTGACAAACAAAAGAGAACTTAGTACAAGTTGAATGCTTACATAAGAAAGGAACAATATATAGCATGTAGAAAACAGAATTTTGACAACCATGATAATGGCCAAGTGTGGTTTTGGTACTGACCAGTTTTTTAAGGCAGGTTCAGATGGAACCCTTCTTTACTGCAAGGAGAAACAAGAGATGGCAAACAGAAAGTATAGTGCTTAATCTTATAATTTGATTAAGCAAGGAGAAACAAGAGATGCCAATTTGACAGCCACCTTAAACTCTCTATCCTTCCTGCAGGTTTAAATGAGTAGAGCAATCAAATACAATGAAGTTCAAAACCCAGAAAGAACTATAAAAAAATACGTAAAGAAAAACAAAAAGACAAACAAGCAGTGACACGGTGACACCTCACTGGGAAAATACCTCTTTGAACCTGATGGCCCAGCACGACCATCTTTTTCAGGTAACTTAACCAAAAAATCCTTTGAATCAAATGGCAATGACCCAACTGTATATAAGTTTTTCCTGCCATCATAGGCCGACATTCTCTTGCCCAAATGTGACTCAGAGTACATATAAACAATGTTTATCTTCAGTAAACACTTATGCAAACAGTACAATGTTTATCTTCAGTAATTATGGTCAACATCCAATGCGACCTTTCAAAAAGGGTATCACTATAATTAGCATGCATGAAAAAATGGCAGGCATAAAAAAGGTTCAAGAAAATCAGTTAATCATCTAAACACCCTTACCCAGAATTGTAAGGCACCAAGAAAACACGATTGCTTTTTCCTTGCTGAAAACGAGTTGCCATGTAGGTTGATCAAAGAGTGGACTTATATCAAAGAGTGGTTACATTTAGGCACTGAACTTGTTAGTAAAATACAAGGCTGAAAACAATAAATAAATAACCAAATCTAAATGCCACTTTCAAGCATATTTTTTTAACAGGGGAGGAAAACATAAGCAACATCATTGATGTATTGGTTATGAAAACACATACACACACACACACAAAATATAGATGACCATAGTCCATAAACAAGTAATTCCATAAAGAAAAAGAAGAAGAAAAAAAAATTCAGAATGAGTAAAAGAAGCTAAGAAAGGTAGTGTACCAGTGACTCGGTGGAAAAGCTGAGTATCAGAATTTGAGATACAATGAGAAGATGGGTGGTTTAGAGCTGCTTTTAAATTGGGTTTCATCCTACAACTCCGAGTAGCACTTTTACCACAAGGAGAAATCTGAATGTGTATGTTTTGAGAGTTCTTTTTCCCTAAAGTATTGACAACACCAAACATCTTCGAAAGTTTCTTGAAAACCTTGTTGCATATTTAATCCCTGCATTAAGTAAACAGAAAATATAATATGTGAGAAATAAAGTTATATCAGCACAATGAACTGATTCATAGGACAACTACCCACTTGAATGAGAACTGTCTGCTACACAAACATAAGAAAAAATAAATCATTAAACATCAAAAATTTTGAATTTGCTTATGTCATTAGATAAAGCACTAGGCTTCTATAATAATTTCTAAGGGCCTCCTTAAGAGAATGTAGAATAAAGTAAAAAGAATTTAGTTATTTCTTTCTCAACATATTGTTTCTTAATATCTTGGTTGTGGAGACTCCAACCTCAGGGGAGAGGACTATATTCATTACTTCAGATAGATCAAAATTACAAAATATCATATAAAAGAAACCATGTAAGTAATAGCATCAGGAAGAAAAATCATAGTTGACCTTTATACATACTCTCAATGGATTCTTTCAAATCGGGGCTTAAACAAAACCTCAACTCAACATGTAAAGAACCATCTACCTCAAAAATGATTAGGAAATTAGTTGAAAAAAAGGTTACCATATGCTTTAATTACCACACACCAATTTATTTAATCACTTTGATTTGTACAGATTTTTATAGGAGCTTTGATTTTACAGTTGAAACATTGGAGAGGTGTAACGACCCGACCCAAAGTTGACTTTTAAAAATAATGGACTTTCATCTTTGACTTTGGGCACGTTGGAAAGGTCTTGAGTCCACGAGTTCGTAGACACGCGGCACGCGTTAATCGGAGCTACGGTTTGAAAGATACGAGCATTTGAAGGGAAGGGCAATTTTGTAATTTTGTAGGAGTGGGTTTTAAATACCCAAAAATCCAGAAATTTCTGGAGATTCTCTCACACTCTCTCTCCTCTCTCCCCGATACTCTCTCTCTCTCTCTCTCTCGCCCATTCAGCACCGCCGCACTGTCACCGGCGCGTGGGCGCGCGTCCGACGGCGGATGGAGGCGGACGAAAGCTCTCCGAGCTCGCCTCTCCTCCCTCCTCCTTCCTCTGTACATCGTTTAGCCCAGAAACCCCCCAGAAATCGAACCCAGTTCAGGCCGATTGGGCCTCCGGCGACGACTCACCTTTTCCGGCGGATTTGAGGGCGGCGACCACTTGGGTTTTCTTCCCCAGGCCCCAGCGAGCTCAGCCATGCCACTCCTTTGCTCCGGCGACCACCCCCGATGGAGAAACGACGCGAAACAGAGCCGATCCTCCTCGCCCGCGATCTGCGTTTTCCGGCCACGATGCGACACCGGACCCACTGGGTCTCATTCCTCTCATCACGGCGAGTTCAGCCGTGGTGTCCTCCTGCCCTGACGATGCCCCACGGCGGAGCAATGAGCTCGGGAAGCCAAGCCAACCGCCGGCTTCCGCCGCCGATTTCGGCCATTTCTGGCGAGATTTGGCCGTCGGTCCAGTTGTCAAAAATGATCTTCGAGGTACGGGCTATCTTTCCCCTAAGATGTGTTTTCCCAATTTTGAGAAATTGAAAATTTGATTTTTAGGGTGTTTGTTATATTTCGAATTTCTTGAAATTGGACTTGAATTTGAATTGTTTTTGTGCAAATTGAAGGTTTTATTATGCAATTAGGATTATTTGGAGTTGAATTCGGGTATTCCTAGGATTGTGCCGCCGCTGCCACCGTTGTCCTCGCTTCTCGTGGCGGCGGGTTGGATGGTTCTTGTACTTTTCCACTTCCTTAGGGTCCTAGTAGCTTAATTCTAGGTTCGGTGACTATCTGGGGTTACTTTTGTGTGTTGGTTATGGCCGGGCAGCCACCGTGTGTGGTGGTTGGCCGCTCGTTTCGGTTGTTTAACAGCTAGTTAAAGAATCTGTTGTATATTGTTGGTTGTCTGGTCTTAACAGGTACACGGGCTCGGGAATCTCATTCCTGATGCCGTTATGCTGCCGGATTTGGTATCCGAGCAAAGGCACTGTGAAGGGTATTTCGGTCTTTTACGTAGTTGAATTGTGAATGGTCTGTTCTGTGTGTTTGTTGCTTTATGTTAGGAAGGCTAAGGGTAGGATTTGGATCATGAGAATGAATTGATGAGGATCTGAGGTTAAGGAAATAAATTTGGAATTTTAGAGTTTGTCCTGAGGAAAATTGCTGAATTAGGAAAGAAATGTTTATTGTCGAAGTAAATAAATGATGATTAGGCGATTATTATACCGATTTGATCGAATTGAGTATTGAAAAAGTATTGGTATGATTTGAGTGACAAACAAGTGAAGGGTCGTGAGTAGGAATCAATCTCGAAAAGGTTTGGTGTAGTTCGGAGTAAACAGTGAGTGGGTTTGATAAGGAGAATTTAGAAAAGAATATTTAAAGACTGCTGTGTAAATGCACGTGTTGACCGGTCGAGCCTGCCTGTGTAAGATGCACGGGATTGTGGCCAGGATGTGAGCCTGCTCGTATGGAGCGACCCCTCCGTACGAGATTGTGGCCAGGATACGAGCCTGCTTGTGCGGAGAGATCCCTCCGTACGAGATTGTGGCCAGGATATGAGCCTGCTTGTGCGGAGCGACCCCTCCGTACGAGATTGTGGCCAGGATACGAGCCTGCTTGTGCGGAGAGATCCCTCCGTACGAGATTGTGGCCAGGATACGAGCCTGCTTGTGCGGAGAGACTTCTCCGTACGAGATTGTGGCCAGGATACGGTTCTGCTCTTACAGAATGACCTCTATGTGCGAGATTATGGCTAGGATTTGAGCCTGCCCGAGCGCGGGATTGTGGCCAGGACATTGTCTATAGTACAGGTACGAGAATGATGTGAATTTTAAGAATAAGTGTTTCGAGATATCAGTTTCCAAGGATAAATTCAGTTCAGAGCTTGATCTACGGTTAAGGGGATTTAAAAATGGTTTTTGAAAGGAGATTTTTGAAAGAAGTTTTAAAGCTGGGGGGATCTCAAAGAGTGATGTGAGTGAAACTAGATAGTCTGTTTGTTTGTTTGGTTGCTTGTCTGCAGTGTTTGCTAGGATTTGGTTAAGTTTAGGCTTGAGTCTTGAGGATGAGAATGTTGATGATTTGTCGAAAGATTTTGGAATATGATGAGTGGATTGGATTATCGTGAATCAGTTAGAGATATGGTATAGGCATATAATTGTGTTTTGAAGTTATTAATTAGGATGTGAATGATTGAGGTTAAGGTTAATAGTTGACGATTTGGCAATTGATTGGCCAGAATGGTGGAGTGATTATTATTATTATATTGTGGATCATTATCAAATATGCAATTTGAGGATAATTATTTCATCATTTCACTTATACGAGCTCTAGTGAGCTTACCGGGTTATTTGTTCGATTGACTCGGTGCACCATGGATATGGTGCAGTGTGGTTGTAGTTGTTTTGCAGGTTAAGCAGGCTGAGGAAGTAGTGGGGAGAAGACGAGGCAGTGGGACCCAGAGAAAATTATTTAATTGTTTTTACTTAGTGGTTTGTTTAAAATGTTTTTGACAAATTATATTTACTTATGTTGTTGTGTATGACTCAAAAGTAAGAGAAAGCAGATTTAACAGTTTGATGTTCAGTATTTTCATGGCTCGAGGTTTGAGGTGTTTCAAATGGTATCAGAGCAAGACCCGGCCGGAAGTGTGTGGATTGCAAGACCCAGGGACCAAGACCCTGAGTGGGCGGCTGCGCGAGGCAGTGGCGAGCTACCAGGTGAGCAGAAGTGAGTGATCCCACACTGCCCGGGTGAGGAATGGTGATGTTACAGAAAGTTTGAGAAAGAAAATGATTTTCAAGTGATTTCAGAAAAGTATTTTATTTGAGCCATGAAAATGTTTGAGAAAGTTTTGAGAAATGTCTCCTGCACTGCCATCGTCTGCCATCGTCTCTCTGCTCCTCAGCAAGTTCAGGAAAGTTGGAAGTTTGAGACTTAGTATGAGGTTTGAAGTTAGAGAAGTTGGAAGGTTGAGTAAGTTTATTAATAAGAGATCAGAGGGTCAATCAGAGCGGCGCAGCGGAAGCATGGTGAGACTTAAACAAATCACGTGGGCACGTGGTCAATAGAGGGATCAGCGAGGTCGATAGGAGGTACGAGTTTGGGCATCACTTGTCTGTTACGATATATGCTAAATTTCGAGGACGAAATTTTTGTAAGGGGGGAAGGTTGTAACGACCCGACCCAAAGTTGACTTTTAAAAATAATGGACTTTCATCTTTGACTTTGGGCACGTTGGAAAGGTCTTGAGTCCACGAGTTCGTAGACACGCGGCACGCGTTAATCGGAGCTACGGTTTGAAAGATACGAGCATTTGAAGGGAAGGGCAATTTTGTAATTTTATAGGAGTGGGTTTTAAATACCCAAAAATCCAGAAATTTCTGGAGATTCTCTCACACTCTCTCTCCTCTCTCCCCGATACTCTCTCTCTCTCTCGCCCATTCAGCACCGCCGCACTGTCACCGGCGCCTGGGCGCGCGTCTGGCGGCGGATGGAGGCGGACGAAAGCTCTCCGAGCTCGCCTCTCCTCCCTCCTCCTTCCTCTGTACATCGTTTAGCCCAGAAACCCCCAGAAATCGAACCCAGTTCAGGCCGATTGGGCCTCCGGCGACGACTCACCTTTTCCGGCAGATTTGAGGGCGGCGACCACTTGGGTTTTCTTCCCCAGGCCCCAGCGAGCTCAGCCATGCCACTCCTTTGCTCCGGCGACCACCCCCGATGGAGAAACGACGCGAAACAGAGCCGATCCTCCTCGCCGCGATCTGCGTTTTCCGGCCACGATGCGACACCGGACCCACTGGGTCTCATTCCTCTCATCACGGCGAGTTCAGCCGTGGTGTCCTCCTGCCCTGACGATGCCCCACGGCGGAGCAATGAGCTCGGGAAGCCAAGCCAACCGCCGGCTTCCGCCGCCGATTTCGGCCATTTCTGGCGAGATTTGGCCGTCGGTCCAGTTGTCAAAAATGATCTTCGAGGTACGGGCTATCTTTTCCCTAAGATGTGTTTTCCCAATTTTGAGAAATTGAAAATTTGATTTTTAGGGTGTTTGTTATATTTCGAATTTCTTGAAATTGGACTTGAATTTGAATTGTTTTTGTGCAAATTGAAGGTTTTATTATGCAATTAGGATTATTTGGAGTTGAATTCGGGTATTCCTAGGATTGTGCCGCCGCTGCCACCGTTGTCCTCGCCTCTCGTGGCGGCGGGTTGGATGGTTCTTGTACTTTTCCACTTCCTTAGGGTCCTAGTAGCTTAATTCTAGGTTCGGTGACTATCTGGGGTTACTTTTGTGTGTTGGTTATGGCCGGGCAGCCACCGTGTGTGGTGGTTGGCCGCTCGTTTCGGTTGTTTAACAGCTAGTTAAAGAATCTGTTGTATATTGTTGGCTGTCTGGTCTTAACAGGTACACGGGCTCGGGAATCTCATTCCTGATGCCGTTATGCTGCCGGATTTGGTATCCGAGCAAAGGCACTGTGAAGGGTATTTCGGTCTTTTACGTAGTTGAATTGTGAATGGTCTGTTATGTGTGTTTGTATTGCTTTATGTTAGGAAGGCTAATGGTAGGATTTGGATCATGAGAATGAATTGATGAGGATCTGAGGTTAAGGAAATAAATTTGGAATTTTAGAGTTTGTCCTGAGGAAAATTGCTGAATTAGGAAAGAAATGTTTATTGTCGAAGTAAATAAATGATGATTAGGCGATTATTATACCGATTTGATCGAATTGAGTATTGAAAAAGTATTGGTATGATTTGAGTGACAAACAAGTGAAGGGTCGTGAGTAGGAATCAATCTCGGAAAGGTTTGGTGTAGTTCGGAGTAAACAGTGAGTGGGTTTGATAAGGAGAATTTAGAAAAGAATATTTAAAGACTGCTGTGTAAATGCACGTGTTGACCGGTCGAGCCTGCCTGTGTAAGATGCACGGGATTGTGGCCAGGATGTGAGCCTGCTCGTATGGAGCGACCCCTCTGTACGAGATTGTGGCCAGGATACGAGCCTGCTTGTGCGGAGAGATCCCTCCGTACGAGATTGTGGCCAGGATACGAGCCTGCTTGTGCGGAGCGACCCCTCCGTACGAGATTGTGGTCAGGATACGAGCCTGCTTGTGCGGAGAGATCCCTCCGTACGAGATTGTGGCCAGGATACGAGCCTGCTTGTGCGGAGAGACCCCTCCGTACGAGATTGTGGCCAGGATACGGTTCTGCTCTTACAGAATGACCTCTATGTGCGAGATTATGGCTAGGATTTGAGCCTGCCCGAGCGCGGGATTGTGGCCAGGACATTGTCTATAGTACAGGTACGAGAATGATGTGAATTTTAAGAATAAGTGTTTCGAGATATCAGTTTCCAAGGATAAATTCAGTTCAGAGCTTGATCTACAGTTAAGGGGATTTAAAAATGGTTTTTGAAAGGAGATTTTTGAAAGAAGTTTTAAAGCTGGGGGGATCTCAAAGAGTGATGTGAGTGAAACTAGATAGTCTGTTTGTTTGTTTGGTTGCTTGTCTGCAGTGTTTGCTAGGATTTGGTTAAGTTTAGGCTTGAGTCTTGAGGATGAGAATGTTGATGATTTGTCGAAAGATTTTGGAATATGATGAGTGGATTGGATTATCGTGAATCAGTTAGAGATATGGTATAGGCATATAATTGTGTTTTGAAGTTATTAATTAGGATGTGAATGATTGAGGTTAAGGTTAATAGTTGACGATTTGGCAATTGATTGGCCAGAATGGTGGAGTGATTATTATTATTATATTGTGGATCATTATCAAATATGCAATTTGAGGATAATTATTTCATCATTTCACTTATACGAGCTCTAGTGAGCTTACTGAGTTATTTGTTTGATTGACTCGGTGCACCATGGATATGGTGCAGTGTGGTTGTAGTTGTTTTGCAGGTTAAGCAGGCTGAGGAAGTAGTGGGGAGAAGACGAGGCAGTGGGACCCAGAGAAAATTATTTAATTGTTTTTACTTACTGGTTTGTTTAAAATGTTTTTGACAAATTATATTTACTTATGTTGTTGTGTATGGCTCAAAAGTAAGAGAAAGCAGATTTAACAGTTTGATGTTCAGTATTTTCATGGCTCGAGGTTTGAGGTGTTTCAAGAGGGTTTAAAATTTGTAATACAATTCTTAGAACAAATTATACCAATAAATGCTCCTTCCTTTCCTAAGGTAAAAAGTAAGCAAACAAACTTACAAGTAAACCTGGCAATAGAAATGTGAACTCCCAGAAAAATGAGTTCTTAAACCCTTGTCAAGATTTCCAATAGCTTAGATGGCTTCAACTGCAATAGCTATGTTCACATCTGTTATGAGCTGCGGGAAAAAGATAGGCATTGAGAGAAAGAGATTGTAGAGGATAAAAAAAATCATTTATGTGGTAGATCAGCTGTACTGTTACATTGGAAATGCAATTGACAAAGGACAATGTTGAGGTTGGAAGATGAAAATAGTTTGTTCAACTAAAAATAAATAAGTACCTTCTTTAACGTCCGACATATTTCTGTAAAATCACCAGGGGATATTCTTTTAGTTGAAGCAAGCTTGGTTAGCTCTGCAATAGCCTCCTCCTTTCGCTCTGACCACTTTGTAGCTTTCTAGAACACAGTGGCAACAATAACAGCAATAGGCGGCAGACAAGACAATTAACCTATATAACTTAAAAGGTTATATACAACAATACACAATATGAGATTGTATTTTCTGATGAATAATAACCATGTCATTTTTCCTACTTGAACCCAAGTAAACAAAAAAAAAATGGTCTACAGATTGTTACACATACCCGATTACCATCAAGGTTAAATCCTATCCTTGTAAGGAAGAACAACCATATCCTGAGGAAAGCCAAACAGGGAATGTTCAACAATTTAAAAAGGAAAAACCTACCATAAAGAAATAGGTGAAATACGACACAATTTAGAGAGTATAAATAGAGTGAGCAAATACTACATTGGATCCTAACCCATCAGAACCCCAATACTACCAGCATAAAGCAAGCAATGCAACAGGGTTATTCCTAACCTGAACAAAAAAAAAAAATACATAATACATTTATCTTTTGTTTTTCACTCCTATTTTGGTTAGGGGAAGTACGAGACAAACAACAGAACTAGTCATTACTACCCAATTAATTATGCTATTTTGTTTTCATGGGAATTCAACTTGTAGGTCAGACTGGAAAATCATTCACAAATAATTATCTTACTAGCAAAGAATAAGAAATAGATTTACCGCTGGAATCTAGGATGATGAAGTACTTTCTAGCTTAAACACTACATAGCATGGGGTTGATTTACCAAACAAATTAGCTCCAAATGCTTTCTATGACATGAACAAATACCAAATTGATTTCATTCTACGTCCATAACAACTTGAGTATATCAATAGATCCATAACAACTTGATTGGTGCTGTAGCATTGGATATTTGAATAATGCTTCAAAAATTAAAAGCAACCTCTTAGGAGATGGGAACTTGGCAAGATGGACCAGTGGAGGATTATTAAACTTTGAGTTTACACAATTAACATATGAAAATATCATCCCAGCAATCTAGATCTAACAAGACATTTTATATTAAACAAAATGTAAGCTTACCTGTGAAGACAACAATGCCAACTTTCAGTCTTCAACTTGGCATTGTTCAACTTGTAATAACCATTGTGAATGCTGTCTACAACTTGGCTTGTTCCCGCTGAACATTGATCAAACAATTACAGGATGCAAGTAATCTCAACAGGAACCACCTCTGTCCTCCCACGCCTAGAGTCATAAACCCTAAAGTAATCTCAAATGTATTAAATAGAAAAATTAACTAATAAAATCACAAACCAAATTGAATCACAAAAATAAAAAATAAATGAAGTATGGAAACCCCAAAGAAAAACTCCAATGTTCCAGGCCGTATCAACAAAACCTAAAAGAAAATAAATAAGAAATTAATAGATGAGTAACCTGAAGCTCAGGGTGACGGCGCAGGTACCGGAGATGATGAACGACACTTTCTTTCCAGGTTATTCTCAGGTACCAGGGCTTCAAATTCTTGCAATATAGATTTGACTAGGTTTTCAGAAAGAGAGATAAGGATTGCGAAAAGGAGAGATATAGAGGGAAGTAAAGAAACGGTGAAAGAAGAAGAGAAAGAGAGAAGAGAGAGAGAGAGATGGAAGAAATCTAACCCCAGGGATTCGCAGAGAAAAGAGACGAGCTGATATCAGGATGACCTAGGTTTTGCTGAGAGAGATGAGAGGAGTAAGGGCTTGAGTGAGAAACAAAAGAGAGAGATAGAGAGTAGAAGGAGATCGATGAAAGGAGTACCTAGCGATGAAGGAGATCGTCGAGATGAAGGAGGTCGCGATGAAAGAGAGAGTGTGAGTGTGTCTGGATGTGGCTCTATCAGAGTCACAGAAGTGAGTGTAGGTCGTGTTTTGAGTTCTGTTTTAGGCAAAAAAAAGAAATTAAGTTCTATGAACAGTAGCGCCTTTTTTCTTGGCACTAAGCTTGCGATCAGTTTTTTATTTTATATATCACTTTTAATGAATAGTTAAGTAAATTGAGAAACTTAAGATATCATATTGAAAAACTTGGTGATTTATAAAATATTATATATATCAGTTTTTGAAAAAAAAACACATAAGCGATATTAAAAACCCTATTATATCGAATACCTTTAAAACTGATATTAATGTAGTGATATGTATGAGCTTTTTTGTAGTAGTGTGCTCATCGGGGAAACTTTCACGTAGAGGAAGCATGTCCTCTTCTTCATTGGATCCGTGCACCAGCCTACTCAAATGGTCAGCCACCACGTTTTCACTCCCTTTCTTGTCTCTAATCACCAAATCGAATTCTTGAAGCAAGAGATCCCACCGAATCAGTCGCGGCTTGGCGTCCTTCTTGTGGAGGAGGTACCTAAGTGCTGCATGATCAGAGAATACAATTACTTTAGTGCCAATAAGATATGATCTAAATTTCTCTAAAGCAAAAATAACAGCAAGCAACTCCTTTTCCGTAGTTGAATAATTCAACTGAGCATCATTCAAAGTCTGGGAGGCATAATAGATGGCATGTGGTACATTGTGCACCCTTTGTCCAAGCACGGCCCCCACTGCATAATCTAAGGCATCACACATCAACTCAAAGGGAAAATTCCAATCTGGCGGCTGCATGATAGGGGCAGATGTCAAAAGCTCCTTAAGCTTGTTAAATGCAGCCAAGCACTCTTCATTAAACTCGAATTCCACATCTTTGCCAAGCAACCGACATAGGGGCCTTGATATCTTTGAAAAATCCTTGATGAAACGCCTATAGAACCCTGCATGTCCTAGGAATGACCTAATCTCCTTCACGGTTTTGGGAGGCTGCAAGCTTCTCACAATGTCGATTTTTGCCTTGTCCACTTCAATTCCCCTACAAGAGATAATGTGACCTAATACAATACCCTGTTGTACCATGAAGTGGCACTTCTCCCAGTTGAGCACTAAATTGCATTCCTGACACCTTTTGAACACTAAAGAGAGGTTGTGAAGACAAATATCAATGAATCACCAAAAACAGAAAAATCATCCATAAATACCTCAATTATCTCCTCCACCATATCAGAAAAAATTGACATCATGCAACGTTGAAAAGTGGCAGGTGCGTTACATAAACCAAAAGGCATACGCCTATAAGCAAACGTACTAAATGGACAGGTGAAGGTGGTCTTTTCTTGATCTTCCGGAGCAATGGCAATTTGATTGTATCCAGAGTATCCATCCAAAAAACAATAATGACTATGACCTGCAAGACGCTCAAGCATTTGATCAATAAATGGTAACGGAAAGTGATCCTTACGTGTCGTGGTATTGAGCTTTCTATAGTCTATGCATACTCTCCAACCCGTTTGAATTCTTTGAGGCACCAACTCATTGTCTTCATTCTTCACAACAGTAATTCCGGATTTCTTGGGAACAACTTAGACGGGACTTACCCACTTGCTATCCGAAAATGGGGTATATAATTCCCAATTCCAAAAGCTTCAAAACTTCCTTCTTAACGACTTCTTTCATCACCGGATTCAGCCTCCTTTGGGCTTCCCTTGTAGATTTCGATTCTCCCTCTAAAAGGATCCTATGCATGCACTTTGTAGGGCTTATTCCTTTGATGTCTGCAACGGTCCAACCTAGGGCAGTCTTGTGCTCCCTTAGAACTCGAATTAGTTTGTCTTCTTTGGATGTGCTCAAATTTGAAGCAATGATCACAGGCAGCGTCGTTTCGTCACCTAAATATGCATATTTCAAGTTCTCCGGAAGGGGTTTTAGCTCAACCTGTGGTGCCTTCACAATAGAGGAAACAAGCTTATTAGTAGATAACGGAAGAGGCTCAAAAATAGAGTTAGACTTACCTCTTTGGGGAGGCAAGGCCTCAAGCATGTTCACAGCTTCAAGAACAGCTGTGTTTCCCTCTTTGTTCACAGTTTTAGGGCTATGGATGAGTGCCCTTTCCAATGGAGTCTCTCCTTGTGATACATTAAACGTTTCTTGTACCATCTGCTCAAGTACATCTATGGAAAAACAAGCATGATCGTCATTAGGATATTTTAAAGCATCAAATACCTTAAATTCCACGGTTTCTTCATCGAATGCCATTGTGAGAGTGCCTTCATACACATCAATTTTTGTCCTTGCTGTTCTTATGAATGGATGTCCTAGAATCAATGGAAGGTCTTTTCCAGGAATAGGAACGTCCTCCATCTCGAGCACTAAAAAGTCGACTGGAAAAATTAGCTCATTCACCTTGACCAAAACATCTTCCAACACTCCCTTAGGATACTTGATTGATCGATCAGCCAATTGTATGCTCACGGAAGTCTTCTTAAGCTCACCTAAATTTAAGGATTCAAAAACAGAAAAAGGCATCAAATTAATTGAAGCACCTAAGTCTAATAAAGCATGTTCAAACCTTTGATTTCCAATAAGACAAGGTATAGTAAAACTCCCTGGATCCTTTAGTTTAGGAGGCAATTTACGCAATAGTACAGCTGAAACTTCTTCACTCAAGGCCACGGTTTCATGCTCCTTGAACTTCCTTTTATTTGTACAAAGATCTTTGAGGAATTTTGCATAGCTCGGAATTTGCTGGATCGCATCGAGCAAGGGAATGTTCACTTGCACTTTTCGGAAAGTCTCTAGGATATCCTTTGAAACTTGCTCCTTCTTTGAATTCAAAAACCTACGAGGAAAAGGAATCTTTGAAGCAATCGAATGATCCAAAAGAGAACTTACCTTAGAGTTGTCACTTGGAATCGTAAGCTTGGGAGAGGGGGCAGCCACAGTTTTGGTTGAATTTCTCTCTTTACTGTCATCCTTTCCCACCTCCTTTTCACTTCGAAGAGTAATCGCCTTTGCAGTTTCATAACCTCCATTAGGATTTGGAATTACTTGGCTTGGAAGCTGTCCTGGCTCTCTTTGACTCAAAGAGGCTGCAATTTGTCCAACTTGGTTTTCAAGGCTCTTGATTGCTATAGACATTTGTGCATGTGTTTGCCTTGTTTCCTGCATAAAACCTTGAGTGCTTAATGCCAAAGAATTAACTAACTCTTCTAAAGACTTACCTTGCCTAGGAGGTGGTGGTGGTGCAATTTGTTGAGGAACAAACTGATTTTGTTGAGGAACAAACTGATTTTGTTGAACCGGTGTTGTTTGCACGTTTTGGTTGTTCTTCCATCCAAAGTTAGGGTGTTGCCGCCATCCCGGATTATAGGTGTTAGAAAATGGATCATTTCTTGGCTTTTGTTGCTGCATATAGTGTGCTTGAGCCATCTCTTCTCCATCACCATACAAACTTGGACAAGATTCCGTAGGATGTCCGGAATTAGCACACACAGCACACACTTGTGCTTGAGGGATTAACAGCTTAACAAGGTTAGTCAAATTAGCTATTTGAGGACCAATATCACTAACACTTACCTCATAAACACCTGCTTTCTTTGGGGGAGCTCTCCGGTAATTAAACTGTTTAGAGTTTGCTGCAATGTTCTCAAACATCTCCTTAGCTTGAGTAGCACTCTTGTTCATCAAGCCTCCTCCACTAGTAGCATCAACCATCATCCTCTCTGAATCGAGTAATCCCTCATAAAAGTATTGCATAAGTAGCCAATCTTCAATTTGGTGATGAGGGCACGAAGCTAGGAGTCTCTGAAACCGATCCCAATACTCATGAAATGATTCTCCATCTAGTTGCTGCACTCCCATGATCTCCTTCCTAATACGATTTGTCTTTTGAGCTGGAAAGAACTTTGCAAGGAACTTGGAAGCCAATTCTGTCCATGTGGTGATAGATGCACTAGGTAAAGAATAAAGCCACTCCTTGGCTTGTTCCTTGAGTGAGAATGGAAACAAACGCAGTCGGATTGCCTCATCACTAATCCCTCCATTGTGTATAGTCGTGCACACGGCAAAGAAATCCTTGATGTGTAATCTTTGATTTCTGAAAAGATATTTAATCTTTGATTTCCATTTCCATTTAACTGTCCACTCACTGAGGGTTTTTCTCACATTTTGTTTTTCATGTTTCCCCCCAGGTAGTAGCGATCACCGAGGTCGGACAGTACCACATCGAGGCATTCGAGTTCTCGTCTCTAGCTTATAGATATATTAGGATTTAAGGTTTCCCTTGAAATAAATAAAATGAGATATAATTGTATAGTGGATTAGATATGCTCTGATTGGAGTTGTATTACTTGTGGTGGGCTTTAAATCTTATTTTTGGTTGTGGTAGAGGTGGTTGCGGATTAGAAGTGCTTTTTAACAGGTTTTGAAATTTCTGGGTTAGTCCATTTTCAGGGGGGGTTCTGCCGAATTTTTGGTAGAATTTTTCCTTGAACTTGGATTCCCGCAAGACCTCTCCGGGTTTCAAGGTGGAATCCGGGGGCGGTCCTGTCAGCTCTAGGAACCGTGAAATCCTTCAAAGGTCGGGTGAGGTTGTTAAGTGCCAACTCGTCTCCCATCTTGATTGGAAGTGTAGCTTGCATATTTTTATCTCGGCGGAGATAACGAAGTGTGTTCTCTAGTTCAGGGTCCTATGGTATAAGCTTGGAACCTTGAGAACGACGACCTAGCATATACCTGAAATTGAAAACAAAACTTAATTAGATAAACAATCTCCGGCAACGGCGCCAAAAACTTGTTGGTGATTTTTAAGAACAATATTAAAACCTTGCAAGTGCACAAATCAAATGATAGTATAGTAAGCAAGCAAGGGTCATTCCCACAGAGATTGTAATCTAAAGAGATGTTTATCAATGTCACACAAAGAAAACTAGAACACAATTAAACACGAAAACAAAATAAAGATTGAAATCACAAGGACTTCCACACACACGCCAACACCAAAGGGGTTTTGATTTAATTTTGTAAATAAAACAAAACAAGGAAAAGAAAACTAAACAGAATTTAAATTAGAGTTTCAGAGAAATTGGTTTAAAATCAATCAAGAACAATAGCTAGGACTCACTATCCACGTCCAAACAATCCATCAATCTATAAACAACAATAGATAATCAATTTCTAGCAAGCATATGATGACGACACTCACAACAAGATCATGGCATTTGACTCTAGTTGTATGATTCTCTCTTAAGTGTATGTAAGGTGTATGGCATTTACATCAATACGTGTATTCTTAATTGAAATCCAGTATGGCATCTACTCAAATTAACAATCAAAAATCCATTAAGATCAAAGAGAATATGAGTGTCACAAAAACCCTAAAACATGGCATTTGTTATTAGGAATTCAAGAATCGATTTCTCATAACTAGTTCTTAACCCAATTATTCGTTGCAAACAAGAGCACATTCAATATGGCAGTTGACATATGTTCTACAACAATTTAATTCCGATACATGCTTCAAAGTTAGCTACTCAAAGAATCAAAATATCAGAATTCACATAATATAGAGAAACCGAAATCATCACTCTTGTAGAAACTGAAAAATCCATTCAAACTTGTTTATAGAATTGAAATCATGTTTAGGGCTTCAAGATTAAGCCCTAACTAACAAGAAATTAGTTACTCATGTTCTTGGATGAACTCAAAAATAAATACATAAGAACTGAAAATTCAAAGAAGAAAGGAAAAGAAAGAACTCGCTGGCAGCTTTCTCCTCTTGCCGTTGCTCTCCTTAGGACGTGAATCCCCTTGTATGGGGCCTTGGCTGACTTTTTATATGACTTAAATCAAAGTCCTAAACCCTCAAATTGACTGAAAAATCGTCCAAGAAGTCTTGGTAAACAAGGAATCCAAATAGGAAAGTAAAGATCACAATTCCTAACTTCACAGGGAAATACAGCTCAGCCCAATTGTCACACGATTTGGGGATCTTCGGCCTTCTAGAAAAATCAGTAAAAATATATTTTAGAAAGATAAATGTCTTATCTTTCCAACCATATATGGCACGTAACTTGGAAAAGTCGGGAAGGCTTCCGTTTCTTCATATTCACGTAACATGTACGAAACTGTCCTGTCTGCACGTGAGCTAACTTTACTTGTAAAACTGTACCAATTGGCTCGGTAATAAATTCTAGAAAAATCACAGATTGAACTTCAAGGTGTTAGCTTTCATTTCCAATTGGCCTTGCGCTAAAATTCCTCCGAAAAGTTGATTTTCCCTTAAAAACCTTCTATGAGCGCAGAAAAAGCTGAAAATCAGAAAAGTGAAGTAATAAGCCCTTTTTAAATCTAATTCTTCTATAAAACCTAAGTAAAAAGAGTACATAAATGAGTATATTTATGGAATTATCAACTAGGTAGTCTTTAGTATAACAAACAAAGATCTTTTGTATTTATTTCCAATTTGTCAGCTTATTTAAGTTATTTCCATTCTCGTGTTGACTCATTTATGATACTTGAAAGGGTTTCCCTGCTCTTCCCCTTTATGTGTTAGTTTATTTATTTCATGATACAGATATACTTGTCCTTTCTCTGTTATCTTTATTCTAGTTATTTGAAGTGTTGAAAAGTCATTTCCTTTTTACTCGAAGGATGTGCAAATGAGATTTTGAGTTATGGCAAGATTTGTAGTGAGAACCACTATTAGCTACCAACCTCAGCTTCATCACATCATATTTATTTTCCATATTAAAGTCTTTTGTTTCTATTTAAGTCCCAATACTGTAAGTCCTGTAGTGACCACTTTTGAATTCAATCATAGGGTTAGACTAAAGCAAGTGAGTGAAGTCCTAGTGTTGACTAGGCAATAAAAGACCCCGGGCTGAGAAGGACCTTCCTTTCTCTTGGCCAAACCATCGTTTGAACATAATTCAGTAAGGGTCGTATCCCCTTTCGGCCGAGATTCTTCCTTTTTCCGTTGAGGTAGCATCCTTCGGTGGTGGCACGCCCGCGTAACTACATACTACGTGGCAGCTCCCTGGCTTGACACGTGGTAAAGACCACTTTTTTGTAATCAAACACACATAATTCTCTACATCATCTACAAAAACTCTAACAACCATCTCTCAAAATATTATACGTGGAATTGTCAATGTTCCATAGATTGGGGTCATCCTCACCCAACTCGCCCAATTTTTCACCATGTGGTTAAATATATATGTTGCTAGGAAGAAAGAAAACAAATTACTAGATCAAGTTTGCATAATAAATGTTTTCTATTAATTGTTATTTTCAAAATAATAGAAAATCATTGAAAATGGCTAAAGATAATTGCTCTACTAAGGTTATGTAAGAAAACCATTGAGCATAACATCTTATGTGACATGACTGTCCCCAGATTCCACCCTGGAACTCGGAGTGATCTTGTAAAGTCCAACAACGATAAGATGTCAGGCCCTCTTACCTCATTTACATTAGGGATTGATGTAGGGATCGATGTTAATCTACATAAAGAATTCTATCGAAAATTCGGCAGAGTCTCCCCTTTAAGTTAGACTATCCCTACCTGTAATACATGAAGAAAACACTTCTAATTAACTTTCAACAGCCAACCCCAACCACAAACCAAAAGGGTATCAGACCCACGAAATAATATTAAGGTAACCATATCACTTTTGGTTAATTCAGAGGTTACTAATTGGATGTACAATCACTTGTTGTAACGACCCTGTTACCCTCAAAATTCGTCAGGGCTCGAGCCTCGAGAACCTTGAACGAGGAACACTTGTTAGTCCTCTTGTAATTTGGCGAAAATGTGTTGCGAGCGTGCCATTGTTCACGGCCCAAAGGCCGGATACATAATGAATTGGACTCGGGTTGGCCCAAAGGCCGTTTTGTCAAGCTTGGCATGGATCATGTGAGTTTCGGCCAAGAGGCCGTTAATGGTTTGCACGCCATGTTCTGATTTCTAATTAGATGATTGTGCGGCCGATCGAGGAACAACTTCTCGGCCTGGGTTCTTTTTTATGCCTTGTTCCACAAGGACTTTTTTAATTATATATAATTATTATATATATATAAGTAAAAGAAAATCAAAATTATTAATAATGGACGAATATTATAGAAAATGGCGGTAGTCCGCACGTCGTTAATAATATCCAAAAATTATTAATAATAAAGAAGTTCACAATTAAAAAATGCAGAAAATAAACTAACAAATCATATATATATAAATATAAATGATCACTCGCTCACCATAGAGTAGGGAATTTCCTGCTCACCTAACCACCCACTCACCACAGAGCGGGGAATTCAATGATCGAGATCGTCCATTTTGTAGGTCCATCTTTAAGGGTTGTCCCTGCCAAAAATTAGCCAAATCGATAATTGTTTGGTCCTCCAAAATTTGCAGACAAACACAATTCGTCAGATAAGGTTGAAATGAAGTTGACAATAATACACTAGCTAAACAATTTCCGATTTGGCTAATTTTTTGCAAGGGTGATCTTTGAATGATGCTCTAAAATATGGACGGTTCCGATCATTGAAATTCGTTGCTGGGTGGTTAGGTGAGTGGGAAATTCTCCGCTCTATGGTGAGCGAGTGATCATTACTGTATATATATATAAATGGAAATTCACAGTCATTAATAATAGTTAGATATCATGAACGTTAGTGGTAAACCGTCCTTGTTCAATAATATCTAAATATTATTAATAATAAGGAAAATCACAATATAAAACCAAAAAATAAACTCACACGTACATTAATTAAATGCAGAATGTAAACTCACACAACATTAAATAAATACGGAATTTAATATTCATGAAGATATTAGAATACGCTAACATGAATATAAATTCACTCTACATAAATATAAAATTTACTCTACTTCAAATATAAAATTTGCACAACATTTATTAGAAGCACAAAATATAAACTCACACATATTTGATAAGAAATGCAGAATTAAAGTACAAACAAAATATTTATGAGGGTATAAAGATACGCTCTCACAAATATATCATACCAAGACAGTTGTACCCTGGAAGAGCTAATAAAATAAAATAAAACAAGTAATTGCTTGAATTAAATTAAAGATAGGGAAATAACTTGACAGGAGCTATTGATGGAACTTAGAACCAGACAAACTGTTTGATAGGATTACACTGTTTGCAATTTTGTGAGGTTGATGGGGAAGTACAGAGAGAGAGTATTTGTTTGTGAGAGTTTTTGAGAGAATGTTTGTGGGAGACAGAGAAAGAGAGAGAGAGAGAGATTTGCCGCTTGTTTTTTGGAAAAGTATTTGGCAGAGGAAATGAGTAATCAGTGAGAGAGAGTTTTTGGTAGAGGAAAAGTGTTTGGCAGAGGAGGATTGCTTGAACAGAGAGACTGTATTTGTTTGTGAGAGCTTGGCAAAGAGATTGAGAGTTGCTTGCTTAGAGATTGAGAGAGAAGAGATTGTTGCTTGAGGTAACAGAGGGAAAACTGTTTGTGAGGGAGAGATTGAGCTTGTTTGCTGGGAAACTATTTGGCAGAGGAGGATTTGTTGCTTGAGAGAGATTGCTTGAGCAGAGGAAGATTTGTTGCTTGAGAGAGATTGCTTGAGCAGAGAGAGAGAGAGAGAGAGAGACTTGAGGTGATAGAGGGAAGTGAAGCCTTAGGCTTGTTGAGACTCTGGGTCTTTTTTGGTTGATCGTGGATGGATGCTCTTCTGTGCGAAGCTTGTTTATATAGACAGTGCAATATGCAGAAATGCTGAAGAAGAAGAAGTTACTATTTTCAGCGAATATTATATGTCAACAACTAATTAGGAGAGGAGAGAGAATGGGAGAAACCAATCACAGAAAAAGAGAGAAGGAAGAAAAGCGGGAACTAAAGGCTGCCAAGCGCTCGTCGTGCCTTGCCGAGGGCTCGCCAGCCTACTGATCCTTTAGTGGCGCACAGAGGGCCCAGTGGCGCACCGAGAGCTCGCTTGATGATAGTGACGATGGCGCTGACGTCACTGGCCAATATATCTGAAATGGATTGTTGGCTTGATTGATTTTTCTTAAATGGTTTTGGGCTTTCTTGTGTTTTGGGCCGCACACATTATTGACTGGGCTTCGGCCATTTCATTGGCTCAAGATGCTAAATTCAGGTGTAAACAGACCCGAACCAAACTTTCATTATAAATTTGATTTTTATTTAACTTTGGATTTAAGAGGCTTTAAAGGAATTGATTTGATCGACCTCAGAAATTTTTTTCCAAATTACCTTGGAAATTTCTAGAATTTAATTGTTGTAAAAGAGATTTAATGGATTTTTGAGAATTATTTAGAAACGTTTAAAATTTTCTTGAACAATTCGGAAACTCAAATTTTCTGAGGTTGAGATGGTGGGAAATTCAAACATATTTTCAATAACCTATTCTGTTTTCACCAAAATGAATTTAGTGGAATTTGAATTATTTATTTTAAAAAGTTTATATCTTTTGAAATTTATGAAAAGGTTTGACCCGAATGTTGACCAAATATTTAACGGGTTTTCGATTTCGATTTTGGTCATGTCAACTTGGTTTATGAGCATTAGGTTTTAAATTCGTGTAGACTCTGCATTTTGTGTGCATATGCTAGTCTTCATAAATGTTTATTTTTAGCTAGTATGGATATGTCTTCTTAATGTGGTCGACCTCACAGAAGTATGTGGTAAGTTTTGGGGGTATAGTTTATTCGTTTGACATTAAATATTTCAATCAGCAGCATACTATTGTTCAGTATGTATTCTTAATGTTGTCAATGATCAGGTAATTATTACCTTGGGAAATGGGAGCTACCTTGACGCTTATGCTTGGATTCATTGTGATTGTTTTCTTCGGGAAAGCATTGTTAATAGTTTCAGTATGAAGCTATAAACACTATTCATGAAACCAAGTTTAAACCTTTCGGATAATAACCATGTTTGAAGTTTATAGATTCGCCTTAGGGCAGTTTTAAAATTTTAATGGGAGAAATTGAAAAATAAACTTTTGGCCTATAATTTTTAGATGGTTAGATAGATCTCGAGCTTATGAGAGCATAGGTGAAAACGGATTGCAAATCCGAGCTAAATACGAAAAATTACGAACATCTAAAATTCAGGGACAAGATGATAATTTTACAAAAGCTGATTTTATAAACCTCATTTTATAAACCTCAGCTTTCTCTCTCCTATCTCCTGCACACACCAACCCAAAAAACACCTCAGAAACCTAGACCTGCGCGTGACAGAGTGACCGGCCAAACTTCCTTTTTCCGGCTATATAGTGGCGAATGGCGCACGACAACGGCGCACTCCTCTCACTAGTGTCGACTCACTAGTAGCTTCCCCTTCGCCAGCCAATCACTACAGATGGCAGATCAACGCAAAGAAGCTCACGGACCCGCCAGCTTCTTTGCTCGATTTCGGCCGACTCCAGAGTCGGATCACCCCGATTTCAAGTGGGTTTTTCTCCTCTCACCTTGGGCTTCAAAACCTATATGAAATTGTTGATTTTAAATTGAGTTTTGGTGATTTCCATTTTAGGGCTTAGTGTTGAGAATCATGAAGACTGATATGATTGCTTTGATTTAGAATCTATATTACACTAATTTAGGATATGTGATTATTCTGATACCCTTACCTTTCTTGTAAGACTTGTATAGTCTATATAGTTGTTTTCCTCTCAATATGTAAAATCATCAATTTATAATAGAATACCATATTTTACATGGTATTAGAGCAAAATTCTATTTCGTATGCTTTTCCTTCTTTTTCATTGTGATCTAGAAGCATTGAGTCCCTTTGATACACTCACCATCTTTCATCAATCATGGGGGAAGAATTCCTAGCCAATCGAATAGCAATTCCGAAGGCAAGTCTAGCAACGATGCCTCTATCCCATTTTTTTCTTCATTCCTATGATCATCCTGGCCTTACTTTGGTCTCCAAGCCATTGAATGGAGAAAACTTTGGAACTTGGAGTCGATCAATATGCATAGCACTCAGCGCCAATAATAATAGTAGTTTCATTGATGGAACGATCAAGAAACTATATGATCCTGCTGAACTGGCCTTTTGGCAGCGATGCAACAACATGATATTGTCGTGGCTTCTACACTCGATTGAGCTAGATCTGGCAGATAGTGTGATCTATGCTGACACTGCCCTTAATGTGTGGGACGATCTCAAAGAAAGATTTTCGCAAAGCAATGCACCCATAATTTATCAAATTTAAAAGGCTATTTGGTCATATGTCCAGGAACAAATGTTTGTTTCGGTATATTTCATCAAGATGAAAGGTTTTTTGGATAAACTTATGTCCTATAATGATGCACCCACTTGCACTTGTGGTGCCATGAAAGAAACTCAGATCGTCATGAACAAGAAAAATTGATGCAATTTCTCATGAGATTGAATGATACATATTCCGCTCTAAGAGGCCAAATCCTCATTATGAACCCTCTCCCATCTGTCCACAAAGTGTATTCTCTCATCTCATAAGAAGAAAGCAAAGGGAACTCACCCATTTCGCTGGTGACCCACAGCCCATGGTAGCAGCAGTTTGAGGATTTAGATCAAGCAACACCAATAATCGTGGCAATTCAGGAGCTACAAAGCATTGCATCTATTGCAATAGAGATCACCATAACATTGAGATGTGCCATAAATTGCACTGCTTTTCTCCTGGACACCGCTGAAATAAGAACAACAACATGGAAAATAAGGTTGATTCCAATACCCAAGGAAAACAGAGAGGTGGAAATTGACTCTCTGCCAACATTGTTCAATCGGGTGCGTCGTCTAGCATCCAAAGCATTCAATCTATCGCTCCAAATCTGACTATTGAACAGTATCATCAAATCGCAGTCATGGTGTGTAACGACCCGACCCAAAGTTGACTTTTAAAACTAAGGGACTTTCGTCTTTGACCTTGGGTCCGTTTGATAGGTCTCGAGTCCACGAATTCGTAGACACGCGGCACGCGTCAATCGGAGTTACGGTTCAAAAGATATGGACATATGAAGTGAGTGGCAAACTTGTAATTTTTACGAAAGGGGGTTTTAAATACCCAAAAATCAGATTTTTAGGGGATTCTCTCTCCTCTCTCCCCGATTTTCTCTCTCCCTCGCGTCTCTGTTCTCTCTCGCCTCTCACCCTTGCCGCGCCTGTCACCGGCGCGTGGCGGCGCGTCCGGCGGCGGCTGGGCTGGGTGTTTGGCCCAGGTTGCTCGCCGATACCCCCTCTCTCTTCCCCTAGTCTCGGATCACCCAGAAATTGCGCAGAAAACAAGAACCCAGTTTTCGCCCGTTTAGAGCTCCGGCATTGACTCGCCGTTTCCGGCGTCTTCGCGGCCCAGCTCCGGCCCTGGAAGCTTCCTCTCGTCGAGCCGAGCACGGTGGTGTGCTCCGATCGTCCACCCGACGCTCCACGACGGCAGATCGAGAAATTTCAGGCCGGCGGCTTCTCCGGCCAGTTCGAGCTTTTCCGGCGAGATTTGGCCCTCGATCTAGTTATGAGAAATGATCCTCTAGGTATGGGCTTTCTTTCCCCCTTGTTCTTGCGTGTCAATTTTGAGAATTTGGAGATTGAAAATTTTAGGGCTTGTACCCATTTCGGGTTTACCTTGAATTGAGCATATTTGAATGAATGCTGAGTTGATTTTGGTCCAATTGAAGTGCCTAGGTTGATTGGGGTTGATTTTAGTTGAAAAACCAATTTTTTTAAGGATCTGTCGCCGCTGCCACCACTGCCTCCGCCACTTGTGGCGGCGGGTCAGCGGTTATTTGTCTCTGTTTGCCCAAATTGAACTTCTAGGAAACCCTCGGAGGTTGTTTGGAAAATTCTGTGAAATTTCTGTATATATTGAAGTTGGTTGTCTGGTCCTAACAGGTACACGGGCTTGGGGAATCTCATTCCCGATGCTGTTATGCTGCCGGATTTGGTATCCGAGCAGTGGAACTGTGAATGTTGCTTTATGTTAGGAAGACTAAGGGTAGGATTTGAATCATGAGAATGAATTGATGAGGATTTGAGGTTAAGGAAATAATTTGGAATTTTAGAGTTTGTCCTGAGGATAATTGTTGAATTAGGAAAGAAATGTTTATTGTCGAAGTAAATAAATGATGATTAGGCGATTATGATACCGATTTGATCGAATTGAGTATTGAGAAAGTATTTGTATGATTTGAGTGACAAACAAGTGGAGGGTCGTGAGTAGGAGTCAATCTCGGAAAGGTTTCGGTGTAATTCGGAGTAAACAGTGAGTAGATTTTGTTTATGATTGATTATTTATACAATGATGATTAAGACGTTGTGATTTGAGGAGAGACACCTCTTTTGATGAGTGGGTTTGATAAGGAGAATTTTAGAAAAGAATATTTAAAGACTGCGCTGTGTAAATGCACGTGTTGACCGGTCGAGCCTGCCTGTGTAAAATGCACAGGATTGTGGCCAGGATACGAGCCTGCTTGTGCGGAGTCACCCCTCCGTACGAGATTGTGGCCAGGATACGAGCCTGCTTGTCGGAGAGACCCCTTCGTACGAGATTGTGGCCAGGATACGAGTCTGCTCTTACAGAATGACCTCTACGTGCGAGATTACGGCTAGGATTTGAGCCTGCCCGTGTGCGGGATTGTGGCTAGGACATTGTCTACAGTAAAGGTACGAGAATGATGTGAGTTTTAAGAATAAGTGTTTTGAGATATCAGATTCCAAGGATAAATTCAGTTCAGAGTTTGATTTATGATTGAGGGGATTTAAAAATGGTTTTGAAAGACGAGATTTTTTTTTTTAAAGTAGTTATAAAGCTGGAGGAATTCCAAGAAACGAAGTGTGTGAAATTAGATAGATGGTTGTTTGGTTGCTTGTGTGCATTTGCTTGCTAGGTCTTAGTAAAGTCTAGGCTTGAATCGTGAGGACGGAAATGATGGTGTCCATGCATTGAGGATATTAATTAGGATGTGAATGATTGAGGTTGAGGTTAATGGTCGATGGTTAGGCAATTGATTTGTCAGAGTATAATTATTATCATTGATGGAACATTAGGTGATTGAAGAATTTCGGATTTATGATGATTAATTAGTTATGCCTTGGATTTGTTGCGAATATCTTGTGGATTGTAAATAGAGATAACTGACAATAGTATTTTGAGGCCTGGTGAAATCTTATCAAGGATAAATATGTACGTCATTTCATTCATACGAGCTCTAATGAGCTTATCGGGTTAATTGTTTGAATGACCCGGTGCACCCTGGCTATGGTGCAGTGTGGTTAATGTTTTGCAAGTTAAGCAGGCTGAGGAGGCAGTGAGGAGAAGTTGAGGCAGTGGGACCCACTTTGTTTTGATTTAACTGATTTTATACAGTGATTTTTACATACATGTTTTTGGGCTCACACTCTGATTTATCAAATGTATTTATTTACTTATGTTGTTGTGCATGGCTCAAATGTAAGAGAAAACAGATTTAACAGTTTGATGTTCAGTATTTTCATGGGCCCGAGGTGCGGGGTGTTACATGGTGAATAATAATAGCATACAATCTCAAGCTTTTTCTCAGATGGAAGCAAATGTTGCAGGTTTGTACGTTCTAGTTTGAAATTTGTCTGCTAATTCTCATTTTTCTGATTCATAGATTCTTGATAGTGGGGCAATTGATCACATCATTTCTCAAACATCCCTTTTCAAGGACTCCGCTTTTATCTCAAATCTACCTCCCGTTAAATTGCCTACTGGACATAGTGCATATATTCATTCTATTGCTAATAATTCGTTTAATTCCAATTTTTGTTTGAAAAATGTCATTTGTGTTCCTTTTTTCCACATTAATTTGATGTCTATGAGTAGGTTCACTCAATCTTTGAATTGTTGCATACTTTTCTTTCCTAATTTATGCCTTTTACAAGATTTGGCGACATCGAAGACGATTGGATCGAGTAGGAGGCAAGGTCAGCTCTATTACATCACACTCACATCATTTGCACCATCTTCCAACAATGTGACCAGTTCCCATGCTCTTTGGCATCGTCGTCTTAGCCACCTGTCGTCGTCTCGCTTACAATTTCTTTCTAAGTCTATTTCAGACCTTTCTTTTGATTCCCATAATAAATAGTATGATGTTTGTCCTTTGGCAAAACAAACAAGAAAACCTTTTGGTATAAGTTCCATTTCTTCTTCTGCACCTTTGATTTTAATACATTGTGATATTTTGGGGCCCCATAAAATTGCCTCACATTCTGGTGCATGTTTTTTTTTTTACAATTGTGTATAATTATACCCGAAGCACTTGGTTATTTTTTATGCGATGCAAATTCGAAACTCAGTCTATATTAAAATCCTTTGTTGCTTTTGTTTGAACACAATTTCATCATAGCATACAAAAAATTCGGGTTGACAATGGCAAAAAATTTTGTTCTATGCGCCAATTCTTTCATGAGCAGGGCATCATTCTTGAGCGCTCTTGTGTCTACACACCTCAACAAAATGGTGTTGTAGAATGCAATACATATTCTAGAGGTTGCCATGTGTGATACCCGGTGAAAATTTGGAGTGAATTTTTCACGGTATTATTTGACCATAGTTGACACGTAGGTCAAACCAACTTACTTTTGATTTTGTTGTTGTAAACGTGACTTGCCTACTTTTGTTTATTGACGAAACTACCCTTGTCATTGTTGCCGTTACACTCTCTTTATTTTATTTTCTCTTATTGTGTTACTTTTGCCTAGCGTAAATTTCATTTTTTTAGGGTGCCGAAATCGAAACACATGTTTAATAATTTTTCGGGAAGATTTCGCCGAAATTTCGGCGAAATTTATTGGAATTTACCAAATTAATCGAATTTTTCATATTTTCTATTTTCTCCAACTTCAGAAATTCACCAAAAATAGCTCGAGACTCCAAATAATTTACCGAAAAATTCTACGGACTCGTATTGATGAGTACTAATTTCCTATAACCTCAAAATAGTCAAATTTCTTTCAAAAAAATTATGAAAAATCCTACTCTTATAATTTAATTCTGAAAAAAATAATAATTGCCAAATTCTTGAATTTTCATTTTCTAAAATTAATTTCCACACAACTAAGCTTTAAAACCACAACCAAAGGTCTAAGTTAGTTAAAATAAATTTAAAGAAAATTTTAATTTCTTTAAACAAACCTTAAAACAAATTTGAAAAATTTAAGTAACAAAATTACCATAAGCCAAAATTTGGGTGGTTACACTTAGTGAAGACAAAACTTGGCTAGGTGAAAGGCACGGGAAAAAAGGGAGAAAAGATAAAGAAAAAAAAAAGATTGAAGAGGGAGGCACGGGAAAAACAAGTAAGGAAAGAAAAAAAAAAAAGAAAAAAAAAAAAGAGAGAAAAGGAGGGGGGGTTGGGGGCCTTTGGGCAAATGGAAAGAAAAAAAAAGGTTGATTTCGTTTAGTTATTTTAAACCTTAAACTTTAATACATTTCTATATAAAAAAATAATTAAAAGTATCCTAAAGGGTTTAAAACCTCATATCCTAAAGAATATAGAGTATATAGGGTTTAATGTATAGATTATAGAGTATAAAGAGTATAAAAAGTATTAGGGTATTAGGGTTTAGATTTTAGTGTATAATTAAATTATACAGTATAAAGAATATACTAATTTTGTTTATTCATTATACTAATTTTATTTAACAGTATTTGCTCCAGCGCACAATATATTCACCTTATATCACATGACACTTACTATATAATTTGATTTCTTCAATGTTTTTTATCAATTTAGTAGATAATATGTTAAATAAACATATGGTAAAGTTTCATTCAAAATTTTCGTATTTTGATAGCAATTTCCGTCATTTCTGTCTAATTTCTGTCGAAATTTAAAAATCTTCGAAATTTCCGTCGAAATTTCCATCGAAATTTCCTCGAAACTTGAAATTTTATTCCTTAAGTAGGGGGTTAACGAGATTAACCTTGGAGGGGTGTTTTGGTCTTTTCGACACAAACCCTAAAATCGAGCTTGAGGTTGACACGTGGCAAGTGGGGGCCAGTTTCCCCTTTTGTTTGGAAGCTCATTTATTTATTTTAAACCCAATAATTTATTTTGGACTATAGTGGTTTACTACTAGCCCAAATTAAATTGCCCAAACAATTGGAACCTTACTAGGCCCAACAACCTAGTATTAACATTAAGTAAGGCCCAATCATTGCACCCAAGCCAACCTAAGACAGCTAGCTGGTGGTTTAACTTGAGTGTAAAAAAGATTTAAAACCACCACAAAGCCCAAAAGCCTATTTAAATAGCTTAAACAAATTCCCACATGTTAGACCCTTCGTCTTCCTCTCCCTACAACACGTTTTCCTCTGGTTTTTTCTTTTCTCTCTAGCCAAACACCTTAACAAAGGCATGAGTGAAGCTTTGGCCGGGGTTGGGAGAGAGAGAGCTTAACCAAACCCTAAATGACTTGAAACCCCAAAACCCGAACACTACCTACTGAAAACCAAGACTTCTCTGAGTTGTTCCATGAGGTTGAGAACCAGTGGAGGTTTTGATTTTTCCTTCAACTTTCTCGGCATCCAAATAGCTCCAATGTGGTTCTGATTAAAGTATTGGAACACGAAAGGCAACAACAACCTCAAAACCAAGTAGTGGACCTAAATCGATGCTTACTATCCTAAGTTTGTGACTTTTTTCAGAATTAGCCTATGGAAAACTAGTCTCTGACCCATTTCCTCTTCAAAAATGTCTTTGCATATTGAATCCGAGAAGAGAGAAGATCAAACCCTGAAGAACCTTGAAGAATAGAAGCCATCTTCTTGCTCTCGGGCTGAGTAAAGTTAGCTCAAATCTTAGCTGAGGGTAAGTGTAAACAAAGCCTTGAATTGATCTTACCTTTTATCTGGTTGTAAAGGTCTTAATTTGTTATTTATATGGACAACCTTTGAGAAATTCCAAGGGGGGAAAGCTTTTCGGAGTTTGCATGTTGGAAAGTCCTTGATTTCTTTCAAATTGAGTTGTACTTTGGGGTAAGGAGTTTTGAACCAAGTTCAGTCACTGACCCCGTGACACTTTTTTTGAAAACTGCACAATTTGGTAAGGTACCTTGAACTGATTTTTGGTGAGTAGAAAATAAATATCCTAATGGTCATTTAAAAAAACAAGATCACCTTAATCGGACCTCGGATGCATTTGTTATGCAATTTCTAAGTCAGCCTTGTGAAACTGAAACCTGACAGCAATTTCCCTTTTGCATGTCTACGTTTTCTAGCTTATCCTTGTGTTCCCTGTCTTTTTGTCTTGACCTGAGAAGGTTGGAATAATGTTAGACAATTAAAGGTTATTTTCCTCATGTAAGACCATGTTGTTTGAGGTTGTAGGATCTCATTCACTCAACGTTTGGATTTGGAGGATGAGAAGTGCTCCCAAATCTTAGGTTTGAGAGAATGATAAAACTATATCGATCCACAGCTATAAAACACTTGATATTTTTTGTGTATGAGCCTCTATATGTCTAGAATCATTCCACCAATTTTCATAGCAATTGGAGTTGTGGTTATGTTTCTAAAAATCTGAAAGCATATCCTGCGCTGTGAACCTATTTCTCGATAGTCAAACATGTAGCAGTCTTTCCCTTCTTTCAAAACTCTCTCATTGATCTAGAAAGTGAGTTGTAACCTTTTGAACATTCCCTGCGGTCTATCTAAAACTCTTTAAGGTCTTTTCATCTTTGATTGATACTCGAGACAATTCTTACTTGCCAAAAAAACATTTCTACTCAATGAAACCCTAATTTTGGACTTGTATGTGACTTGGTGTATTAGTGTCCTTTACAGGACTTTGTTGATTTCTAGGAACTTTGGAGTTAGGGCAAGTACTTGAAAAGGTAGGGGGGCTTGCCCAAGTTAAGTTTTTTAGAAAATTATTAATTGGAAGGTCTTGCTTGTGCATGTGCTTGATTGACTATGTGTGCTTTAATGCTTGTGACACTCACTGCATTATTGGATTTGTGATTGTGAAATCTAAAACTTGAATGCTTGGGGTATGCCTTTCGGCTGCCATGGGGATATTGTGCATATGTAATGCTTATGAAATGTGAAATGCCTATGTGATTACTTTGTGAGAGAAATCTCATCCATGGTGACATGTTGATGATTTCAACTTGCTTTACATGTTGTGGAATTGATGTTGCTGCCTAGGGAGACTGTGGTGCTTATAGTGTAACACCCCGAACCTCGAGCCCATAAAAACAATGAAATATCAACTTTTTAAATCTGTTTTCTCTTTCCTTTGAGCCATGCACATAAATATAAATAAATAAATTTATTTCAAACAAAACATTTATGTAAAACATTTGTATAAAAACATTTAAACAAAACAAAGTGGGTCTCATTGCCTCGACTTCTCCTCACTGCCTCCTCAGCCTGCTTAACCTGCAAAACACAAACCCTACACCACATCCATGGTGTACCAGGTTATACAACAAACCCGGTAAGCTTGTTGCTCCTTTTTGTACAACTTGTTTTACTTGCAATTTAGAAACGAATAACAAGTTATAGCTCGCAAGTATACGAATCGCTCATGTAAGCATAGCGTATAAGTACGAGGTCAATCCTACGAGGAATAGGTAAATACACATCAAACCAATTCAACTTACCAATTAGATTCGCCAAACACACACACACGGCAGGGGGGGTTTGTAGATTGTGAAACTCACACACCACATACACACACACACATAGACACATAAACAATTGCAATGCTAAGAATTCAGAATCCAGAATCCACACCAATTGATGAAAATACAACCGAAGCAATTCAAGATAATGCATAAATGTAATAAAGTTTACCAGCTGAAGGCCTTTTTGAGGACACTACTAACTATTGTTCTCCTTATGCATAAACTAAGAACTTCTTAGGCCTCTCTTAGTCAGTTAACTTGCATGTTCCCTAAGAGCTTTGTTAGGCATTCCTTAGGGCAACTGTTATTCATGCAAGAGTCATTAAGTTTTGTGAAAACGGTAAACACATGGAGCATAGACCCACCTTAATGTAACCTATGAACATCCAATGACCCATTTTCTCATGAGTACGTTCCTAGGATACTCACTTGCTGCCAATTGAAATTATCATCCTTTTGAGCTTATTTAATTTTACAACATAATCTAGATGCAATTACCCTAAGGTAGCTAGTCAAAGGGTGCAAACAAATAGAATCAATTTTACTAGAGATCAAAGATTTACTACATGCATCAAATTAAATCACAAGTGTCACCATTGCATAACTCACAATTAAAGTTTCATCATCCAACTTAGCAAAGCAATAAAAACTCAAAACATAGAAAAGAAAATAAAAGATCTAATTTCCATTATAATCATTGAATCCATAATGAAAGCAAGAACAAACTAATTAACTAAAGAAAAAGAAGATAATCAAAAGAAAAACAAAGAACATCACAAAAGGGTGGCATCGGCACAAGAGAGAAGAAGAGGAGAGACATAGCATCAAGGAGGCTTCATGGCAAGGGTGAGCTCGGGCTGCGGCGCATGGTCTCTCATTCTCCCTCAAGTGGCGCCACCCTCTCACTCTCTCTCCCAATTCTGCTGCTCTCTCTTTTCTGAATTTTGTGACCTAATGAATTCCTCTGAATTGTGAGAGAATGATATATATTTATAGAGCTAGGGTAAGGATTCCTTGGGAGGCAAGGAAAAGGCAAGGTGCGGCTAGGGTTTTAATTAAAAGAACATGGGTTGCTGCAACCTTGTAGGCGTGATGGGCTTAAGTGACTTGCAAGTGGGCTGGCACAAGGAAGCTTGGAATGGGCTGCAAGTGGCGTGAGTTGCATGGGCTGCATAGAAGTGGCGTGATGACTGAATGGGATGGGCTTGCTGTACGACTTGGGCTCTAGGGTTGGCGCATGTGGGCTGAATGGGTTGCAAGTGGTGCATTGGGCTGCCACCTCACCATCCTTCTCATTTCGACTTCACCTAGGCCCAAAGCCCAATTGACTTCATGACTTGGCATTGTTGACCCTTGACCATTGACTTTGACTTCCAATTTTGCCCCTCATTTCCCCTTGGATTCGAATTAATTTCTTCTCTCCATTTGTTTCCATGGATGTCCCCCACCTTCTAGAAGCTTCTGGAATCTTGACTTGATAGAGTTGACTTTGACCAACCTTTCCTAGTCCCACTAGGATTCCTTGTAGATGTAGGGTTCCTTGTCCATTTCAACTTCTCATAATGACCATATTGCCCCTAGTGACTCCTAGTCTTATTAGGACTCTTTTCCCTAGTAGGGTTAGGTTTCCTAGTTCAACCAGGAATTCCTGCTCCAATTAGGATTTCTCATTTCTGGCTTGACAATGATGGTTCTAGGCTTGATGTTTCCTCTTGTGACTAGGAATCCTCATTTGACTAGGATTTCTGCTCGATTCCTAGTTTGACCAGGAAATGTCCCAAAACGGCTTCATTTGCTCCTATTTCCTATTTATGCTTCATTAGACCTAATTAAAAACACAAAAACAAGACAACATACACAAAAGTATCGAGTTCTAACACTCTAGGTTAGGGAGTTAGTATCATAAAATAACGTAAAATGAACACTCATCAAAGCTTGAAAGCTCGTATGAGTGAAAAGACTTAATTAACTAACCTAAATAATTCTTCAATTTCCACACTCAATAATAATCCACAAGAATATCCAGCATAAATTATAATTATCCAATCACATAATATTTCAATCACCAATGCTCCAAGCATCAAGATAATCATAATCCCTCGTATTCACATCAAATCTCATCGATAACAATAATAATCATTCTGGCAAATCAATTGCCTAAACATCAATTATTAACCTCAACATCAACCATTCACATCCTAACCCATAATCTCAGTGCATAATCATCCTCATTCTCATTCTCAAAGATTCAAGTCTAGACTTTACCAAGTCCTAGCTAAACCAATTCCTAGCAAACAAATGCATACACGCAAGCAAAACAACAAATCAAACTATCTAATTTCACTCACATCGCTCATTGAAATCCCCCAATTTAAAAACCATTTCTCACATTCATTTTTAAATTATCTCAAAACTGTAAATCGATCTCTGAAGAACAAATAATACTCTCAAGCTGTAAAACTATTAAAATGTCTGAAATAAAACGGAATGCCTTACTGAAACTATCATTTAAAATGTTTACTGAATGAAAAATCATTTCTCAAAATACTCCACAATTGAAACCTCACGCCGCATTAGTACCCAGGGAACTGCTGGTCATACATTGAGGTAATTAAGTTCGCCACATCCCGTGCATAGGCACGAGCAGGCAGATAAGCTCGCCACTTCCCGTGCAAAGCGGATCGATGCACGAGCAGGCAGGAATGCTCACCACTTCTCGTGCAGAGTGAATCAATGCACGAGCAGGCAGGTGAGTAGGCTCGCCACTTCTCGTGAGCAGGCAGGTATCTTCACACAAACTCTAACACAACGTTCTCAAAACTAACTCATAACTATCCTTGTTTCACAATATAATGCCTCTTGTATATTCAATTTCATCACTACGTACGCAACATCATCAACACATGCTTGTGAGAAGATTTATACTTAAATCATAGGTTCGAAACCCAAATCACCACTTAGTTTAATAACCAAGAAGCTACACTCATAAATAAAGTTAAAGCTTCCAAAGTATAATTATTAAAATCTAATTTAAACATTTTCTCTCCACTAACAAAACCATTCGACATGAGAAATCAGCTATAAGATTGTCAGCCACTTAATTATCACTCAAAGTTTACTCACAGTTTACTCTGAGCTATGCCGAATCCCTTCAGATTTTTATTCATGTTCATGACCCCTCACATGTTTGCCACTCAAATCATACCAAATACTTCCTCAATAAGTAACTTGATTATTCTGTAAGATAATTGCCTAATCATTATTCATTAATCCTCGACAATAAGTATTCCTTATTTAATCTAGCAATTATTCTCGAGCAACTATATAATTCCTAATTAATTCCTTAGGCTCAAATCCTCATCAATTCATTCTCATGATCCAAATCCTACATTTAGCCTTCTCTAACATATAACAACAAACACACAAAACAGACAAATCACTAATGGTACTCTACATTACAATCCAATAAGTTTCACTTACAGTGCAACCACGTGAAATGACCGAAGTACCCTTCGCGGGGCCATTGCTCGGATATCAAATCCGGCAGCATAACGGCATCGAGGATAAGATTTCCCGAGCCCGTGCACCTGTTAAGAGCAGACAATCAAATCAAAAACAAACCAGAAACACAAACGGCCGCAAAAAGACTGAAACGGGCGGCCGCCACCACACATGGTGGCTGCCCGACTTAGAACAGTACACAAAACACACAGAAACTCACCCACAGGCTTCAGGTGACTGGCCAGAGGCCAAAAACCAACAATTCCAGCCATCGGCACGGCCAAACGCGGCGAGACCCACGGTGGTCAACCTGCACAATTTTCAAAACACAAAATCAACCTAAAAGAATTAAACAAGTATGAAGAAGACATCGAGATGATCAACTTTTATACCTGGGTCGACATCCAATTTTCGCTAGAAAAACTTGAAACTGACCGGAGAAGCCGTCGGCCTTTTCAGCGTCGATCCATCGTCGAGGAGCGTCGGGTGGACAATCGGAGCACACCACAGTGCTTGGCTTGACGAGAAGAAGAAGATGAGGTGGTCATCGGCCTCGAATCCGCCGGAAAATTCAGGTCAACGCCGGAGCTCCAAACCGGCCTTGAATTGGGTTTTGGGTTTCGAAGCTTTTCTGAGTTGAACAGAGACCAGGGGGAGGATTAGGGAGGGACGACGAGGCTGGTGGGCCTTTGACCTCCTGCAGCCGTAGTCGGACGCGCCGCCATGCACTGGTGACAGGCGCGGCTGCTCCTGTGCAGTAAGAGGCGCGAAAAAGAAAGAGAGAGAGAGAGATAAGGAACCGGGGGGAGAGGAGAGAGAACGCCTGAAAAAATTTAGACTTTTGGGTATTTAAAACCCATTCATGCAATTTTACAAAATTGCCCCTCACTTTGAACGCCCGTAAAATCCAAACCGTAACTCCGATTTAGGCATGCTTCGTGTCTACGAACTCGTGGACTCGAGACCTTCCCAACAAGCCCAAAGTCAAAATCGAAAGGTCACGAGAATAAACAGTCAACTTTGGGTCAAGCCCAATTTAAAACAAAAATTAAAAGTTAAATCCAAAACCTTTTATATCTCAAATAAAGTCTCAAAATCCTTAAAATAAATTCTCAAAATATTTACAATAAATCTTTGAAAACTACGAGGTCTCACATATAGCCCTAGAGAGATGGCCCTTAATTGGATAAAGGAGGAGGAAGGTGCTGAGTTCCAACATTTCTCTAAGAGGTTGCTTGATTGCTTCTTTTTATTGCTACTACTTCTCTTGTTTGTCCATTTGGAATAGTTCGTAACAAAGGGTAGCTTGCTTTGCATTTTGGGAGTGCGAGAACTGCCTTGTGAGTTCGAGTGGATCTATTTCACTTACAATGAACAAACTTAATGAACTTAATTGCCATCATGATTTGGTAAAAGGGAAACTCAGGTACTATGGTTAACTTCCTTGCTTATTTGTTTGATCTTTATGAACCCTAGTATAGGACTTAGCTATGATGCATAATTGGCTAGTTTAAAGGATTTAAATACTTTGATAAGATAAATCGTTGTTATTGTTTGACTAAAATGGATAGAACCATAGAATTAAGGTGAATTTACAAGCCTAGGGTGGTCTACCCTTGCTTGTGTTGTAACTGGCCATCCTACACAAATAATTCATCTCTCATGGTAATGAGGCCTATAATTCACTTTGAACAACTTGAGTGAGTACGTATTTGTTATGTGAATATCTATGTGCTTATCCCTATGATTTGTGACTACTTGATGGAAGCCCTAATTAATCATGTTGTGGTTCCAGACTTGTGATGTTGTTATATGCTGAAACTAGTATGAGCATTCCTACATGATTTCGGATTTGCGCATTGTTTAATGCTAGTGGAATTTACATTTATGCATTATGATTTTTTTTTTCATTGAGAAATTATGGAACTAATGAGAGAATTCAGTGTTTGGACCTCTAGTCTTAGAACGAGCGGTTATGTGAGTAGCCTTGGGTTTCGATCCCCTAAGCCACTGTGGAAACCTAGTGAGAAGTCAGCTCCCCAGTTTGCGGTCAGGTGTACTGGGATACTACGGCCGTGTGGATACGTTTATGTTAGTATACTACTTGCAATTTTGATGTAGTCACTGGTATTGCCACAGACGTTCTTATCACTAACTTATGGTAGTAGGCCGGGTAGTGATGGAACTACGGTACAGGCTAGGGTGATCCACTGTTATTTTTACAGGTTATGATATATGCTTATGCGGGATGGTTGATATGTTCATGAATTCATACCATTTTATATCTCTCTTACTTAGTTTTTGTGAGTTCATTTGAATAAAAGCTTTAAATTTCTTTTAGTTTTGTGTTTTTGGCTTCCGAGCAATAAAATGCGAAATTGCACCATTTATTCTCCTTCATATATTTTGACATGAATCCAATTGGAGATGAAAGCTAACACCATGAAGTTATTCCAGGTTAAATTTCGTGACATTTCAAAACTTCTAAAGTGTTCATTTTGAATTTCAAAGTCAACCCAAACTGCACCCAAGGAGAACTGAGTCAGCTCATTGTGTGGGACATGACTTTTTGGTCTGAGCTTGGATTGAGGCATATGATATATGGTTAGAAAGAAAACATCTAGGGTTTTCCATTGATATATAAAATGCAAAATTTTGGGTTGGTTAAGGCCTCCAAATTGCACTCCCAAGACAGCTTAAAAATCCTGTCAGCAAAAGGACAAATGGTCAAAAAAACATCTTTCCATTTTGGATAAAAGTTATCACATGCTCTCTTTCCTTCCCCTTTGTTCGCCCATTCTAAGCAAAATTCAGAAGACACTTTGTAAAGGCTCTAAATAAGGCAAAAGGAACATCTACCTATCTCCACAACCATCAAGGATCAACCCTAGGAAGAGAAAATAAAATATTTTCATTTTTTGAACTCACCTAACCTTATCACTTCATTAATTTCGTCTCATCCTAGCCACACATCACACTCATAACCATACATCACATACTCCCTCACCTCTCAAAATTTTGAGCACCCCTCTCAATCCTCTCTAATTTCACTCATGTCATCATCTATTCCATCATCTCATCTAAAAAGCAAACATCTCATCTTCCATCTTCCAAAACCCTAGCTTTTTCTCAATTTTCCCTTCATCAACTCTTCCTCTCCAAAAACCCACACACCATCACAACACCCATCCACTATATTCACCACCATTCTTGTAAGTGGAGCTTGGAGGCACTTAGGAGAAGAAGTTGTTTTGGGCATCCTTGGAGGAGTGACACCCCTTAGGAGTTTGGCTTCAACATCTAGAGTTTTCTTTTTTCCCTATTGTTTCCCTTTATGTTTCAATTTGTGATGTTGTTTGTAACTTTTATGGCTAGTGAGTAGTTTCTTGATTTGAGATTAGAGATTAGAGATTAGAGATTTAGCCCTAGCCTAACTATGTAATGACTTTGTGATTTGTGAAATAATGCCTATTTGGATATATATATATATATATATATATGTGCTCTTATGCTAGTTTAATAATCATGACTTGTATGTATGAACTCATCACTTGTGCATATGAGAAATGTTATCATGTAGAAATTGGAGATTGATGAACTTTAGTTTCTAAAGCATGTTGCATAAGAGTGTGGTAATTTAAAAACAACTTGGTTGAATTGTTTTAATTACTCGAATTTCTTATCCTTAGAACTTTATGCACCTAGGGTTTGCTATGGCATGAATCTTAGATAGTTAGCTATTACCTTGGTTTGGGTAGTTGATAACATGAATGTGGATGTATCCTAATTCATCTTGGCCTAGGGTTTGGAGGGATTCTAATTTATCTAATTTAGCATAATCACTAATTACATTGTTTGTTACATGGGAGGGTTAGTGTGAGCCCCTAATAACCTCAAATCCTTCATCATCATTGAATTTAACTTGTACTTGAATTTGCTTGCATTTCCATTTATTAGTTTCGAATTCTAGTATGTGTTACTTAATTATCATCAATCAACCAAACAACTACTCAACACTACACATTTGTACATACCATTTTGCTTAGTCTTGGCTTTGCATAGTACATAGAAGGTTATTTGTTAGTTTTATAACCCTAAAATCAATCTAGCTTGTAGTTGAAGTCTCAATCCAATCTTTTGGGTACGACAACCCCCTACTTCTCAATTCATACTAAAACTTGACAACCTTGCATTTGAGGTAGGATAATCAACAAGTTTTTGGCGCCGTTGCCGGGGATTGGAGTCTTAGGACTTTGATCCCAAGCTTGGGTTGCCTTTAGGGTTAATTTTAGTTAGTAGTTTTTAGTAACTTTTTTTTTTTGTTAGTTAACATTTTTCTTAAATTTCAAATTTTTTATTTATTTTAGTTTTAAGTTCGTTTTTCTTTTGTTAGAAAACGTAGTGTCTCTTTCTGCATTAAACTTTATTATTTGGTAGCTGTTTAGTGAATTTGGTCCACGAAGCGTTCTTCGTTTTGTCATCCTGAATCCAACCATATAAATAACGTCAAAATCGGACCAGTGGTTTAAAAGATATAAGCTAAAAACTGAGCAAAGGTCAGAAAATGTGTGATATCTTGCTTTTCTTTTGTTACCTTTGTGACTTATAGTGTTCTTACTCTCTTAATAGGTGAATAAGTGGAAACCCAACCACTTCAAGTTCACACATTATTTTGAGAAGTGAGAAGAAATTAATAGAATTTACAAGGGGTAGATTAAGAGAAAGAGGTATAAGGAAGACAAGGGAAAGATCACCTCCAAGAGAAGCAAGTATGGGGGATAGGAATCCACCTCCACCACCACTAGAGGAAGAAAGGCCCTTGATAGATTTGTAGGCTACAAATTGAATAGTAAGCATCCGTGCAGCTCTCATCTCGCTTTTGTAAGACAGATGTCATATGTTAAGATAGATGGTGATGCTCAACACCAAATTAAGATGGTGAGCAAACCCCGTCTTTAAAATTGTAGGATGCAAATTGAACGGTGAGTAAGAAAAATGTTTTTCAAAAGGGTTGATGTGGCCGACATGCAGGTGCCCACATGCCTCATCCTTATTTGAAAGCAATTAAACGTGATTCATCAACTACCCATCTTTAAAATTGTAGGCTGCAAATTGAATAGCAAGCATCCGTGCGGCTCTCCTCTCAATTTTGTAAGACATATGTCATATGTTGAGATAGATGGTGATGTTCACCACCAAATTAAGGTGGTGAGCAAATTTGCTATCTTCCATAACTACCTTGTCTTTAAAATTGTAGGATGCAAATTGAACGGTGAGTAAGAAAAATGCTTTTCAAAGGGGTTGATGTGGCTGACATGTAGGTGCCCACATGCCTCATCCTTATCTGAAAGTAATCAAACGTGATTCATCAACTACCCATCTTTAAAATTGTAGGTTGCAAATTGAATAGCAAGCATCCGTGCGGCTCTCCTCTCGCTTTTGTAAGACAGATGTTATATGTTGAGATAGATGATGATGCTCACCACCAAATTAAGGTGTGAGCAAATTTGCTCTCTTCTTGAACTACCCCGTCTTTAAAATTGTAGGATGCAAATTGAACGGTGAGTAAGAAAAATGCTTTTCAAAAGGGTTGATGTGGCCGACATGCAGGTGCCCACATGCCTCATCCTTATCTGAAAGCAAAGAAACGTGATTCATCAACTACCCATCTTTAAAATTGTAGGTTGCAAATTGAATAGCAAGCATCTGTGCGGCTCTCCTCTCGCTTTTGTAAGACATATGTCATATGTTGAGATAGATGGTGATGCTCACCACCAAATTAAGGTGGTGAGGAAATTTAGGGCCCGTCTGGTAACGTTTTACAAAATAATTTTCTAAAAACTGTATTGTAAAATGAAAATGACAAATTAAATTTTGCATTCTCAAAATATGAGAAGGTGTCTGGTAGCGTAATTGAAAAACAATTATATAAAACAAAAATAATGAAAACACATTTGATATTAACCAATTATTACAACAAAATAATTATATTCACCAAAGATATTAATTATAAATTATTATTAATCAATTTCATAAAATATATAATTAAAAAGAAGAGAAGTTTTATAAAACCCAACCCACCTCGGCCGGCGCGACTACCTTGAAGGTGGAAGAGTTGTTGGTGGCCGTATTATTAATGGAGACAACACTGCAAGCACCTATGATCTAGTTGAACAGACGTATTTTCTCTATGTAAAAGTTATTAAGTTTCATGAGCTTCCTGCCATGGATGTTACTGAGAGTTTTGATCTGTTTATTGAAGCGGGAATTGGAAACTATAGAGGGATTACAAAGTATATATTTTGAGAGATGGGAAGAGAGAGAGAAAAAAAAAAAGAAATAGAGAAATAGAGGAGAGATGAAGAGAGATGGGTGAGGTGGGTAGCGGCGGGGGGTAGGGTTGCTGCCGGAGGTGGGTCTGGCTAGGTGGGGAGGAGGTGCAGATCACATTTTTTTTTTTTCAGTTGTAATTTTTTGTTTATTTGTATCTGTGTTATCTATGTTTTCTAAATTTACGGAAAACATCATTTAGTCTTTTTCTGAATTTACACTGTAAACTAGAAATTCTATTTTGTGTTTTTCAAAAACTGTTTTCTCAATACGGCAACCAAACGCATTTTTGTCATTTTTTGAATTTGTAAAATGAAAAACCATTTTGTAAAACGTTACCAAACGCACCCTTACTCTCTTCCTCAACTACCCCGTCTTTAAAATTGTAAGGTCCAAATTGAACGGTGTGTAGAAAAAATGCTTTTCAAAGGGGTTGACGTGGCCGACATGCAGGTGCCCACATGCCTCATCCTTATCTGAAAGCAATCAAACGTGATTCATCAACTACCCATCTTTAAAATTGTAGGCTGCAAATTGAATAGCAAGCATTTGTGCGTCTCTCCTCTCGCTTTTGTAGGAGTTTTTTCAACCGAACTTCACGTTAGGGTTTCCTGGCCCCATTTTCTAGGTTTTTAATCTCTTTGACAGCGGGCATCGATGTTGATTTTTCTTTCCGGTCTGTACTTGGTCTTCGGTTTCTCTCAATACTTGTGGGTGCAGGCGAAATGGATTCCATTGAAACAGCTTTCTCCAAACTTTTGACTTTGGTTAAAGGGGAGGAGGAGATCCAGATCCACAAGAAAGGTGCAGAAGTCAGTAGTGATGTTCTTCGTAAGAGTTTGGTGGCGAAGGTGTTGACAACAAAGGCCTTCAACAAACCTGCCTTTAAAAACACAATGCTAAAACTGTGGGATACTACGAGGAATGTTTCCTCGAGGGATCTAGGACCCAACCTGTTCCTATTCACCTTTATCTCTGAGGGGGATAAAAAATGGGTCATCAATCAAGCCCCTTGGACTTTTGATAAAGCACTGGTTGTTTTGGAGGAACTTAATGGTGTTGTCGCCCCGAATGATATGGTTTTGACTCATGCTGACTTTTGGATTCATGCACATAACGTGCCATTGTTATATATGACGGAGGAAGTGGGGACGATGATTGGGAACTGCTTGGGGACTTGCTTGGAAGTCGGGGGTAGATATGAGCACCATCTGGTGGGGCAATTTCTACGCATCAGGGTGCGTCTCGACATCACTAAACACCTACCTCAGATTAAAAGACTCACTTTGGAGGAGGGGGAAGGGTTAAAATCAAATTGTTTTATGAACGGTTTCCAATCTTCTGTTATGATTGTGGACGGATTGATCATACTTTCAAACAATGTGGTTTTTTTACGGAATCTGATTGTGCCAATCCCGAGAAGCAATGAGAGAGTTGGTTGAAAGTGGAACCAGATTTTATTAAACACCGCACAAATGGAGTAAGTGGGCAGAAGGCTGAGGAGGAGAGTGAGGAACACACGGTACAACTTTTTGGCAACCAGGGTTCGATTATACCAGCATTTAAAGTGACTCGACAACCACGAGTGTCTCGAGAGGAGCTTATTGCTCTTGGTGAACAGAGGAAACAGCAGGAAGAGGCCGCCCGTGAAACGGCTGGAGGCTTTTAAGAAAATTGAAGAAGAGCAGTTGCGGAAGGAGGAGGAGGATCAAAGGGGTTCGGTGGTGGCAGATGATCTCAATGGGGTGCCCATCATACCTCTACCTACTGAGGTTCCACATGTGGGTAAGTAAACGGATGTGGGGGAGGGTACACTAATGCTGCCATGCAGCAAGATGTTGTCAATGGAAAATGTGGGAAGCTTAATAGATGAGGCTTCTGAGAGCTCAACTCAAATTGTGGAGAAGGATATCTTTAATCTCGAATCCTTGCTTACTTCTGGGGTACCACCACGAGCCCTTGTGGAAGGGAAGATTCCTTCTCAGACTCAAGTTCAAGACCTGGGGACTCTAATTCGTGATACCTTGCATGGATTTACCCCTCGAAAACAATATTCAAAGGACAAATCTGGGCGTTGGCAGCGGAAAGACAAGAGTGAACCCATCCAAGTTTCTATGAAGTATGAGGCGGTGGGTTTGCTGGGGGTAAAAGGAAAGACCTGCATGGGGACACAGACTTGACGGCGAGGTTACCAAAGAAGGGTCGCTTTATACATCCAACTGTTGATGGCGAAATTACAACTGGCTCAACTATGAGCAAAGTGGTGGGACCGGGGAAACCAGCCCACCACAAACAATGAAACTCTTAAGTTGGAATGTTCGAGGTCTCCGGCACCCTCGAACATTCGCATCTCTCAAGCATGTCTTGAGAGTCACCATGCCGGACGTCATTTCTTTAATGGAGACTAAAATGATGGAATTACAAATGGAGAAACTTCCACTTTTTTTGGGTTTGAAAGGCGTTATGCGAGTAGGACGACAGGGTCTTGAAGGTGGTTTAATTATGCTGTGGCGTCATGGCTGGCACCTCAACTTATTATCTTACTCCCTGGGCCATATTGACATGTTCATTGATCAACCTTCCGGTTCTAATTTTCGTATTACGGGTTTTTATGGCAACCCGGTTACTAATCAACGACACCATTCTTGGGAGCTTTTAAGACGACTGCATGGGATGAGATTAGGTCCATGGATGGTTTTTGGGGATTTTAACAAAATTTTGTCTGACTCGAAAAAAGTTGGTGGTTTGGTTAGACCACCGGGGCAAATGAGGGCTTTTCGGGATGTGCTCCTTGATTGTGGCTTATCTGAGGTCAATGTTTCAGGTGATTTCTTTACTTGGGATCGCTACCAGGATGGGGAAGTCTGTATTCGGGAACGTCTTGATCGTTGTGTGATTAATACTGAGTTTCAGAATTGTTTTGAGTATATTATGGAGCATCATCTACAAGTCCCTGGATTTGACCATATTCCTATCCTAGTTGAAGTGCATCCTCGGGGCACTCCGACTGGGGGCTTTTCTCCTCGACGTTTTCACTTTGAGCAGTGGTGGTGTTTGGAGGAGGGCTGTGAAAAGGTCATCCGTGAAGCCTGGAAATTTTCTGTTCCACGTAGTAGTTCGGTACCTCAAGGTCTTCATCATTGTGCGGTGCTTTTGAAAAAATGGAGTTCGCAGTTATATGGGGGGCGACGGACACATATCAAAAAGCTTCAACTAGAGATCGAGATATTGAAACAAACCTCTCATCCTTCTCAATATTCCCCTCGCCAAAAGGAGATCACTCGAGAACTAGAATCACTAATTGAAGCTGATGAGGTTTATTGGAGGCAACGGTCACTTATTAAGTGGTTACAGGAAGGTGATAAAAACTCACGGTTCTTTCATGAATCTGCAAAGGAGCGGGGGCAGCGAAATCATATTGCAAGTCTGTTTAATAATCATCAGGTTTGGGTCACTGATACTGATCAGCTGGGGACTCTCTTTTGCGATTTCTTTGCCAATTTATTCACTAGTACCGGTGGTGTGGACATGGATAGAATCCTTGCACTAGTGGAACCCAAGGTGCGTGACAGCTGAAGTAAATGAAATTCTTATTCGGGCTTTCTCTCGTGAGGAAATCGAAGTTGCTCTCAAACAAATGTATCCAACCAAGGCTCCGGGCTTTGATGGGATGCCTGCCATTTTTTACCAAAAATATTGGCCTATTGTGGGTGATGAGGTTGCTCTCAAACAAGTCGATATTTTCCTCATGGTTCTTTCATGGATGCTGCCATTGGCCACAAGCCTTCGCTTGTCTGGAGGTCTCTTCTTTGGGCCCATGGTTTGTTAATGGAGGGTATAAGGTGGTGTGTTGGTAATGGGAACAGTATCTCTATTTATCACGACAAGTGGCTCCCAACCCCTGTTACTTTTTCGGTGCAATCCCCACGGCTCCTTTCTACGGATTGTTTGGTTAGTGACCTTATTACCTCATCGGGTGCCTAGAATTATGACATTCTCTACAATCACTTCTCAATGGATGAAGCAGACACAATTGCTCGTATCCCCCTTGGCCACCTTCACCACTATGATCAGCAAATTTGGCACTACACCAAGAATGGCCTTTATAGTGTTAAGAGTGGATATTGGCTCGCTATGTCTTCTGCGGCCAACTCGACCCTGCCCAACTGCTCCTCCCAACCCTCCAATCATCAACTCTAGTGCAAATTATGGAATTTGCGGATTCCTGGTAAGATAAAATTGTTTCTCTAGCGATGCTGTCAAGAAATCCTCCCGTGCAGTGTTAATCTTTTTAGCTGCAAGCTTCTTCTCAATCATGTTTGTTCTTGTTGTCATAAAAAGCCAGAGACGGTTCTCCATGCAATTTGGCGTTGTCGCGCAGCAAAAGCTGTTTGGAATTGCTCGGTTCTTAGTGAGGCGGTGAGCTGGTATAAGGGTGGCCAATTTATGGATTTTTTTCAATATACTCTACTTATCTTATCACAATTTGAACTGGAGGAATTTGCTTTCATTTGTTGAGGAATTTGGAATATGCATAATGACTTTGTGCATACTGGTGTGGTTGGGGATGGATCAAGACTGTATACTCGAATGCTTGCTTTTGCTGCAGATTACAAAGAGGCTTGTCGTTGTCTTCAACCGAGCCCCATGGTGAACAAGCCAATGGAAAAATGGCAGAAGCTTGCGGAGGGTCTTTTTAAGATCAATGTGGATGCGGGTATTTCTAATCAATCTCGGGTATGCAGTTTGGGGGTGGTGATCCGGGATAGTTGCGGGGAAGCCCTTCTCGCTGCTTCCAAACATGTTCCCTGCATCCATTCGCCGCGCAAAGCTGAACTTATGGCAGCTGTCATGGGGCTGCAACTTGCTGCTGATCTTGGTCTTCACAACATTGTTTTGGAAATGGATGCACAGGATGCAGTCAACTGCATCAATGAGTCTTCTTGCTGCTTGACGGCAGATGGGGTCCTTGCTGAGGATGTTAAGCTTTTTTTGTTGGGTTTTGATTCGGTGGCTTGCTGCCATTGCCAACGAACTGGCAACAAAGCTGTACACCTCCTTGCCCAATATGCTATTTCTCATGTTGGTTTCAACGTTAGTCTTGATAACTGGCCAAGTTGGCTTGCTATAATTCTTCAAAATGATGCTTCTTGCTGTAAAGTCAAATAAGGACTTTTAAGTTCTAATCACTTCGTTAATTTTTTAAAATTTGACCCTTTAATAGTGCTCTAACAAATAAATATCTAACAAAGATTTTCTAAATGACCAAAACAAACAGATTTTCTAAAGCAAACTAAAATAACTTAATTTCTTGTGAGAAATTATTTTCCCTTTATAACTAAATATCATAATTTTACATGTATATATTTATAACAAATTTTGTAGTTGACCCAAAATGGTGGATATTGCTTTATTATATTACTAGCCTCTTGGCACGCACCACAAGCGTGTCAATTGGCATTTTTACTTGTTTTGTTAATTCTGTTAATTTTTTTATAACTTGTTCCCACCATGCCACTCTCTCCAAGTGGTGGGGTATTTTTTTTTTCTGTTTATTTTAATGGTTATTTTTTACAACTTTACCCTCATTTATTAGGTTGTTTTTATATGTTTATTTGTTTGAAAGAAGGGTATTTATGGAAATTAAAAATTTGGTGAAGCTTATAACACCAAATGTGTCTTCTGGTTTTATAATAGTAAAGATTTGTTTGAAAAAAGGGTATTTATGGCAATTTAAAATTTGGTGAAGCCTTGTGACACTCAACGTGTTTTCTAGCTTTATAATAGTAAAGATAAAGCTAAGGCTCCCCCCCCCCCCCCCCACCCACCCACTCCCGGCGAAATTTTCAGAAATCCCACAAATACCCATGGTTAATGAAATTTGTTAAAACATACAATTTTAATCTGAAAAAGACAAATGAGTAAATCAACCAATATTGCAATTAAACAAATTAAAAAATAAATTTTCTTAAGGATGCAGTATGAAATCACGTTTAGGAGACCACGTTTTTTTTAGCTCTTATTATTTTTTTTGTATCCAAACCACGTTCTATTCTTCTGCAGCACATTCTTCCCCACAATCTCCTTAGTGGTTTTCTTGGTTTTTCAATTTTATGAATTGAAAATTGGAACGATTTGAGTTTCTTAGATTTTGTGATTGGATTCTTTTTTCCTCAAGTACAATATGTTTCTTATTTTCATTTGTTTTTATTCATCATGATTCATGGGATACTGAACCTCATGAAATCTCCATAGACCTAGCTATATATTATGTTTTTGGATTTAAGCACTGTGTTTCTAACAGAAAGGAAGGCCTTATACACAGGTATTAGCTCCTTTGTTGTACCTTTAATTTGTGGCATACATGTTCATGGCGGCTACCTCTTCCTCATCCTTATGTTCATGGCATACAGTGTACTGCATTTCGCTTCATTCCGTTTCAACTGGCCTCCTCTCAATTTTTCTAAGTTCTAATACTGCATTTTGGTAATAAAATGCCCCTCTTTCAATAGTACTGTTTGTTGGACAATTGAATGGGGTAAGGAAGGAGCCACATTAGTGGTCTCAAATAAATTAAAATTCCTCTGTTCTTCGTTACTATTATTTTCTATCGACTTCTTATATATGTTTGTTTACTGTGGTTGCTTATTAATTTGGTTTTTACGTTTGTTCTCACATGTATTTCCCCCTCTTCAACATGTCATTTATATTTTGCTGCAGACCATGTGATCTTTTATAGGCAGAAGGTTTCATGATTGTGGACAAAATGTTTGAAGAAATATGTGCAACTGTGGATAGAATTCCTAAGTTTATAGAGCAGTTTGATTGCTTAGAGTCCCATGCTAAGGAGCTGGCATCTGAAAATTTCTCTCTCTAGGCTGAGTTACTGAGGAAGGATGATATTCTTAAAGGATTGTTATTTGATCTGAGCTTGTTGCAGGAATCAACATGAAGAAATGGAGGAAATAGTAGCTTCTTTGGAGGCTTTAGAGGATGAGCTTCCTGTAAAATCATGCGAGCTTGATGAGGCCATTGCTTGCCAAATGCTCGAAACTCAGTTGCAGGATAAAACAAACACAATCTCTCCTCCCTTGAGTTGGGTATATTAGAAGAACATGATGAACTTGCTTCTCCACATTGAGATGCTAAAGTTGAAGGAAAATATTGAAAGAGAACAGGCACGGGCTGATGAAATTGAAGCAAATGCAAATGAAGTGCAACAGGTACATCTCGTTTAGTACAATCTGTTAGTAGTATTTTTTTCTTTAAATTTGCTTTACATCTCCTGATTCGAGTTTGCTGCACTAATTTACATCTCTTAGAGAGGTTTGTAGAGTAGCTTGAATGTACTGTAGATTTGCTAGAAAATAAGGTCAGATTTTGATCTTGTTAAAGTCACATGAATCCCCTTTTAGTTTTATGTCTTATTTATCATTTTTTTTTTCAATGTCTTATGGATTCCTGCTTTTTAGGTTGATATTGTTAAGGAAGAGGCTGAACGACAATGGTTGATTTGAACTTCATGCTGTAAAACATCAGATGTAGAATGTTGGAAATACTAATGCTGACTTGAAGAGGTTTAGACCAGATTCTCCCATAAATTTGCTTCAAATGCACAAGCACACAAAACTGTTTTAATAAATAGACGCTAAAGCTCTTGGTTTGTAACTATAAAATCTGAAAACAGTTCAAGGCACTGGAGTCAATGGCTGAACAAGTCAGTCCTGAAGGCCATTCCACCCATGCCACAAGTTCTTCATCAAACAAGTCAGATAAATATGCCACAGTCTAGAGGGCTCCCCATTTAAATGCATTGGGTTGGGCTTGGCACAACAAATAAAGTCTGAGATTTATTGGGAGTCAAGTCTGATATGACCACTTACCTGGTAAATTATATGGTTCCAAACTGTTATCCTAACCAATAATGTCATTAATATGCCATCGCTCACAATATAAGAGTTATATTACCGATCATTTATTAGGATATTATGCATTCATACGATACTGCCATTACATTAGAAAAAATATAAGAATCATTTATAAGAAAATTAAGCTCGCACAATTATGACTTTATTTTTTATGAATAGTAAACTACTATGCTATCCAAGATCTATAGCTCAGTGGTGGAGCATTTGACTGCGGATCAAAAGTAAACTACTATGCTCATCTCATCTTTTCCTTTTTTGTTAATGCTAAGTCACTATTGGATAATCAACAAGTGCAGAAGATAACAGAGAAGGCAGTCTGGAATCTAAATATTCTGAAACCTCCAGCAAAACCTCCAGCAACGAATTCATCATCATGCAAAAACCCAGGCAAGATATTATAATGTAGTGTTTCTAAGTACAGCATCTATATTGTCTCTGCTCATCCTTGCCAATCTGAGTGGGTTATATCTATAATGCAACAGGAAGAAAATCACCTGTTAAAGGTTCAGGAAGAAAATCACCTGTTCTAAGAGCTTGCTTGCTTCCTGTGGGAGGAACGTTAGGCCTGTGTACTAGCGTTTTAAAGGTATGTTGAAAGCAATGAAAAATTTGAAAAAAAAATAATAATAATAGCAAATTGTATTCTCACCTCATCAAGGTATGTTGTTAGGAAGCAAGTCTTCTACTCTGTATGGCAACCTGTGAAAACAAAGTATAATGTTTAAACTTGTTTTCTTCAATTGTTTAAATTTTTTTGTTTCCAATTACTTGCTTTTTACACCCAGTTAGGTCTTCATCAACTTTACAACTCAACAAAAAATGGTATAGCTCAATGAGGGCATTCGGGAAAAATTGATCTATTGTTCTTGCTAAAGTGACTTCATTAACCTGCAAAACATAATAAATTCATTAAATCTGCAAGAATGCACAAATCTGAAAATGCCTTAAATGTACATATGGCACAGTGCCTTCATTTACATTTGATTTCATGTAGTTGTACATAGTAGAAGGGACAAAATTAGCAATTTAATTGTAAACATTACCTGAGGTTGGAGATTAGCAATTCTCATTTGTAGTTTAACTATAAGCATACTTTTTTCCCGAATTTGATCTTCTAATTGCTGAATTTGTTCTGCTCGACTAATCCCTGGCCTTGGCATTCCCGCCACTCCAAGCTGCTGCTGCATTATCAAAGACAGCCCTTGGACTAGTTTCCTCATGGCAGTGCTCTCTTTTTGTAGCTCAACTGGAAGCATCCTTAGCAGCTTGATCCTTTCTCGAGTCGCATGAGTGATATAATTTCGAACAAACCTTATCTCTCCAAGTGGGGATGATCAAATTGCATTGAGTTGTCCAGTGTACTAAAGGTCCATTGTGTGTTCTAACCTCCCTAACAGTATGTAATTTTAAAAGTCCGAGTACAGGTATGGCAATCCTCTCCTTCTCTGATAGAAGGAGAGGATGCGAATACAGACATTCCAAATCATTGATGGTAGTTATCCTACCCACCCGATCCCTAAAGTCAATATATTCATAATGGATGATAGGTGGTTCCCTACCCTGGAATATAACGGCAATAAAATTGTTCTGAAACTGCCTAATGTAATCTAAAGTTGGATCATTGCCTTCAAATGCATCTGGTAGCCTAGGCAGTTCCAACTTTATATTGGTTGAAGGCAATGATCCAACTTTAGATTACATTAGGCAGTTCCAGAACAATTTTACTGCCATTATATTCTACGGTAGGGAATCACCTATCATCCATTATGAATATATTGACTTTAGGGATCAGGTGGGTAGGATAACTACCATCAATGATTTGGAATGTCTGTATTCGCATCCTCTCCTTCTATGATAGAAGGAGAGGATTGCCATACCTGTACTCGGACTTTTAAAATAACATACTGTTAGGGAGGTTAGAACACACAATGGACCTTTAGTACACTGGACAACTCAATGCAATTTGATCATCCCCACTTTGAAGGTTTATACCCGCTACACACAGTGTACAAGCAGGATACATATACAAGAAATCCCCTTGGAGAGATAAGGTTTGTTCGAAATTATATCACTCATGCGACTCGAGAAAGGATCAAGCTGCTAAGGATGTTTCCAGTTGAGCTACAAAAAGAGAGCACTGCCATGAGGAAACTAGTCCAAGGGCTGTCTTTGATAATGCAGCAGCAGCAGCTTGGAGTGGTGGGAATACCAAGGCCAGGGATTAGTCGAGCAGAACAAATTCAGCAATTAGAAGATCAAATTCGGGAAAAAAGTATGCTTATAGTTAAACTACAAATGAGAATTGCTAATCTCCAACCTCAGGTAATGTTTACAATTAAATTGCTAATTTTGTCCCTTCTACTATGTACAACTACATGAAATCAAATCAAATGTAAATGAAGGCACTGTGGCATATGTACATTTAAGGCATTTTCAGATTTGTGCATTCTTGCAGATTTAATTTCATTATGTTTTGCAGGTTAATGAAGTCACTTTAGCAAGAACAATAGATCAATTTTTCCCGAATGCCCTCATTGAGCTATACCATTTTTTGTTGAGTTGTAAAGTTGATGAAGACCTAACTGGGTGTAAAAAACAAGTAATTGGAAACAAACAAATTTAAACAATTGAAGAAAACAAGTTAAACAGCTTCTTGCCACTGGACAACTCAATACAACATCCACACTACCTTGCATCTTTCCAAAAGTGGTATCAGCTATTACCTCTCAAATAGCTTCTTGCCACCTAAAAAATAAACGGTATACATTAGGGTGAATTGGTACCCACAAAGGAGGTCCTTCGTCCTGCAAGCGCTGTAAACTATATTCCATCCTAGCTGCAAGCATAAACAATAAACTTTAAGAAATGACAGGAAACTTCAATGCAGCAGGATGGATGTAAGAAGAACCCATGCTAAACAATAAACTTCAAGAAAAAAAATTAAAGGCCTTTGATTATTAATCCATGTGAATTGTGAAACTAAAAATAAATTCAATTTCATTCAATTTCTCAGTCCTAAACATAAATTGAAATTTCTAGAAGTGAAATTGTCTCAAAACAACAACAATAATTCGCCCCCAATCGAAAAACCAAGGTAAATCCCGAAATGGCCCTAAACCCCCATATTTAATCTTCAAAAATTTCTCAAAATCAGACATCCAAGCCATAAGAGAGTGAAAGCCCATCAAGAAGGAAAGAAAACCCACCTAAAAACAAGTTGAATGGAGGCCGGAGGTGGCTGGAATCAACGAAGAGAGGGGGCGGCAGCTGGGTGGTTTTCTGGCGAGTTTTCACATGCAGAGGGGCAGCTCGGCAAGGAGGATGACTGGGAGATGACGGCCGGCTTGAGGGGGAGGTCGCCGGTGGTCGGGGTCGGCGAAAGGTGGTCGACGATGGTGGCTGTGGTGGGTATGTGCGGGTGCAGAGGGAGGTGAGAGAGAGAAGATGTGCGGGAGGGGAGAGAGAGAAAGTGAAATATGAGAATGGGGAGGGAGAGAGAAGGACGGCGAGTAGCTGGGTGGAGGTATCGCCGCCTCTGGTCGCCGGACGAAGGAGTCCTCGCCGGAAAAGATGATCGGCAAGAGAGAGAGAGAGAAAAGAGAAGTCGGGGGGGTGTCCGTGAGGAGAGAGAGAGATAGGAAATTTAAATAAAAGTGGGTCTTTCTAGAAAAATCTCTAGAACGCAAAAGTCTAAAATGCCCCCAAACTTTGTTCGTCTGTTAAATTCAACCTATAGCTCCGATTAATAAACCGTTCGCACCTATGCGTTCGTTAGGTCAAGACCTTTCAAACAGACCAAAATTGAAACCAAAAACCAATTAAATATTTGAGTGTAAAATCTAGGTTAAACCTTTAAATTAACACGTTATAAAATAAAACTATAATAGATAAATTTAAATAAATTTATTTTGGCGAAAACAAAATGGGTTACCGAATAATTTTTTTTTTCTCGAGGTGTCACAGTTTAGTTTCCTTTATGGTGCGTTTAGATGAAGTAATTTGAAACTACTGTGCGTTTGGATGAAGTAGTTTGAAACTACTAAGGAATTCACAAATGACGGAATTAAAAATGACGTGATTTAAAATTCTAGAATTTGTAAATTCTCTTATTTGGATAAATGTAATCATAATAGAATTTTAATACGAAATTTATAGTAGTTTTATAAAAGAGTGATGGTAATGGTGACAACAATAAAAATAATGCTTGTGGTGAGTTGACGATGGTAGTAGGGGTGATGGCCCACGAGCAGTGGGAGAAATGGTGGTGGCAAAAATTGGGGTATTGGAGGTGGCGGCAACGGCAACATTGGCGGTGGTGGTGATGGTGGTGGCGACGGCGACGACAACAGCAATGGTGGTGGTGATGGAGGCGGCGGCGGCAGTGTGAGTGTCGGTGGTGGTGGTGGTGGCAATGTCAGTGGTGGTGACAGTGGCGGCGATGGTGGTAGCAGTAGTGGTGGCTGTGGTGGTGGCGGCGGAGGTGGTGTCGGTGGTGGTGGTGGCATTGGGCGGTGGTGGTGGTGGTGGTGACTGTGGCGGCGGTGGCGGTCGTAGTGGTGGCAGAGGTGGTGGTGGCGGCGGAGGTGGTGTCAGTGGTTGTGGTGGTGATGGTGATGGTGGCGGCAAAGGTGGCGGTGGCAGTGGTGGTGACGGTGGTTGTGGTGGTGGTAACGGCGGCATGGTGGTAGTGGTGGTTGTATTGTAATTAATTGGCAAGGTGATGGGTGGACATGACCTTTTTTTTTTATAAAAATTGGAATTTTGAAAATGACACCAATTTAGGTGGAATTTAAACTTGGAATTTACAGCCTTCAAATCCCAAGTTTTTTTCCACATAGAATTTACAAAATTCTATAATTATTGACCCAAACAAGGAAATTAGAACATGTAATTTCTTAAATGCTGAGTTTTGTTTAAATTCCAAGTTTTTTTTCTCCATCCAAACACACATGCTATATCTCTCACTGCTTCTTCAAAGGTTTAAGGTTCAATCACACATAAGTTACAGCTTGCATACACATCACTAAGACTTTTCATCCTTATTGGAGTTGAACTAGGAGTTGAAGCTTGTGATTAAGCAGTTTGAGGGCTTGTCATTTGAGGTGAATGAACTGGTGGTTGAGGATCATTCTCATCTTCATTTTCGATCATCTACTTCAAAGTCATTATCAACTTGGAGTGTAGATTCTTGAACTGAATTCTTCTTCTAGTCCCATAAGGCTTTTTCATTAAAAGTTTCATAAATGACAGAATTAAAAATGACGTGATTTAAAATTATAGAATTTGTAAATTCTCTTGTTTGGATAAATGTAATCATAATGAAATTTAAATACAAAATTTATAGTAGTTTTATAAAAGAGTGATGATGATGGTGGCAACAATAAAAATGATATTTGTGGTAAGTTGATGATGGTAGTAGGGGTGATGGCCCACGGGCGATGAGAGAAATGGTGGTGGCAAAAATTAGGGTATTGGAGGTGGTGGCAACGGCGACATTGGCGGTGATGGTGATGGTGGTGGCGACGGCAACGGCGATGGTGGTGGTGATGGCACTAGTGATGGAGGCGGCGGCGGCGGTGTCAGTGTCAGTGATGGCGGTGTCAGTGGTGGTGACGGTGGCGGCGATGGTAGTGGTAATAGTGGCGACTGTGGTGGTGTTGGTGGTGGTGGCAGCGGGTAGTGGTAGTGATGGTGGCAGTGTCGGTGGTGGTGGTGGTAACGGTGGCGACGGTGGTGGTCGTAGTGGTGGTGGCAAAGGTGACGGCGGTGGTGGTCGTAGTGGTGGCAAAGGTGGTGGTGGCGGCGGAGGTGGTGTCGGTGGTAGCGGTGGTGATGGTGGCGGCAGAGGTGGTGGTGGCGGTGGCGGTGGCAGTGGTGGTGACGATGGTGGTGGTGGTAGCGGCGACATGATGGTAGTGGTGGTGATATTGTAATTAATTGGCAAGGTGATGGGTGGACACGACTTTTTTTTTTTTATAAAAATTGGAATTTTGAAAGTGACACTAATTTAGGTGGAATTTATAGCCTTCAAATCCCAAGTTTTTTTCCACATAGAATTTACGAAATTCTATATTTATGGACCCAAACAAGGAAATTAGAGCATGTAATTTCTTAAATGCTGAGTTTTGTTTAAATTCTAAGTTTTTTTTCTCCATCCAAACACACCATTAAAGCTTTGTAAAACCAAATTAAATAAAAATTCAAATTTCACTAGGTTGTTACACCTTTGGTGTTACAGGCTTCACCAAATTTTTTATTGTCATAAATACCCTTGTTTTAACAAAACAGTCATTTTAAAACAGCCTAATAAAATGAAGATGTAGTCAAGGTATTAAATTTCATTTTTTTAGGGTTCCGAAATCGAAATACATATTCAACAATTTTTCGTGAGGTTTTCGCCGAAATTTATCGAAATTTGTTGCGTCAGCAATTAATTAATTAATATTTTCTCCAACTTCAGAAATTCATCAAAAATAGTTCGAGACTCCAAATAATTCACCGAAAAATCGTACAGACTCGGTATTGATGAGTACTAATTTCCTATGACTTCAAAATAGTCAAATTACTTTCAGAAAAATTATGAAAAATCTTACTCTCATAATTTAATTTCAAAAATAATAATAATCGCCAAATTCTTGAATTTTCCTTTTCTAAAATTCAATTCCACACAACTAAGCTCTATAACCACAACCAAAGGTCTAAGTTAGTTAAAATAAACTTAAAAAAATTTCTAATTCCTTTAAACAAATCTTAAAAACAAGTTTGAAAAATTTAAGTAACAAAATTACCATAAGCCAAAATTTGAGTTGTTACACTCAGTGAAGACAAAGCTTGGCTGGGTGAGAGGCACGGGAAAAAAGGAAGGAAAGAAAAAAAAAAAGGGAGGGGGGCTGGGGGGCCGGGGGGTTTAGGGCCTTTGGGCAATTGGAAAAAAAAAAGTTTGGAGTTTCGTTTAGTTATTTTAAACCCTAAACTCTAATACATTTCTGTATAAAAAAATAATTAAAAATATCATAAATGGCCTAAAACCTAATACCCTAAAGAATTAGGGTTTAATGTATAGATTATAGAGTATAAAAAGTATTAGGGTATATAGAGTATATAGACTATTAGAGTTTAGATTTTAGTGTATAATTAAATTATAGAGTATAAAGAATATACTAATTTTATTTAACAGTATTTGCTCCAGCGCACATTATATTCACATTATATCACATGAAACCTACTATATAATTTGGTTTCTTCAATATTTTTTATCAATTTAGTAGATAATATGTTAAATAAACATATGGTAAAATTTCATTAAAAATTTCTGTATTTTGATAGTAATTTCCGTCGTTTCCATCTAATTTTTGTCAAAATTTAAAAATCTTCAAAATTTCCATCGAAATTTCCTATTTTCCCCCCTACTGGTGGAGTTGCAAGGCAAACTCTATGCTCTCAACTGTTTCGACAGTACTGCTACATGTGGATTTATGGAGGTATTCGACCAAACACAGAATAAATGGCTTTCTCTGCCAGATCCTCCCATCATGATCGGGAATCGAAACGAAAATTTCTCTATTGTAGTTGCCGGCCAAAAAATCTTACTCTCCAATCCGGATGTGAGAGGAGTGTTCTACTTCGAACCTGAAATAAACAATTGGAAAGCAATACATTCTTTGGGAGCTGGCCTTCTCTTTGAAGGCGCTATAGCTTTTGATGATGATGCATTTGGTGGTTTCCTAATGTTTAACTATGGTATCCATAAATTAACCTGATACTTTATCAGTCTTCGTCATATGGCATCAATTTGACTCTATCCAAACTTTGATATATGTGGAGCTGCCTTGTTTGCCTCCTGAATTTGACAGAGCCTACGTGTCAGGCCCCAAACGAGGGTTCTAGCATAGGCACCCGCCCCAAGAAACTTCGATTCAGTCCGGTTTTGTTGTCAACCAATTTTGTCTACTATTCTGTATGTTTTTTGTTAGTTCGTGGACCAACTTGAAATGAACCCTATAGTTAATGAGAAAATTTGAAATGTTTTATAATTCATGGACCAACTTAAAATGGACCCTATAGTTGGTGAATGTAAATGTACTTGAGCCTTAAATAAATTAAATAGGTTAATAATATTGTAACCTGGTGTTGCGCTCAAGAGGCTTGACCAGCTGAGTTGGAGCATTGTAGTCAGGGATGTTGATTGTTGAGCCAAAGCCCATGAGAAATGGTAGTGGGCACACCTTCTCTTAGGCTAAATGGGTACCCACGAACAAAGTCCAGTCTAGAGAAAGACCTGCTATATATATATATATATATATATCTCTATTATAAAGCCTAGGTGCGATTGCAAAGTGTGAAGCTTTAGAAATCGGAAACACTATTTGGCCAAAAAAGCAAAAGAAATTGGAAACCCTAGATAGCGTTTTCTTTGTTGTTCTCTTTTCTGGTCTAGTCTGGTCTGGATGTAGGTTCGCTATGGCGATTGAGGAGAAGAAAAAACATGGGTCCGATGCGGAGGATGCTCCCCATCTGAGTAGTTGCTACTAAGCTAAATCTAAATTTAACAATTAAAAAAGTAAAATATATTTTCTCTCATACTCATTACATACTGGATATCCCTATATATAGGAAAGGGAAAGTAAATAGGTATCTAGTCTAATAAGAAATATAACAATGAACCAATTCAACCCAATTCTTCTAGCCCATAACAGTATACAACAGCCCAAGTAGTAGGTATCTCATCAATACCACCCCCTCTAAAAGGAGGCATGTCCTTAGGCCTTAATATTGAAGGGAATTCTAGTATTTAGAGGGGCGTTTTTAAAAAAATAAAAATAAAAAAATTCAAATTGGTGGCCTTTAAACTCGATACGACTAATTAGAACTCGAGTTTCCAAACGTGTAGGCGAAAACGGTATTCTAATTAGAAATTCTGGTAGGAAGGGTGGAGAGTTTTCTAGAAAGGGCATTTGGGTAATTTGAAAACCCAAACACCACAATTAAATCAGCTCTCTCTCTCTCTCTCCCGCAACCCACCCTTGCACACCTGGCCAGCATCACCACCCTCGCCGTCGACCACCACTCGCCGACCCGGCCTCACCGGCGTGACCTCCACAGGCCGACCACCACTCCCCGCCACTCCCTTTATCAGCCAACACTCACTCGCGCAAGGAACAAGCCAGAAAACCCTCAGCCGCTGCCCCTCTCTTTGCCCAACCATTTCCAGCCACCTGACATCACCGGCGTGCCTCCTCGACGCTGGCTAGCTCGCCGGCTCTTCCTCCAGCCAGCCAACCCCCTGCACGCCAGTCCTGCTCGGAAAAGCCACACAGACCCGTCGGCCTTCCTCTCCATTTAAGTCGAATTTTCATTTCAATCTTCAAGATTTTAGGTGGGTTTCCTTCCTCTTCCTTTGGGCTTTCATTTTCTTTAGTTTTATAGCTTAAAAATCATGATTTTTGAAACTTAAATTTTTGGGTTTAAGGCCGTTTTCGGGTTCACTGTGAAACTCTGAGTTTGGGACTGTTATTGATGTTCTCTTGGACAATTTACATCTCTAGGAACCCCACTTGTCATTTGGAACCATAAATTTAGAGTAAATTTGGAAGAATTTGAATATTGAGAAGTCTGATTTCAAAGGTTGGAACCCATTTCGGGTCTGTTGAGGTTTGGCTGAGTCTTGTGGTAATTTTGGAGTGTTTTTGGGAAAATTTCTACTTGTTGAAGCCTCCAAGTGCCGAGCCTAATAGGGAACTTTAAGAAAATTATAAACTTTTAGTGAGTTTGACTTTTGGAGCTGCCACTTTGGGTAGTGGCAGTAGTGATGACTCCTTCGGTTATAAATTTTGGTTTCTATCGTCTATTGAGAGTCTAAAGGAAATTCAAGAGTTTGATGATTATTAAGTTTATTTTCATTTTTCAGAATTAAATTATGAGATGAGGAATTTTTATAATTTTTCTAAAAATGATTTAACTATTTTGAGGCTATAAGAAATTAGTACTCATCTTTACGAGTCTGTAGGATTTTTCTGGAAATTATTTGGAGTACCGAGCTATATTTAGTGAATTTTCGAAGTTCGAGAAAATAGAGAAAAAAAAATAAGAATTGAAAAGAATTAATTGAGTTGCTGACTGGGACTGCGCGTGGCAACGTGGCACGAGGTAATTGGCTGGACGCGCTGACGAGGCGTCCAGTAGGCCAGCTCACGGAAGCGTCTTGAGGCGTGCCACACCAGATCCTCCACCCTTGTTTTAATCTCATTCTTTGATCTTCATTAATGCCCATTAAATCGCAGCTGTTGATTCCATTTTAAAGAACCGGTCAAAGCCAGCGCCCACTGACCCGCGTGTTTTTGAGATGGGCGACCCGAATCCATTTTGTCTCACAAAATGGATAATCCGGCCGGGTTGTCTATACCTAATTCGATTTTTAGTGTGTTTTTGACACTTTTGAGCATCCTATCCTACATTGGAGAATTAGAAAAACTTTCAACCCTCTTGTGCCTATAAATAGAAACCCTTGTACCTCATTTTCGTTTGCACCATCAAGTAAAGTTTGAAATACTCACTCCTTGGTTCTTTGAGAGTCTCTCTAAGAAGAGATATACCAAAAGGGAATAAAATTTTCATAGTTTAAAAGTTTTCTTTTAGAGAGCTTGCCAAGGAGTAGGAGCCCTTAGGAGTGGAGTCTAACTTTGGAGGTTTACAATTGGGTAAGTCTTTTATTTATTTTTCAACTTTATTTATTTTTCTTAGGTTTTAATATTAGTTTGCATGCTTAGATTAATTAAGTAAGATTTATTTATTAATTAAGCATGCCTAGGTTTATTTTGGAGATTTAATTGCTTAATTTATTTGGTTAATTAAACATGATTAGTTGTAATCTTAATTTGGAAATTTATTCAAAGGTTATTAATTTGTAGAGATTAAATTGGATTTAAGTTATTATTTGAGTTTAATTAATTAGTAGAATATTTTGGAGAAGTATTGATTGATTAAATACTTGGATAATACTTAGGTTTGATTTATTCTAACCTTAATTAATTTGTGAAATTGCTTTAAACCAAGACAGTTAGTCAAGTGATTTGACTTTAAAATTAACTTGAAACTTAGAAACCTTAAAGAGTAAAGTTTGGTCCACTTAGGATTAAAGTGTAACGCCCCGAACCTCGGGCCCATAAAAATACTGAACATCAAGATTTTAAATCTGTTTTCTCTTTCCTTTGAGTCATGCACATAAATATAAATAAATAAATTTCTTTCAAATAAAACATTTTTATGTAAAACCTCTGTATAAAAACATTTAAACAAACAAAGTGAGCATGACAAAAATAACCTAGAACAGCAAAAATAAAACTAAGGAACAAAAGAGAATTTCGGCTGGAGTAGGAGGTGAGAAAAGTCATCCCTAGGGTTCTGAATGAAGGGGATATATATAGAGGAGCATTCCTTGAGAGGCAAGGAAGAGAAAACTTGTGGCTGCTAGGTTTCCTTCTCCTTGTTGCTTGCGGCATCAGCTAGGGTTAGGTGCATCAGGCCTTGCGGCATGGGCTGCTCCTTGGGCTTAAGTGATTCACGCCTAGCCCAGCTAGGGTCCCTTCCTTGCGCATGGGCTGCTAGTCTTGGGCTTTGGGCTTGCATGTTGGGCTTCAGTGGCTTGCATAAGATGGGCTAGGGTTTCACTCCATGGGCTTCCACCTTGAGCTTGTCACCTTGGGCTTGAGCATGGCTCCTTGGCTGCTAGGGTTTGCATGGCATGCATGCGCATGCATGGGCTGCCATCTTCCTCCTTGCGCATGGCCTTTGGGCTGCTAGGGTTTGGGCCCATGCATGTGCATGCATGGCCCATCTTGGTTCGGCATCCCTAGGGCCCATGGGCCCTCCACTTTTGACTTCCCATTTTGCCCCTCATTTCCATTTGAATTCAAATTCATTTATTCCCTCCATTCATTTCCATGGATGTCCACCACCTTATGGAAGCTTCTAGAAGCTTCTGAAACCTTGACTTTGACCATCATTTCCTGGTGCAACTAGGATTCCTTGAAAATGAGAGATTCCTTATCCATTTTGACTTCTCGTAATGACCATATTGCCCCTGGGGTCTCCTAGTGTCATTAGGACTCCTTTCCCTAGTTGGGTTAGGTTTCCTAGTTCAACCAGGATTTCCTGTTCGAATCAGGATTTCACATTTCTGGCTCCGCAATGATGGTTCTGGACTTGATGTTTTCTAGTGTGACTAGAAATCCTCATTTGACTAGGATTTATGCACTTTTCCTGGTTTGACCAGAATTTCACTCGTTTTCCTGGTTTGACCAGGAAATGTCCCAAAATGGCTCCATTTGCTTCTTTTTCTCATTTCTGCTTCATTTGACCTGAAAACACAAAAACAAGACATGAAACACAAAATATCGAGTTCTAACACTCTAGGTTAAGGAATTAGTATCATAAATTGATGCAAAATGCACACTCATCACACCCCCAAACTTAGATTTTGCTAGTCCTCGAGCAAATAAAGGAAAGAAAAGACTCAAGACTGACTCTAACATCCCAACAACTGAATTCATGCGCACAACCATTAATCACATAGGAAAGCAAGGCATATAAATTGTATTCTCCAAATTCTAATAACATTTCAAATAACATACCTCGCTCCTCTATTGTCATATAGGCCATCCTTGACACAAATCCAAGTTTTAGACAAACAAAACTAAATCAATACATACATAATAGATTCAACTCCAATCCTCACTATGGCATACTCTCAATGATAACACTCAAGAATTGGGTTGATATGTGCACTCAAAAGTATATGTGAGAGGAAATATGTAACAAAAACAATTAGCTCACATATGTACATGAAATAAAGGCACATTTTAGAAAGAAATACTGATCTCATGAAAGGAATCCAAATGCTTGAAATAGAATCAATAACCATAGGCTCCCTTCTTAAATAGACTCCACATAAGTATAATACACACCTCTTGAGATCAGCTAGGGCTTTAATAGGGTTATAATGAAGGCTTAGGCTAGGATAGGGTATTGAAATGAAAAGGAAACACAAAGGGCTAATTTCATGGAATTGCAAGCATCAATAGAACATTCTGAGGTACACTTTGCTTCTTTGCACTTCATAGCTTAATTTGAACTCTTTTTGCTCACTTTTTCTTTTGAAACCGTCCCATCTCTTTTCTTTGATTTCTTTTCTTTTTCTTTTCCTTGGGCACGGCATACATACTTTTCTAACACATTTTTGTACAAGCTATGCATTTTCACTTCTTTTTCACCTCAATCAACATATAAACAACTTGCAATACCATAAAAAGGGTAAAACGGGTAAAAGGGGTGTAGCACCCCCAAACTTAGGGTTTGGTATGGGGTAACAAAGAAAACGGCTTAAAAGGCTCAAAATGGGTAACTAAGGATAAAACATGTAATGGGTAGGCTTTCAGGCTATGGGGTACACAAACAGGGCCTAAATTCATTTCTCAAGAGTTATGCAAATACGACATGCTTTGTGTACACAAGAAAAGAGTTCTAGCTCATTGATTCAAGATTATGCATATTCCAAGCAAATGACCAAATGAAAGACAATGAGATTAAAGCAACGACTTTTATGACAATGATAGAATCAGAGTGGCACGCAACACTCAAGAATTGAAGAACAGGGCTAAAAAGCTCACTTAGGTCATGAAAGTCTACTCTATTATGCATATAATCATTAGTAATGCTAATCACTACCTAAATTCATATCAACAAGGCCAAATGACATAGAATTGCAAGATATGTTATGGAACACTATTAGAATGAAAAGAACACCAAATATACACACAATACTAAAACATGCTTATAACAATCATGCACACTCAAATCAATTAGTTGGGGACTCAAAACGACCTGAACCAACCAAAATGACTCAAAAACTTTTTGTTTTTAAAACAATGTCGCACACTTCTAAAGAATCACATCCATCACTAAGGTGAATGAGATCTAATGAAAACGTGCATTTTGATGTGGGTTTTGACATCCTAAGTTTAAAAACAAAAGAAAAAGTTTTTTCCTAACCTAAAAACACTAAAAATGAAAATTTTTTTTTCTTTTTCTAAAAACACTCAAAAACACTTAAAACACTCTAAACACTTGTTCTAACCTAAAAACACTAACAAATGACAATTGCCCTTCCCCCCACACTTAAATGATACATTGTCCTCAATGTATATGAAATAAATGCAAGAATGATCAAATTAAGAAAAACGGGAAATTGCAAATATCCAAAACCAAATAAACACACCAAAATGAAAAATTGTCTTATGAAGCGAAATAAAGAAACTGTTTACTTGCGTACGCAAGCGTGGACACTCCAAGGGTAGGCGCGGCCTCCTTGGTCCTCGACGACTCCTCCTCCATTATTCGAAACAAAAACTTGGGTTGCCTCCCAATAAGCGCTTGTTTTTCTGTCTTCAGCCTGACATTGCCTTCTCCTTACTTGCGTCCTTTCCTCTTCTTCTTGCCATTGCTACTCTCGGCACTCCCTAAGAACGAACTGAAGAAGCTCTCCATCTCTGACTTCTCCTCTCCATAAAAAGTGATCTCCTCATTTTCTGGCATCTCGGAAGTGAGCAAATACACCTCTTGCTTGGTGTAGTGCCGAATCTTCATGGTACTCTCCAATGCTTTGTACTCCATGTTAGAGGTGCACAAAAATGGTCTCCCAAGAATAATCGAAACGTCGCCCGGAAGTCTCGGCACATCTAGCACTATGAAATCAGAGGGAATTAGTAATTTACGACATTTAACCAAAACATCCACAAGCATACCACGGGCTTTCTCGACTGAAGAGTTGGCGAAGCGAATGTCCAAATCAAACGGTTGCAAATCAGCCTCCACAAATCCAAGCCTCTCGAACACAACCAGCGGCATGACATTGATAGCTGAGCCATTGTCAACTATGGCATTGGCGATCTCATACTCCCCTATGCTGCATGGTATGACCAACGAGCCTGGATCCCTCTTCTTGCTTGGAAAAGATGCAAAGAGATAACCACAAATCTCCCTAGGAACGTTGTGACTATGCCCCTGCTCCTCAACCTTCTTCTCAATAGACTTCAACTCCCTCATGGTTGCTGGAAATTTGGTGATGTCGATGTCCGGAATGAGGGGAATCACACGTGTATCAGCTTTCTCCTCTATCATTTCCGGATCCTCCTCTTCCTCACTATCCATGATCTCAATCACCTCCTTAGTCTTGACCACTCTAACTCTTTTTCTTGGAGTAGTCCTCAAAATAGCATTTACATGCTCCTCATTCTTCGGGTTGACGATGGGCTGACTTGGCAATTTCCCCTTCTCTCTCTGACCCAAAGTAGTGGCAATCTGACCCATTTGACTCTCCAAGTGTGCAATCGCCTTCGAATTGGCTTGCATCTGCTGCTCGGTACGGTTCATGAAGGCGTTGGTGCTCTGAGCAAGGGAAGTGGTGCTTTGAGCAATCTGAGCAATCTTGTCCTCCAAACTAGACCTCTCGGCATTAGGGTGCATATACGGCTTGTTGGTGCTCCCACTAGCTTGCTGTCCATTGTTATTGCTCCACCTGAAATTAGGGTTATTCTTCCATCCAGGGTTATAAGTGTTAGAAAATGGATCATATGGCACCCTAGGATAATTCCCAACCTGATTCACGTGTTCCACATCACCTCCTTGTTCTTGCATACCCATCATCTTCTCTTGAGCCAAAGATAACTTCTGCACCATAGTCTTGATTTCCAAAATCTGTCCCTCCATGGTGTTCGGCACATCAGCTACCTCATACAACCCTCTCTTTGGTCCTCCTCTTGCACGATTGGAATCCCATTGTTGAGAACTCAAAGAAAGTGACTCAAACAAATCTGTAGCCTCATCCTCCGTTTTTGACATAAACGCACCACCACATGCCGAATCCACCTTGGCTTGGTCTCTCTCCAATAATCCCTGATAAAAACAACAAATCACATACCAAGGAGATAGGTTATGGTGTGGGCAGCTTGTAAGTAATTCATTGAATCTGTCCCAAGTCTCATGGAATGGCTCGTCCGCTTTCTACACAAATCTAAGGATCTCCTTCCGAATCGAATTTGTCTTGGAAATGGAATAAAACTTGTTCAGGAACTTGCTCGAAAGATCATCCCATGTCGAAATGGAACCACTGGGCAGCGAATACAACCACCTCTTTGCCTTATCCTTAAGCGCAAAAGGGAACATCCTCAAACGGTACTGATCAGCATTCAGGCCCCTCAATTGTGCGGCTTCACAAACCCCGAAAAACTCCTTCAAAAAGTGGATCGGATCCTCCCCATTCAGTCCATGGTAGCTCGGCAACAAGTGTATCTGACCACTCTTGATTTCGAAATCAGTGGCTATGGTTGTATACCGAATGCAAGATGGTTGAGTGGGCAGCGAAGGTGCTGAAAAATGGCTCAGGGGCTGCGGCATCATCTCATTTGCTTCAGCCATTTTGACACTCTCAGTCTCTTCACTACTCGAATCTGATGCACTAGGTTGCGGGCTGACTTGTGATGTACCTAAAGCTTTGTTCTTGAGCCTCTCCAACCTAGCAACAAGTTCAGGGTTCATAAAACACACCTAATCAAGAGAAAAACACATAATCAGTAGAAAGAATGCAAATTAGGGCATGGCATTTATTAAAAACTAAGAATTAACAAAAACTGAAATCTAGCTAATATAACCTAATTCTAATGACTAAGTACACCAATTTATTGATATTAGACACCATTCCCGGCAACGGCGCCAAAAACTTGTTGATTGTGTTTTCCTAGAACAAAATAAACAGTTATCTCATTCTAAGTTTACTCGCAAGTGCACGAATCGCATCAGTAGCAAAGCGTACAAGCACGAGGTCGATCCCACAGGGAATGGTTAATATACAACAAATCAATGCAATTAATCACTAGAATAACTAAATGGGGGGTTTTGGAAAGATGGAACACACGCACACATCACCACACGCACACATACTTTATTCTATCTTGCAATGTTAAGTTTTCAGTTTCAAATCAGATAAGCATGCAATAACCATCCAAGGCTAATGACAGTTAATTTGAACACAACATATTAAAGTTTGACAGCTAAAAAGGTTTGGCTAGTTACTTTCTCGCCATTGTTCTCATAATGCATAAACTAAGAGCTTCTTGGGCCTTCCTTAGCCAGTTAACCTACATGTTCCCTAGTTCAAGCTAAGGCAGCTGTTACCCATGCAGGAGTTATTAAGTTTTATGAGAACGTCAAACATGCACAACATATAAGCTTTGACTATTTCCTTATAGAGGTCGCCCAACCCCACTACCAAGAATAATCCCTTATTCCCTTGTTACTTGTGGTTTAGTGTCTTTGACTATTTCACAGATAAACCTAACAAATAAACTAGATGCAATTACCCTAAGGTGGCCAGTCAAAGGATGCAAACAACTAGTGACAGGTTCTAATAGATAGTGGAAATTTAATATGCGCAAACATCAAACTAACAGACCAAGAGACGGATAAACGATTTGTTAGAACATGCAAATCCATTAATCGACCTACGACTAACATGCAAGATAGAATAACTAACTTACATAATTAAATAAAATAAATAAAAACAGAAACTAACAAATAAACAAAGTCCCAATTCATGCTTGCTAAATAAAATCAGAAACGCAAAATTAAAGGCACAACTAAACAACTAAATTAAATTGCATAAATTAAATGAAATCAGAACCATGCATTAAATAAATTCAGAATCATAAACTAATTAACTTCAGTAGCATAAACCAACAATTAAAATAGAAACTAGAAGGAAAAAGAAGCAAAATCAGAGATGCAAACACTAGGGTGGCTGCGGCAAGGAGAGAGGAAGAAGGAGGCACCTAGCAAGCAGGAGGAACTCACGGCAAGGTGAGCTAGGGCTTGCGGCAGCAGGCTGGTCCTTCTCTCTCTCACTTGTCACGCCACCTTCTCTCTCTAGAACCCTCTGAATTCGGCTCCCCTCACAAGAATTAAACTAAAACTAACCTAGAACAGCAAAAATAAAACTAAGGAACAAAAGAGAATTTCGGCTGGAGTAGGAGGTGAGAAAAGTCATCCCTAGGGTTCTGAATGAAGGGGATATATATAGAGGAGCATTCATTGAGAGGCAAGGAAGAGAAAACTTGTGGCTGCTAGGTTTCCTTCTCCTTGTGGCTTGCGGCATCAGCTAGGGTTAGGTGCATCAGGCCTTGCGGCATGGGCTGCTCCTTAGGCTTAAGTGATTCACGCCTAGCCCAGCTAGGGTCCTTTCCTTGCGCATGGGCTGCTGGTCTTAGGCTTTAGGCTTGCATGTTGGGCTTCAGTGGCTTGGATAAGATGGGCTAGGGTTTCACTCCATGGGCTTCCACCTTGGGCTTGTCACCTTGGGCTTGCGCATGGCTCCTTGGCTGCTAGGGTTTGCATGGCATGCATGCGCATGCATGGGCTGCCATCTTCCTCCTTGCGCATGGCCTTTGGGCTGCTAGGGTTTGGGCCCATGCATGTGCATGCATGGCCCATCTTGGTTCGGCATCCCTAGGGCCCATGGGCCCTCCACTTTTGACTTCCCATTTTGCCCCTCATTTCCATTTGAATTCAAATTCATTTCTTCCCTCCATTCATTTCCATGGATGTCCACCACCTTCTGGAAGCTTCTGGAAGCTTCTGAAACCTTGAATTTGACCATCATTTCCTGATGCAACTAGGATTCCTTGAAAATGAGAGATTCCTTATCCATTTCGACTTCTCGTAATGACCATATTGCCCCTGGGGTCTCCTAGTGTCATTAGGACTCCTTTCCCTAATTGGGTTAGGTTTCCTAGTTCAACCAGGATTTCCTGTTCGAATCAGGATTTCACATTTCTGGCTCCGCAATGATGGTTCTGGACTTGATGTTTCCTAGTGTGACTAGGAATCCTCATTTGACTAGGATTTCTGCACTTTTCCTGGTTTGACCAGGATTTCACTCGTTTTCCTGGTTTGACCAGGAAATGTCCCAAAATGGCTCCATTTGCTTCTTTTTCTCATTTCTGCTTCATTTGACCTGAAAACACAAAAACAAGACAAGAAACACAAAATATCGAGTTCTAACACTCTAGGTTAAGGAATTAGTATCATAAAGTGATGCAAAATGCACACTCATCATCCATCTTCAAGATTCAAGCCTAGACTTTACCAAGTCCTAGCAAACAATGCAAACAAGCAATCAAACAAATAAACATCTATCTAATTTCACTCACATCACTCTTTGAAATCCCCAATTTTAAAACATTTTCTCAAATCCATTTTTAAATCATCTCAAAACTGTAAATCGACCTCTGAAAAACAATTAATACTCTCAAAATACTCCACAATTGAAACCTCACGCCAAACTAGTAGCCGGGGAACTGCTGGTCATATACTGAGGTAACTAAGCTTGCTACATCCCGTGCATAGACACGAGCAAGCAGATAAGCTCACCACTTCTCGTGCAGAGCGAATCGATGCACGGGAAGACAGGTATTCTCGCACAACCTCAATCACAGCATCCTCGAAACCATCTCATAACTTTCATTGTTTAATAATATATTAATGCCCCTTGTATTTCTTTTCAGATTCACCTCTACATATGCATCACCATCAACACTTGCTGTGAGAAAATTTATTCTTAAAACATTTATAAAACAAGGTCCACTCACTATTTACTCCGAACTATGCCGAATCCTTTCCGAAATTGATTTCTACTCATGACCTCTCACTTGTTTGCCACTCAAATCATACCAACACTTCCTCAATAAGTAAGTTGATTATTTTGTAAAACTAATTGCTTAATCATCATTCATGGATCCTCAAAAATAAACATTTCTCATCTAATCAGTAATTAATCTCAGGGCAACTCTATAATTCCCAATTAATTCCTTAGCCTTAAATCCTCGTCAATTCATTCTCATGATCCAAATCCTACACTTAGTCTTCCTAACATATAACAACAAACACATAAAACAGACAATTCATTAACGGTACTCTACATTAAAATCCGATAAGTATCATTCACAATGCAACCACGTGAAATGACCGAAGTGCCCTTCATGACGCTATTGCTCGGATATCAAATTCGGCAGCATAATGGCATTGGGGATAAGATTTTCCAAGCCCGTGTACCTGTTAAGACCAGACAACCAATCAAAAACAAACCAGAAACACAAATAGCCGCTAAACGACCGAAACGGGCGGCCGCCACCACACACGGTGGTTGCCTGACTTAGAACAGTACACAAAACACACAGAAACTCACCCACGGGCTTCGGGTGACTGGCCAGAGGCCAAAAACCAACAATTCCAGCCATCGGCACGGCCAAACGCTGTGGGACCTGTGGTGGTCCTTGGTGGTTAACTTGCACGATTTTCAAAACTCAACATCCACCTAAACGAATTACACAAGTACGAAGAAGACATCGAGATGATCAACTTTTATACTTGGGTCGACAGCCAATTTTTGCCGGAAAAGCTCGAAACTGGCGGAAGAAGCCGCCGGCCTTTTCAGCCTCTATCCGCCGTCGAGGAGCGTCGAGTGGACGATCAGAGCACACCATCATGATCGGCTCGACGAGAAGAAGAAGATGAAGGTGGTCGCAGGCCTCGAATCCGCCAGAAAAGTAGGGTCAATGCCGAAGCTCCAAACCGACCTTGAACTGGGTTTCGGGGCTTTTTCTGGGTTGAACGGAGACCAGGCGGGGGAAGAGGGAAGGATGGAGAGCTCGTCTGGGCTTCAACCTTCGGCAGCCGTCGCTAGACGCTCCCTCACGCGTCGGTGATGGCGGCGGCTGCACAGTGCAACAAGAGAGTGAATCGCGGGGGGAGAGAGGAAAAAAAAAGAAGAGATAAAAGTCTGATTTTTGGGTTTTAAAACCCCTTTGGTACAAATTACGAGATTGTCCTTTACTTCAAATGCCCGTAACTCTCAAATCGTAACTCCGATTTACGCGTGCTTCGTGTCTACGAACTCGTGGACTCGAGACCTAACCAACATGCCTAAAGTCAAAGATGAAAGCCCACTAATTTTAAAAGTCAACTTTGGGTCAAGCTCAATTTAAAACAAAAATTAAAAATTAAATCAAAACCCTTTTTAATTTCCAAATAAATTTCCAAAATCCTTAAAATAAATTCTCAAAATATTTTAAAATAAAAATTTGAAAAATACGGGGTCTCACATAGAGTCTTTAGGGACATGTAATCTAAAAGGATGAGTCATAACGAGATTGTGTTGAACTTAACTTTTGACTAAATTGTCGTATTGTCGGACATTAGGAACACTAGTTACCGAAAGATTTCTTTGTGACGTGACAAGAAGGCAATGGATTCGAGACGGATGGGGATGCATAAGCTATGTAAAAGAATACGTGAAAAACATTGGATTCCAAGTAGGGGGATTTATCCTACATTCCTAACTATGGACTTTGTGAGTGTTTGTGTTTTAAATTATTATAACATGCTATATTTGTATGATGGGTTTGAGAGTTTGGGTAGCATAATACGTGACCTTGGGTTCAAATCCCTAAACATTCTACAAGAATTTATCAGTATATTATGGGGAGTTTAGCCAAGATAATACGTGGCTATGTGGGCTTGTGCGAAACAGGGACCCATGATTGATCAGGTGGCAGTAAATACGGTTTCTCAATTGTAAGTTACTATTTATGTTTACCGTAACACTTTCACTATGGATACTATATCTTTTAATAGCTGGCCATAGTTGTACCTAACGTGTATCGACCATCAGGAATGATTGATTTATTGTGAAATTGCATGTTTATAATTATATTGTTGTACAGCCAAGTCATAAATGTTTTGAAAGGATTTCAAAGGAAATGTTTGAAGAACTTGTTTTGGATGATTGAAGGATTCGTAAGAAAATGATTTACACTATGTTTTTCACTGGGAAATATTTTGTGGTTTTCAAACTTAGCAGGGTTTCCTGAGGGAAGCTATGATCGTATGACATGCTTATCCCTTACATTGTTTTTGTGTTTCTTGTTTATTGGATGTTTTTATATGTACGAGCATGGTAAAGAGACGAACTTGGACTATGGTCGAGCAGAGCAGCATCTTGAGACTTGTCAACTTCCTGGATTTAATTGGTGATGTAATTTGATTGTTTTCTCGTATCGAGTATGTCTTGAATGATTTTACCTCCATTATTTGAAGATGGTTTTGAGTTATTTACTTTGATTATACGTTTGCATAGTTTTGAAACCTTTATTCTATGATTGCTATGTATTTCGAATTTATGTAATTCTTCAAGGTTGCAATGAACTATCGTAACCTTGGGGATTGGTTTTATAAAGAAGTTTTATTTTACTTCACATGTTTTCCGCTATTTATTATCTCTGATCCAACCCATTTAATTCAAAAATGCTCAACCCACCTTGGGTGTCTTGGGGGATTAATGCTTGATTGAGTGGCATTAAAATCTTGGGATATTCGAGGGTGCTGTAATGTCCAAAAAAAAAAAATAATAATAATAATATTTATGGGCTTTAAAAATTTGGGTTAAACTTCTAAGTTTGGGCTTTAGCCCAATTGTTTTACAAGAGATGAAAAGCCCAACTTAAAAAAAAAAAAAAAAAATCTGAATGGCTTTGAAGATAATACCAACGTCCATCCCCTTAATTACATATACACATAAGCCTTGATCAATGGTTTTGATTTTTCTTAGAGGGATGAGTCACCTCTAGGCAATGATGAGAGCCAATGAATTTAACCAGATTTCAGCAAACAAGTTGGATTATAAGAAGGGGCTTTGGTGTGAAGAGCTCACACTTAAGGAAGCAACGAAGAAAAACTGAACAAAGATAAGAACAGAGGGAGAGAGAGAGAGAGGAAGAGAAAAAGAGAGAGAGAGAGAGAGAGAGAGAGAGAGAGAGAGAGAGAGAGAGAGAGAGAGACTGAGAGAGAGAGAGACTGAACTAGAAAGTGTTAGAGAAGGAGAGGTTGGAAACTCTAGTAAGGTTAGAAATTGAAATTTTATCTTAGAAGTTTTGCTTTAAACTTTCCTTAAAACTAACCTCTTTTTGTCATCTATGGTTTTTCTTTACTGTAGGAACTCACAGCTTTTAGCCTCTATAGAACTCAAGGAGGGAATAAAGAAAGGTGAGTTTAAGGAACCCATGGAAACATGGGTGTCCTTAACAAATTTTTTTTCTAAAACTTGTTGTTTTATAATTTTATTTACACACCTTTTTTTTATGTTGTAAAACTAAAAATTAGGTTGTAGATAGCCTTATTATAGCCTTAGAAACATGTTTTGCGGTTTGGAATTGAAGGAAAATGAAAAACAAATAACTATGAAAAATCTGGAAATTTTTCCCGAAAATTCGCATGTTCGTATGGCCTCCTTTCGAGCCTTATAACTTGCGTTTTAACCGTCCGTTTTTCATGTTCTTTATATGGTTGTAAAGAGGTGATGCAGAGCTTTAAAACAAGTATAAGTTTGCTCAATTTGGTGAAGGTTTGATAGGTCAAAAGTCGAGTAAAAAATGAGATAAAAAAAACTGAAAAATCTGGAAAACAGGGACTGTTTAAAGAAGATGATGAACAGTGACCGGCCAGTCACCCCACTCGCACCGCCGGCGCGTGGTGGCGCGTGAGGCTGTTTCCGGCAACCGTTTTCGCCCAATTTTTCACCCTCCTAACTCTATTTTTCGATACGAGTCCAATGGTATAAGTTTCGCGTCAATCCGACACCTCTAAGTTAGAGTGTGAGTTACACTCTCCTTAAAAAGAGAGTGAAATAAATTTAAATCTAATTAAGTTATATCTAAACTATATTTTTTTAAACTTTTAGACCCGAACACATAGGAACGGACCAAGAAGGAACTCGAGCTCAAGAGATTAAGGTAGGGTCTCTAATTCCCCAATGATTGGACTATATTACAATTAATCTTTGTGTCATGTTGTGTGATTTATTTTCTTGTGATAATTTATCTTTATTACTTGTGATGTTATTTCTTCATTAAATGTATTAAGTGCATTATATTTGTGAATAAGCTTTTATTATTAATCTTGGGTGTGCACTGTGAAATTCCTAAGTCTGTGATACACTCAAATTGCGTAAGGTTAAATTATTATGCATGTACTATTTAATTTCTCTATACATGCATTAATGTTTTCTTTACATGCATAATCACAAGTGCATAAGGAAAGTGTGATTGTGAACAAGGTTAAGAAAATGATTAATTGAGACACCAAGAAGAGAGGGAGATGAACTTGGTGGTCTCGTGATTTACTAGAGACACCATGGAGAAAGGGAGATGTACCGGGTGATCTCATGATTTGTGGAAGAATTATTGAAGAAAAAGTGGAATTAATTATATTCAAAATATTTGGGCTTAAGGGACGGATGGGTGTTGGCTCATACTTGGGACATTCGGGGCCACAGTGGAAGGATGCACGGTATGGGACGTGTAGGCCTGTTTGTCTTGGGTATGTGTCAACGGGAATGGTTAAGGAGTGAGTACACACATTCTCATTGCATATAATTGAAATCATTATCTGTATTTATTTTCTTTTACTGAGACATTGATTAAATGTGATAACTGGCCATGAGGGATCAATATACCCTACTGAGCCTTAAAAGCTCACACCCTAATAAATCATGCAGGTGACGAAAATATGACCAATGATGTGGAATACCCAAGGGAAATTTAGAGAATTTGCTGGAGTACTATGTTTTGTTTGTTTAACAATACATTGTAATATATAAGAAGATGAACATCTAGTATGGTACTCTTGGAATAGTATTTTGCTAAATAAAGTCTATTTTTCATTTTCACTTTACTTAGTCTCTTCAATTATTTTATATTATTTTTATTTTCTTCTCACGTCTTAATTGTAGAAAATTTTTTATTAATCTGCGATTAAGACGTAAGTTACCTTCACTCCTAGATATTAGATTTTATTCAGGATTGGGGTGTGACAAGTTGGTATCAGAGCTTATAGGTTTGAGAAATGGGACAAATTGAGTAGGATTATATTTCATCTACGATTTTAAAAGGTAAAAGAAATAATATATGTATGTATATGATTGATTTTTGTTTGCTGTTTGTAATCAATATTTATTTGTTTATGTTCTACTAACCCTATGGACAAATTAATTATGTTGACAGTATGGATGTAATTGAAGGAATGGATAGATGGGGGGGTTATCGCATCGGTCCTGAGGGGATAGCTCCTCTTAACCAAGCGGTATATGATGAAGCGGTCAATCAGGATGCTCGTAACTTTTTGATTAATGAGATTAGAGATATCTTGATTTTGTTTCCTCACCTTGTACCGGAATCTCAAAGGGAGATGGTTCGACACAGTGTAAGAGGACATGCTCGGGCTTTAGTTAGGGCATTAGAGTTGGCTATGGATGATGAGATTTATGAGATTTCTTGTGAGATAGCAGTAGCACAAAATTTACATGCAGGACAACAGGTTATGGAAGCAATACCTATAGCAGCAGTGGCACCTGTGACAGAGATTTCTACAGAGTTAGCTTGTGGCGAGCCCCACACACCCCCACCACCAGTCACAGATGATAGTTCTGACGACGAGTAGGATAGAGTGCACTAAAAATTAACTTAAAGATGACCGTATTTAAGGGGGTTGATTTTGGTAACTGGAAATATTTTGGGGGAAATATTTCGGGGAATGTTTTGGAAATATTTTTGACTTAGATACTAGGATAATGAAAATGGAAGGTAGGAGTTGTAAAAAATGACAAAGTCAAAAAAAAAAAAAAAAAGATACATGGATTTCTAACTATAATATTAAATGGTTGTTTACTCTTTTTGTGGTGTGGTTATAGATTATATATGTAATTGCGGTAAATAAGTTTGGAAATTATTTTATATTTGTAGAAATGCTAACTAGCATTAACTCTTATTCTATTAAGATGGCTGGAGAAGCAGAGGATGCGAACCACGTGTTGAATGGAAACGATGGAGTAATCGCCGCTATTCAAGACATGGCAAATGCGATTCGTGAAAGCAATCGAGGACGTCACGAAGAAGATGAAGTGGAACGAGTCATGCGAATTCAAGCAGAATTTCGAAAATCTCGACCCCCTGTCTTTAAGGGTATACCAGATCCAATAGTAGCAGAAGAATGGTTACGTTAAATCAGAAGAAGTATGATGAATCAGAGGGTACCAGAAGGACTATGAGTAACTATTGCCAGTTCTTATCTTGAGGGACAGGCATATCATTGGTGGGAATCAGTTCAAGGGATGCAAGACACAGAAAATATGACTTGGCAAGAGTTTGAGAGGATCTTCCTTGAAAAATATTTTCCTGGAGTTGTACGAGAAGCAAAAGCACGTGAATTCATGTACCTTCTCCAAAAGGAAATGACTGTGGTCCAGTATCAAGCCAAATTTGATGAACTATCACGTTTTGCGCTTTACATGATACCTGATGATGCTACAAAAGCAAAAAGGTTTGAGGAAGGTCTTCGACCTGCAATCAAAGAAAAAGTGAATATTCTCATATTAACTCGTTATGCAGATGTCGTAGATCGAGCACTTATAGCTGAACGAAGTACTCCAGAGGTAAGGAAAAATTGGATTCATAAGAATGCAAGTGGAGGACCAAGCAGCAAGCGCCCAAGGTTTGGACCTTCTCAACTTCCGCCACCAAGATCAAATGTGGTGAACCGAGACTCAATAATTTGCTATCACTGCCGGCAAGCTGGGCATTCCCAACGATTCTGTCCACAATTGCAGACATATCAGGCTCCTCACGCACCTCAATTTCAATACCGTACTCCGTACCCGCCACAACAGAACCAATGGAGGCCACCAATGGTACAACAGCCACCACGTCCCGGAAGACAACCCACTCAAATAAGACCTAAACCTCCACCCGGTATAAAACGTTCTGAACAACCTGCCCAGGCAAGAGTGTATGCTATGGGAGCAAAGGCGGAATCAACAGAACCAGAGATGGTAGAAGGTACATTCCTAGTATTTAATTCTTGGGCTAAAATATTGTTTGACTCTGGCGCTACACATTCTTTCATCTCAAAGTCATTTGCATCCATCCTTGGGTTAGAATCTGAATTCATGAAATTTCCACTGAAAGTTGGGTCTCCGTTAGGAGGTGCTAGAAAAATTGATAGAATATGTAAAAATTGCATGATAGAAATAGCGGGTCATAAAGTATATTTTGATTTGATGATAATGGACATGTCGGAGTACGATATCATCCTCGGAATGGATTGGCTCACACAATACCAAGTTATTATCGACTGTAGAAGAAAAATGGTAACGGTAAGTACATCGGATGGACAAACATTTAAATTTTACGGGGATAGGAAAACTCACCATCCTAGATTAACTGTTAACTTAAAAGAGGATGACTTTAGGAGCTTAATCGCTAACCTCAAGATCGAAAAAGAAGATGGACCGCAGATTAAATTCATCCCAGTGGTGCGAGTATACGAAGATGTATTTCCAGATGATTTGCCCGGATTACCCCCGAAAAGAGAAATAGAGTTCACTATAGAAGTTTATTCAGGCACATCACCTATCTCTATACCTCCACATCGAATGGCACCGGCAGAGCTTAAGGAGCTGAAGACTCAACTTCAGGAATTGCAAGAAAAAGGGTTCATTCGTCCCAGCACATCACCATGGGGTGCACCAGCTCTTTTCGTGAAGAAGAAAGACGGATCTCTCAGGATGTGTATCGACTACCGCCAGCTGAATAGAGTCACAATAAAGAACAAATACCCGCTGCCTCGGATCGATGATTTATTTGATCAACTAAGAGGATCTTGTTTCTTTTCCAAGATAGACCTTCGATCTGGATACCACCAGCTTCGTATCAAGGAGGAAGATGTACCAAAGACAGCCTTTCGAACTCGATACGGGCATTACGAATTCTTGGTGATGCCATTCGGCTTAACGAACGCACCAGCAGCTTTCATGGATATGATGAACCGAATTTTTCGACCTTACCTGGATCGGTTCGTGATCGTATTCATCGATGACATCCTCGTCTATTCCTCATCTAAAGAAGAGCATGAACAACACTTGCATTACGTCTTACAAACGCTGAGAGAACACAAGTTATATGCCAAGTTTAGCAAATGTGAGTTTTGGCTCACAGAGGTAAAATTTTTAGGGCATGTGATTTCTAAAGAAGGTATATCAGTAGATTCTTCCAAAGTTGATGCAGTGTTGAAATGGAATCAACCAAAAAATGTCACTGAAATACGGAGTTTCCTTGGGCTAGCCGGCTACTACAGAAGATTCATAAAAGATTTCTCCCGACTCGCTGCCCCAATGACAAAGTTGACACGTAAGGGGGCAAAGTTCGAGTGGAACGAGGAGTGCGAGAATTCATTCCAGGAACTAAAAAAAGCGATTAACCACTGCTCCAGTACTAATCATTCCTGAGCGAGATATAGGCTATGTAGTCTACACTGATGCTTCTTTACAAGGATTAGGAGGTGTCTTAATGCAATCTGACAAGGTCATAGCCTATACTTCTCGACAACTAAAGTCACATGAAAAGAATTATCCTGCACACGATTTGGAGCTTGCAGCTATTATTCATGCTTTGAAGGTATGGCGATATTACTTATATGGCGAACGTTTTCAACTTTATTCGGATCACAAGAGTTTGAAGTACCTTTTCTCTCAAAAGGAGCTTAACTTGAGACAACGAAGATGGATGGAGTATTTAGAAGACTATGATTTTGGACTACATTATCACCCAGGAAAAGCTAACGTAGTCGCAGATGCATTGAGTAGAAAATCTCAAGGAACGGTGGGAAGCTTACGAATTCAGAAGTGGAAGGTTGTAGAAGCCATTCGTGAATATAATCTATACGTTGACACCAATAACAATGATGCTTATCTTTGCAATTTAATTGCTCAACCCAGCTTAAAGGAAAAAGTCATTGAAAAGCAACAAGAAGATGCATTTTGCAAATCCATACGTGAAAAGCTCGCCGCAGAAGATGAAAATAAAGGATAGACCGTTCCCAAAGACAGTGGATTAAGATACCTGGGAAGGATATACGTGCCTGAAGTCCCGAATTTGCGAGATGAAGTACTACATGAAGCTCATTCTTCTACCTACACTATCCATCCAGGTAGCACTAAGATGTATCACGATCTTCGACGACAATACTGGTGGAAGGGCATGAAAAAAGAAATAGCGACTTATGTTGCAAAGTGCCTCACGTGCCAACAGGTGAAAGCAGAACACCAAAAACCAGCAGGGATGCTCCAACCACTACCTGTAGCTGAATGGAAATGAGATAACATCACAATGGACTTCGTGACGGGGCTACCGCGATCGTCAAAGGGACGAGATGCTGTATGGGTTATTGTAGATCGTTTAACCAAATCTGCTCATTTTCTACCCGTAAAAACTACTGATTCCACCGAAACATTGGGAAAACTATACATTAGGGAGATAGTAAGACTACACGGAATCCCAATTTCGATCGTTTCAGACAGAGATTCTAAATTCACTTCTCGATTATGGGGAAGTTTACAGCATGCACTTGGAACGAAACTGAACCTCAGCAGCGCTTTTCATCCCCAAACTGATGGACAGTCTGAGAGAACTATCCAAATTTTGGAAGACATGTTGAGGGCATGCATACTAGATTTTCAAGGAAATTGGGAAGACCACCTACCATTAGCAGAATTTGCCTATAACAACAGCTACCAGTCTAGCATAGGGATGGCACCCTATGAAGCACTCTATGGAAGACCTTGTAGATCGCCTTTGTGTTGGGCTGAAGTGGGAGAAGATATTTTGTTAGGACCAGACTTGGTCCAAGAAGCCACAGAGAAGATAAAGATCATCAGACAACGCTTGCTTACTGCTCAAAGTCGGCAAAAGAATTATGCAGACCGACGAAGAAGGCCACTAGAATACAACGTGGGCGATCATGTTTTTCTAAAAGTCTCGCCACGACGCGGAGTCAAGAGGTTTGGGAAATCTGGGAAACTTGCTCCAAGATTTATCGGACCGTTTGAAATTCTCGAACGGATTGGAGAGGTAGCATATCGATTAGCATTACCTCCCCAACTCTCTAGTATCCATAATGTTTTTCATATATCTATGCTTCGGAAGTATGAACCAGATCCAGCACACGTTTTGGACTGGGGAGAACTCAGCGTTGATGAGCAAGTATCTTTTGAAGATCGACCAATTCAGATACTCGATCACAAAGAACAAGTTTTGCGCACAAAGACCATTCCATTAGTCAAGGTTTTGTGGCAACATGGGAATGTAGAAGAAGCTACATGGGAATTAGAATCTGACATGCGCAAAAAATATCCAGAGATTTTTGACACAGGTACGTCTAAATTTCGAGGACGAAATTTTTTTTTAGGTGGGTAGATTGTAATGTCCAAAAAAAAAAAATAATAATAATAATAATAATATTTATGGGCTTTAAAAATTTGGGTTAAACTTCTAAGTTTGGGCTTTAGCCCAATTGTTTTACAAGAGATGAAAAGCCCAACTTAAAAAAAATAAAAATAAAAATCTGAATGGCTTTGAAGATAATACCAACGTCCATCCCCTTAATTACATATACACATAAGCCTTGATCAATGGTTTTGATTTTTCTTAGAGGGATGAGTCACCTCTAGGCAATGATGAGAGCCAATGAACTTAACCAGATTTCAGCAAACAAGTTGGATTATAAGAAGGGGTTTTGGTGTGAAGAGCTCACACTTAAGGAAGCAACGAAGAAAAACTGAACAGAGATAAGAACAGAGGGAGAGAGAGAGAGAGAGAGAGAGAGAGAGAGAGAGAGAGAGAGGAAGAGAGAGAGAGAGAGAGAGAGAGAGAGAGACTGAACTAGAAAGTGTTAGAGAAGGAGAGGTTGGAAACTCTAGTAAGGTTAGAAACTGAAATTTTATCTTAGAAGTTTTTCTTTAAACTTTCCTTAAAACTAACCTCTTTTTGTCATCTATGGTTTTTCTTTACTATAGGAACTCACAGCTTTTAGCCTCTATAGAACTCAAGGAGGGAATAAAGAAAGGTGAGTTTAAGGAACCCATGGAAACATGGGTGTCCTTAACAAATTTTTTTTCTAAAACTTGTTGTTTTATAATTTTATTTACACACCTTTCTTTTATGTTGTAAAACTAAAAATTAGGTTGTAGATAGCCTTATTATAGCCTTAGAAACATGTTTTGCGGTTTGGAATTGAAGGAAAATGAAAAACAAATAACTATGAAAAATCTGGAAATTTTTCCAGAAAATTCGCATGTTCGTATGGCCTCCTTTCGAGCCTTATAACTTGAGTTTTAACCGTCCGTTTTTCATGTTCTTTATATGGTTGTAAAGAGGTGATGCAGAGCTTTAAAGCAAGTATAAGTTTGCTCAATTTAGTGAAGGTTTGATAGGTCAAAAGTCGAGTCAAAAATGAGATAAAAAAAACTGGAAAATCTGGAAAACAGGGACTGTTTAAAGAAGATGATGAACAGTGACCGGCCAGCCACCCCACTCGCACCGCCGGCGCGTGGTGGCGCGTGAGGCTGTTTCCGGCAACCGTTTTCGCCCAATTTTTCACCCTCCTAACTCTATTTTTCGATACGAGTCCAATGGTATAAGTTTCGCGTCAATCCGACACCTCTAAGTTAGAGTGTGAGTTACACTCTCCTTAAAAAGCAAGTGAAATAAATTTAAATCTAATTAAGTTATATCTAAACTATATTTTTTTAAACTTTTAGACCCGAACACATAGGAACGGACCAAGAAGGAACTCGAGCTCAAGAGATTAAGGTAGGGTCTCTAATTCCCCAATGATTGGACTATATTACAATTAATCTTTGTGTCATGTTGTGTGATTTATTTTCTTGTGATAATTTATCTTTATTACTTGTGATGTTATTTCTTCATTAAATGTATTAAGTGCATTATATTTGTGAATAAGCTTTTATTATTAATCTTGGGTGTGCACTGTGAAATTCCTAAGTCTGTGATACACTCAAATTGCGTAAGGTTAAATTATTATGCATGTACTATTTAATTTCTCTATACATGCATTAATGTTTTCTTTACATGCATAATCACAAGTGCATAAGGAAAGTGTGATTGTGAACAAGGTTAAGAAAATGATTAATTGAGACACCAAGAAGAGAGGGAGATGAACTTGGTGGTCTCGTGATTTACTAGAGACACCATGGAGAAAGGGAGATGTACCTGGTGATCTCATGATTTGTGGAAGAATTATTGAAGAAAAAGTGGAATTAATTATATTCAAAATATTTGGGCTTAAGGGACGGATGGGTGTTGGCTCATACTTGGGACATTCGGGGCCACAGTGGAAGGATGCACGGTATGGGACGTGTAGGCCTGTTTGTCTTGGGTATGTGTCAACGGGAATGGTTAAGGAGTGAGTACACACATTCTCATTGCATATAATTGAAATCATTATCTGTATTTATTTTCTTTTACTGAGACATTGATTAAATGTGATAACTGGCCATGAGGGATCAATATACCCTACTGAGCCTTAAAAGCTCACACCCTAATAAATCATGCAGGTGACGAAAATATGACCAATGATGTGGAATACCCAAGGGAAATTTAGAGAATTTGCTGGAGTACTATGTTTTGTTTGTTTAACAATACATTGTAATATATAAGAAGATGAACATCTAGTATGGTACTCTTGGAATAGTATTTTGCTAAATAAAGTCTATTTTTCATTTTCACTTTACTTAGTCTCTTCAATTATTTTATATTATTTTATTTTATTTTATTTTATTTTTATTTTTATTTTCTTCTCACGTCTTAATTGTAGAAAAAATTTTATTAATCTGCGATTAAGACGTAAGTCACGCTTCACTCCTAGATATTAGATTTTATTCAGGATTGGGGTGTGACAGGTGCATCTGTTGCATACCTGGGGTTCGAGGTGTGACAGTATGTGCTAGTCTTAACTCTTAACTTATTGAAATGTTAATGCCTAGTTAACATTCATTTCATTGACTAAAAACGTTTGGGAATCTAAGTATCCGATAATATGAGTCTCAATGGTCTCCAAGCTCATCTTGTTTCTTCTTATTAGATTTCCATGGACGCATTCATTCACTTACACAATGATCCTAGAATTCTAGTGTAGTGAATAATGTATATGCTCTATTAATGGTAATACACCTTAATTGAAATATCACTCGAGTCATTTCAACCAAACACCTTTGGTTAACCAATTGCCATTGATTTTTAGGTACATTTCCAACAAGATTTTGATGTCTTTTCCACATATAAAAATCTTAAAACATTGAGGCTTAAACCAATTTTTACATCAGTTCATAAAAAGAAATGATGGTTTAGATATTTTACATATTGATTACATATGAAATTTGATGTAAATAATTGAGAAAGAAAACTAGATTTATTGACTTTTACCACATCCAAAAAGAGTAAACATTGAAGTCTAATCGAATATTTATATCAGTTCAAAAGGAAATGATGGTGTTTTAGACATCTAACATATAGGTTTCAGTTGTATTAGTCATCGGAAAAAAGAAAAACAGATTTCTTTTGTTTTTATTTGAAATCAGATGAACAAAAATTCATATGTTTAAACCAATTATAGACAACATATATTAACCGATATCTAAAGTAGATACATTAGATATCACCCCTTGAGACATCGGTTTTAACAACAAAAACATCAAATTAAACTTAAACAAAAACATTCATTCAACTTAAACATCAAATTTTAACTGGTGCATATCGAGGTTTTTGTAGTAATGTTTGCTTTAGCTTAATCTAAAGAATGTGTTCTTGCATGGTGATCTTGAAGAAGAAGTACTGTACATGGATCCTCCTCCTAGTATACCATATATGGCAAAGCTTGGACAGGTGTATGATGAAGAATGCCTTGTTTGGCATGAAAAAATCTCCTAGGGCTTGGTTTGGAAGATTTACCAAGTCTATCAAAAATGTACGTTGGTTACAAGCGGAGTAAATATGATCATACCTTGTTCTTGAAGCGTATGAATGGTAAGCTTATTGATTTTATTATCTGTGTGGATGATATGGTATTAATAGGTGATGATCAAGGGGAGATGGCCGGCTAGGTTACAATAATACTTGGTATATGAATTTGAAATGAAGCAATTTGGGGACTTGAAATACTTCCTTGGAATTGAGGTGCCATAGTCCAAACATGGGATTTTCTTGTCTCAATGGAAGTGTGTACTTGATCTATTGACTAAAACATATATGCATGCTTGTAAGCCAATTGATACACTTATTGAACAGAACCACAAGTTTGAGTATTTTTATTCAGTTTCATGCTAATAAAGGAGGATATCATAGACTTGTAGCTAGGAAAGCTAATTTATTTGTCTCATACACGTCCTGATATTGCCTATATTGTGAATGTACGTTGCAAGTCAATTCATGCACACTCCGCTCAAGCCACATATGGATGGATTAGAGCGTATCTTGACGTATTTGAAATCTCCTCCTGGTAAAGGGTTGTTGTTTACCAAATATGCTCATTTTGATGTGATAACTAATAAGATATATAGACGGAGATTGGGCAGCTTCAGCTGATAATAGGAGATCTACTTTTGCCTATTTTACATTTGTTGGTGGTATAAGCTGCCTGGACAATTAGTTAATAAAATCACTTGCTGCCGATCGAGTTCCTGAAATTTCTTTTAATCCTACTCTACATTGTGAAGCGAGTCCTTTGCTAAGCAAAGTAGCTAGATTTCCTTTTAATATACATGCTGGGAAGTACAAAAAGCGACTCGATCATAGCAATCCATACAAATGATATATATATATATATATATAATCACCTAAAAGGGTTACAAACGAGCAGTAATTATTTTATTCAGTCCATGCAACTTTGCAGTAAATTAATTAAGGACCAAATTTTTTTAAAAACAAAAAAAACACGAGAAGTAAATCAAGGAGAAAGTGATGGTCAGGTCAGGCGTGGAAGGTGGCAGTTTGAATGGGCTTGATGGGGATGGCCACATTCACAGGTGCATCATACTTGGTGAATAGTTTGTAAGAAGAAATGAGTGAAATGAGTGCAAAGCAAGCCATGGCCACAAATGTAATGGCAACAGAAGTTGTAGCCTTGTGACAAAATCCCCCAAAAGTCTCACAAGCAGCACTCCATGTTACGGCTGCATCGCCCTTGTGTGCCAGGTAAACAACCTCCATTGACACAGCTCCAGCACCTAGAATTAGGTACGTCAGTACCTGCACATATAATTAGTGCATTTTCTCTTGTCATAATTAATATAATTCTTAATTAGGGTATATATAATCCGAGTTATAAAACTGATCGAATTAAGTAATTAATTTAATTAGTTGTATCAACAACTAACTTGATCTAGGAAGAAGAAAGTCCAGGCTTGGGACTTGGTGGGGGGTCGAGACTTGGCTGCGATAATGGCGGAAAGAAGAGAATATCCAGCACAAATGCCATTGGCATTCACCAAATACCTGCATGGATACATCCATCATCCATATCATAGACATATATATATGATATATGTAATTCAATTTTATATATAATTAAGAACAAAGAAATGTTTATATAATTATTAATATTATTGGAAACATCCTAATTAGAGAATTATCCTATATATATCATACACATTCCTCAGCTGTTTTTTTTTTAATTTCTAGAGCATATAAACAACATCAAAATTTGGATATATATATATAACACATTCCTCAACTGTTTTTTTAATTTCTAGAGCATATAAACAACATCAAAATTTGGATATATATATATAACACATTCCTCAACTGTTTTTTTAATTTCTAGAGCATATAAACAACATCAAAATTTGGATATATATATATCCATTTGAATCAACAACACTTCTTTTATGATCGAATGTAGGAGATTCTAAAAAGCTAAGATTAGCAGCTAGTACTCGTTTTCTTCCTCTAAAGACCCAAATTTCAGAAGAGAAAAGAATGAAGCCATCAAAGCTTAAGTTAAGATAGATACGCTAATAATCATATAGTTTAGTAAATGACACACAATCTTTATTTGTCGAATGAGATTCTAAGTTCAAATCTCATGGACGCCAGTTGATTAATAAATTTTTTTAAAAAAAGTAAGGACTTCAAAATTTTGCCTCTTTGCCCAAAAATGGGGATGACAAAAGAGGTGTTTTGAAAATGATAATTAATTTAGAGTATTTGATGACTATGACTTTATGGGGAAAGTGGGTTGTTCATCTTTGTTCTTTTCACTTGGGCAGGTAATAATATGTGTTTAGTTGTACAAAAAAAAAAAAAACGAAGAAAAAATTTTCATTTTTCTTTTCACTTGAACAATCAATAACTAAGAGAATTCTTGACCTTGAAGTTCCTTTTTTTTTTTTTTTTAGTTTTTCTCTCCACAGAATTCTGGTTTCTCGAGCTAGCTGTATAAATCATATCCATTGGAGCAATCTTTTGGCTAAAATTAAAAACCTATAACTTACCCGTAGATCAATTTCTGCATGTTAAAGAATAATGGTAATTTTGACAATTAAATTCATAAATGAGAAAAGGAGAATAAAACACAAAGATAAGAGAGTGTATGATAACTTTTAGTTCAAGAAAAAAAGTGTGATAACTTTTTGGGAGTGCCGAATATATAAATTTGTGTTGGGTTTCTAAAAGAAATAACTCATAGCTGAATTAATCCAAATAAAGTAAGATATATCTTAGTTTAAAATCAGTAATTTCCATTCTATTACTATTCAGCCAATATTATAAATGTTAGGACCCGAAACTAAATAATAATAGTAAAGTTAATTTCAATAAATTATCCATTTGGATTGAATATATATCATATGTTAAATAGATATGGGTATAGTTTCATTTTTGTCAAACTGGGCTAGGAATCTTTACTTAATCTTTGGTTTTAAAATTTAGGATTAAGAAAAACACATAAATAATCTGGTGATCGATATATAAATTAACAATTAACAAGGGGAGCTAGACATGAGCTAGACATAAGTTATAAACCTGAAAGCTCCGAGATGAGAGTAGGAAACAGAGCCAAAGTCATTTGTCTGGGAATCATGAAGCATAAGCACAAGAGCCGCCACACATGGAGCAATCGGCAGCAGGCGGAGCAAGGTCTCAGCAGTGCGCAAGGTGCTGCTACTTCTGCTTTCATCTTGATCGTTTGCCATGATGACCTCCATTGGAGAGCTTACAGATCTCTTTTCTACCATCATCTATCGATCTTGTTGCTGTTTTTTGCTTACTCCTGGCAGCGATTAGGTTGAGCCACCACTACTCAGCTACCTATTTAATAATGGCAGCTAATAATGGAACTTTTATTAAGGAGTAGGTGTGGAGCATTCAATGTCATCAACCCAGCCAGACCACGCATCCCCATGTAACTCTCCCTCACACACACCGCACACACATACAAACATATACAGACACGTACCAACGCCCACACACCATGTATTGTGATATTTCAAGTAAAGGGGTAATACATTAAAATAATAATTTAATAAATTTAATTTATATTTTAATGTGACGGTATCCTTTTTTTTTTTTTTTTTTTTTTTTTTTTTTTTTTCTTTTTCTAAAATATGAGTCATATGACAATACGTTTTACATCTTTATATTTAGAGAGGGACTTACCGCGCTAGGGCTACCAGCTATGGTATCCCTTTTTCTCTATCTCTCTTGTCTCTCCCTTTTTCTCTCTCTCCTCTCCTTCTTCTCTCTTTTTCTCTCTACTATTACACAAGTATGCCCCTATCACAGGGGCAGACAAATTATTCTCTTATATTTAAGCTGATCTTGAATTCTATATATTTAGTTTTAATTGCGTGCCTACATACACTATATCACCAACGAAAAAAGCTTTTTTATAACAGGGGTAGAAACTGACTTGCAATTTCAAGAGATAGAAACCTTCTTGAAATTTGAGAAATTTTTAAGTGATGAATTATAAAAGCATAAGTATCATCATGTTATTTAATTGAGATACCAAATCAGCTTGATCTATATATGTTGAAGAGAAATTTCTCTCTATCACGAACTAAAATTTGAAAAACTTTATTCAGTGAAAGGTAATTTAAAAGTTTTCTTTTTAAAGCTATTAATACTAGAAGCATATTAATGTAGAACAACAAGCGAAGCAATTTCTGCACGCAACATCTATCTTCACATACAAAAATTTAAGAAACAACAGCTTCTAGTAAGATTTTCTAGTACTTTAGGGACTTATGTTTAGTATTGAGGCTCTTGTTTCCAGATTTTTGGTAATTAACTTTTATCATATTTTCAATAATGTAAATAATTATAAACCCCCTAGTTAGAGAAAAAATCTCTCATAACCCCCACCCAAAATCTACCTCTCCCATAACCCTCAATCTTACACTTAATATTTTCCTAAACTCCCTAGTCAACTAATACCCAGCCAAGTTTGACTCCCTATCTTTTAATTTTTCAGTTTTACCCCTTTTATTTATTTTTAATTTTCATAAAATTTTAATTATGTTTTTTTTTTTAATTCCAGTCTCTGTTTCTACCCCATCTTTGAATCCCCATGTTTTTTAAATTTCCCATATTTATTTTTGCGTTTTCTCTCTATCTCTCTCTCTTCCCGTCGGCATCGTCGGCGCATGCACCACCGTCTGGCGACAGTTTTCGGCCAGATTGGTCCCACCATGCTCGTCTCTTTGATCCCACTTCCTCCCCTTACCCTCCACTCTCCACGAACCCCAACAACAGCAACGGATCAACCCAGGCAGACCCAAGCTCCTTTGTCGGCGATCTCCATTTTCCGGCAGCATCGCGGTCTAACTCTGGCACCAATAGCTTCCTCTCCTCGCGACGAACACGGTGGTACCCACCGATCACCCAACCGACCCTCGACGGCGATGGAACAACGCCAAACAATAGCGAAGCCTCCGCCGACGATCTTTCTTTTCTTGCAGCGTCGCAACCTGGCTTTGGCACCAATATCTTCCTCTCTTCACGCTGAGTCTCTCCTTGCCATTTCCTCACTCCGACCACCACTGACCACGGCTTTTGCGAAGCTACAAAGATGCGGTTTCTCTACCCATTATATGGTGACTCCGGTGGCCGTTGGCCTCGACACAGGTATGGAATCAATTCTCCTTTGTGTTATATTGCTATTGGTTTTGTTTAATTGAATTGGTTTTTGAAGAAATTGAAATCCCTAATTTTGAACCCAGGCATTGCAGACAATTGAAAGGGTTGCCAAGCTCCAGTTGCAGTTACTCCGAATTTGATGGTTTGGGTGAAGGTGTAATTGTTTTAGTGAAGGTGTAACTGTTTTAGTGAAGGTGTAATTGCTTTTTAGTCAAGGTGTAATTGTTTCATCACTTAATTCAATTTCAGTAAGTGAATTCATAACTGAATTCTTCAATTTCGTGTAACTGAATTCTTGAAATTCAGTTTTAGTGTTTTATTTTAGTTTCAGTGTAACCATGCGTCAGCAAAAAATTCAGTTTCAGAAAAAAAATCAGTTTCACCAAAATTCAGTTATAATGACGTCAACGCTCGTTAGTGCGTGTCAGGGTGCGTCAGAAAGGTAATTTAGGATTATAAGTTATAGGGGGTTTTGAGAGAGTTTCTAGATGGGTGGGGGTTTAGGCAAATTTTTTGGGTGGTTAGGGGGTTAAAATTACTCACTATTTTCAATAAACTTAGATGTTTCTCATTATGGTGGATAAGCTTATTGTAAGGATCATTATTTTGTGTTGACACTATTAAGTTGATAGAAACATGTCTGAGTGTGTATTGGTATAAGCTCTATCGTCTCAGTGATCCTTGCCAAGATGAAAACTTCACATTGTATATCAAAATATTCAATTTCGATTTAAGTCTATAAGTGTCAAAGTTAATTTTTATAATTGGCATCTCCCTACTACAAAATGCTCTTTGATTGTATGTTATACTTGACTAGGTCTTTGGGTTTGTGTTTGAGTGCATGAGTGAGCAATCTTTGTTGTTGCATCAACAACAATATCTCATATACAGTTTGCTCACTAGATGTTCAGGTATATGTCTTTCATGCATCCTATTTTGTATATATATATATGTACGTAAACTTCGTAATTGACTATTTCTTAACACAAAACCTGATTGTACAAACATTTAAGTTAGGTTAGAGTGTTTAAGTAAAGGTTGGTCAAGTGTGTGAAGATCATCAAAGGCTCAAGTAAAGGTTGGAGTGTTCAAGTGTTCAAGCTCATTAATGGTGTTCGAGTTCCTCTCAACCATAGGCAACGGTATTTAGTTTGCATGCTACTACAAAATTGTTGATATATATCAGTCGTGGACTGATATCTAATTGGGTAGCCGTCTGATATAGTCAATCATAATATTTAATGTTCACATTTTAGATATCAATTTTAAACTGATATGTAAATATTCTTTATATATCTTTTTTTTTTTTTTTTCAACCTGATGTCCTAAATACAAAATGAATATCCAATTTGATATTATTTCTTATATCTATAAAATCCGAATATCAATAGTTCTGGTCAATAGATATCGTATTTGAGGTAGAATATGATATAAAACCATGGTATCAATATCAAGTTTGAGGTAGAATATCATATAAAACCATGGCATCAATATCAGGTTTGAGGTAGAATATGATTTAAAATCATGGTATCAATATCAGGTATGGAACTGGCTCTGATATCTAAATATTGTTTATATATCAGGTCTGAGAAAGAACCAGATATCAAAACGGTATAACATTTCAGTTCTTAGACCAAAACTGATATTGTTTATTATTTCAAGTTTAAAAAAAGGATTTGGAATGTATGATATATATATCAATTTGTTTCACCTAAAAGGTGACAGGACCGCCCCCGGATTCCACCCTGAAACTCAGAGAGGTCCTGTGGGATCCAAAATTAAGAAAAATCCTACCAAAAATTCGGCAGAACTTCCCCTGAAATTGGACTAACCCAAAAATTTATAAACCTGTAAATAACACTTCTAAAATTCAACAGCCACCTCTCCTGCAAACAACAGGGAGTCTCAGACTCAACAAATAAAAATAATTCATTCATAGGGTCCAAATGCGGTTATTAGAACTATTAATACAACAAGTTTCATACTAAAGCTAAAAGAAATAACAAAGTGGACAGGTCGCCTACAATGTTCGAGGAATGGGAGTGGAAAAATTATGCCTCGACGTATATGGCTTGACCTCCACCATCGCTACTACCTGGGAGAAAATTTAAAACAAAATATATGGGAAAAACGTGAGATAAACTCAGTGAGTGGACGAGTTAAGAAAATGAAACATAAAATTTATTTATTCTTTTAGAAGTCATAAAATAATAATCTCTAAGACCTTACAATCGCTCTTTGAAATCTCCCAGTTTTAAAACTATTTTTGAAATCTTTTCTAAAACGTCATAAAACCATTTAACATAAAATACATGAATAAAACCGATATGCAGTCATTCATTGAGAACTTTCTAAATAGAAGTATCATACAAAAGTAGAAGTCCAAGAATCAAGATAAAGCATAAAAAGAACTTCTCGTTTAAACTTTTGTAATAGAATTCCTTGAAAGAATAATGAAACTACACCATACTTGTACCCGTACTGTAAATAGAGGTCTCAAACGGGTCAGGCCGGCCCGAGCACGACACGGCACGACACGATTAAAATAGGCACGGCACGGCACTGTACAATTGAATGGGCCGGGCCAAGCCGATGTTTTTAGCCCATCGGGCACGGCACGGCACGGCACGAGCACGACACGGGGCAAGCACGGCACGAGCACGGGCACAAAATGGGCCTGAATTAGGCACGACTATTTTGACATTGTTTTTTACATTTTTAGAGAATTTTTCAACAAAAATATTCAATTTTTATGTAAAATAATGTTAATATTTAATTATAAATAAGAAAAAATATCATAAGATTAGTTTTATCACCATAAAAAATAAAATAAAAAAAAGTCCGTGGGCCGGCCCGTTTAAGGCACGGCACGAGCACGAATGGCTCGCGGGCCTTGCCAGGTTTAGGTCTTAACTATATAGGCCAGCCCGAGCACAGCACGAAAGCATGATAGGCTCAACTTAAACGGGCTTGGCCGACCCGTTTGACACTGTGATACCCGGAAAAATTTGGAGCGAATTTTTTTTTTTTTACGGTATTACTTGACCATGGTTGACTTGTAGATCAAACCACCACTTCTATCTCAGTTGTAAACGTGACTCGTAGTACTTTTGCTTATAGTTGGAACTACCCTTGTCCTTGTTAGTGTTACTTTCTATTTTTATTTTATTTCTATTTTATTTTGTTGCTCGCGCCTTGCGAGTGAGACAAGGATTAACGATAGTAACCTTGGAGGGACAATGTAGTAATTTCACACTCGAACTCTTAGACCCGAACTTGAGGGCGTGACACATGGCAAGAGGGGCCGGCTTCCCATTTCTCAGGAAGCCCATTTAATTTTTCCCTTAAACCTAATTATTTATTTTGGACCCTAGTACATAAATCCAAGCCCAATTAATTTCCTTTGGCATGAAAAATTAAAACCAGCTGGGCTCTTTAATTACATATGGTTAGCCTAGGCCCAAAACCCAATCAGCAGCCCACCTAGCCCCTAAGACAGCCACATACACGTTATTTAATTCTGATGGCTGTTAGTTTTGGAAACCCAACCAGCCATCATTTGTAAACTCATGTACGCCAACCCTCAACCCTTTCACCTTCCTCTTATCCTTTTTGTCTGTGTTCTCTTCTCTCTCTACATTTTTCTCTCTTTCCATTTCCTCTGTAGTCAAACAGTCTTGTAACCACAGAACCAAATCTTAGACAACATTCTCGAGTTCACTAGGTGAGGAACCTTTGAGCCGAGAGAGAGAAGTCGGAGACCATCGTCTCTGAGCTACATGAATAGAAGAGGTGAGGACTGATTTTCGGTAATTTTTCCTTTTGCATGTTACCTCCTTACGTTTCGATAGCCCTTCAGATTCTTTCTCTGAAGTTAGAAATTTCACCAAGGCCTTGAACTAACTTTGATACCTTCATTTGTGTTTTGGGGCTGCTGGACTTTTATTACACTCAGGGAGAGCACGCAGCAACTAGTTGAGGAAGGTTTGGATTTCTCAATCCTCGTTTCATTCCTGACTTCGTTCCCAAAAACCTTTCATTTTGTCGATCAAGTCCAGGACTTGGTCATTTCTTAAGCTGATCACTAATATGGATTGTATTTTGTGAATGCATGTGCAATCCGAGAGTAGGTCTGTTCTTCTTGGTAAGTTCCTACCCTTATTTGTGAGTCAAGTTTCTCTTTTTACTTGTTTAGACTGATAGGCTGTTAAGGGTTTCATCCTTGATACATGCAAAATCAGAAAAGGGATTTGGTGCACTTGCATGCGGGTTTGAGGGTACTGTCTCGTGAAACCAAGCTGTGCTTTGGGGTAAGAAGCTCTAAACTTATTTGTGAACCTTGTGAATCTGTCTTGGTGTTGCTTTGGGTGTGTTGGTCTACTTGGTTTGGCAAAAGAGTCAAGAGTTTTGAGTTTTCTGTCAAAAACTCTCTTTTTCTGGTTTTTGTAACTCCTGACCCCGAGTTACTATTTTTGAAAACTGTACTGTTTGACAAAGTATTTCGACCTGATGTTTGGTATGCATAAACTAGACATCCTAACGGTCAGTTAGAGACCAAGAACACCTCAATCGGACCTCTGACGAATTAGTTATGAATTTTCTAAGCTGACCTTGAATTTCTGAAACCTGACAGCAGCAATTTCCTTTTTACTAGTCTAAGTTTTTGAGTCTCCCTTGTGTTCTAGTGGTTTAAACCTAAAATGAGGTTGAGGGGATGATGTTATACCTGTTTTGATTGGTTTCCTTATATTGGATCATGCGGTTTGAGGTTTTAAGACATCAGTCACTCCACCTTTGAATTTGGAGGATGAGCATTGCTCCCAAATCATAGGCTGGATTGATTGGCGAAACTGTATTGATCCACAACTCCAAACCACTTGATAATTTTTGTGAGTGACCCTCTGTATGTCTAAAATCATCCCACCAATTGTCATAACTTTTGGACTGTTACTTATGTTTTTAAAAATCTGAGACTACACCCTGCTCCAGTGATCCTATTTGCTGGCAATCAGCTACCTTCTAATTCTTTCCTTTTTAAAACTCATCCATTTGACCACCTGAGTTATTTACATCATTATAAATTTGTTTTAAGGTCCACCTAGCATTCATTTAAATGTTTTCACTCCTTGGACTATTCATTTGGTGTCCGGGACAATCTTAGCTTGCCAAACAAGTGCGTTAATTCGGTAAAACCCCATTCTTGAACTTGGTTGTGACTTGGTGTGTTTTGTGTACTGTTGCAGGGGCCTTGTTAGTTTCTTAAGAGCTTTGGAGTTTGGGGGCAGCTACTAAAGAAGGTAGGAGGGGCTTGCTCAAGTTAATTTTCTAGAAACTAACAATTGGAGAGTCTTGCTTGTGCTTGTGCATGTGCATGATTGGTTGTGTATGTACATTGTAAGTGTGATACTTGCATCCATGGGGGTTAATTTTTGTGAAATATGGAACCTACAGGCTTAGTACTTGCTTAATTGCTATTTAAAAACTCTAGTTGAACTATAGGATGCATAAATGGTTAGATTAAAGGCCTAAACGCCTAGAGAAAATTATGTGCTATTTGATGATTTAAAAGAAATATAATTATCGGATTAGAGTCACTCTATAATTTAAAGGTGATTTATCCTTATTTGCCTTGCAACCGGCCAGCTTGATTAATGAATTATTCCTCATAATATAACCTAATTAAATATGGTAATGAGGCTTATAAATCCCCTTTGAACTACTTGTGTGACTTATATTTCAGTACGTGAAAAATCTTGTATCATTTCTATGATTAATGGCTACTGATGAGAACCCTTAACTATGTAATGGTTTTGGGTTGATAATGTTGTTATACGTTGAACACTGAAATTGATATTGAGCATGTGCATTCCTACATGGACTTGATTTTGGCATAGGTTGATGCTAGTGGATGATGCATTCATGCATCATAATTATTCTCATTGAGTATTTGTGAAACTAATGAGAATTCAGTGTTTGGACACCTAGTCTTAGAACGAGGGGTTGCATGAGCGACCTTAGGTTTCGATTCCCTAAACCACAGTGGAAAACCCAGTGAGCAGTCGGCCCCCTGGTCAGCTCCCCAGGTTCAGTCAGAACGTACTGGGATAGTACGGACCGCGTGGATACATTTGATTTGGTAGTATATTGGGTTTGTGACCGTGGAGGTACCACGGGTTGTGAGGGCCGTTCTTATCACTAATTTGCGGCAGGAGGATAGGCCGGGTAGTGATGGCACTGCGGTACAGGCTATGGTGGTCCACTGTTATTTAACAGGTAATGAGATGTGCTTCTGCGGATTGGCAAAGGTACGCGTGCATAAGATATTTGTTGCATGCATCTCTGACATTTTTTCCATGAAAGTACAAAATGACATGTCTTACATGATGAACTTGATATAGCATGTTATCTTGTGATTTATTACGTTTTTGTACGAATTGTGATTTATGGTGTGAAGCCCTGTTTGGGTATGGTTGTTTTTAAACGACTTGCTTGTTAAGTAAGATAAAACTTGAGATTGTGTGGACACATTTTTGGGTCGGGTGAGCCGAGCAAAGGATCCGGTGGTTTGGTAATGCTCACCCTTACATAGATTTTGCAGGTTTGGCGCTATGGTGATACTAGTGGAGATATCTGATGACGAGACACCGCCTACTTCGACGACAATTAGATATTCGAGTTCCAGCAATTCCCTCATGAGTGAGTGAGTACCAGACCAGTGTCTTAGACTCTCGTACTTATCCTTCGTTTGTCTTTGGCTCATTAGTGTTACAAATGTTTGGCTTACTTGAGGTTTATCTATTGCAAGACTACTCTTGGGGGTGTGTCAGGTTAACCCCGGATTACTTAACTTGTAATTTGGCTATCTGACCTAGGTCGACCAAGTTACTTAGATCCTGAATCCTACCTAAATTAATTGATAATAATTAACTCGGGCCTAATATTAATAAATGAATTAGAAACACACCTTCCGACGAGCTCACTATTTAGTGGACGTTCCGCTAGTTAACTCTGCTTACCTATTTTGTACATGGGTAGAACGATAAACTTAAGGCTTGTGCTTCTCAGTTAATGTGAGTTTGAGCCGTCGGGGGTAACGGTCAAGTTCATGTTAATTGAGGGGTACGTCGGCTGCCACGAGCTCAATTTCCCTAGGCCCAGAATTGGGGCGTGACAGACACCTCTAACTGTAAACAATGTCCTGGCCACAATCCCGCGCATGGGTAGGCCAAACCCTAGCCACAATCTCGTACATAGAGGTTACTCTGCACGAGTAGGCTTATATCCTGGCCACAATCTAGTACCGAGAGGTCACTCCGCACGAGCAAGCTCGTATCCTAGCCACAATTTCGTACGGAGAGGTCACTCCGCACGAGCAAGCTTATATCCTGGCCATAATCCCGTGCATTTTACACAGGCAGGCTCGTCTGATCAATACGCGCATTTACACAACAGTTTTAAAATACTCTTTAAATCTCTACTTACTTTTGAGATAAATGAATAACCATTTTCTTTCCCTCAACGCTCTTTTTAATAATCCAAACTCAATTAAATCAAGAAAAGAATTAAAATACAGAAACATTTCGGAAAAACAAAAGTCAATCCACTCACAATTTATTATTTCTCGATCAAAACTCAAGATAGCAATATGAGTCAAAATGTGAAATTCATTAAATAATTTATAAACTAAGGTTCACTCACAGTGTGAAATCAACGTCAATCCTTCATCGGATTGTTTTGAGCGTCATTGATATTGTCTATAATATACGCAAATAAATATGAAATTAGGCTCGGCTCAACGAAAATATAAGGTGTGTTGTGAACCTAAACTTTCCGCTTAAATCTATATTTTCTCACGATTAAAATAAAAATTATGTTTAAAGCCCAACACTCAAAAGCCTTCTAGCACCTTCTCGACTCCAAATCCAGCAACACTCAAACTTTTTAATCTGCTCAATTTACTCAATTAAACCTTATACACGCAATACCTCAGCTGGGGTTCGTCTAGGAGTCCTTCGGTATCGAAAAAGTAACCAAATTAATGTCCAATTTGGGGTTTTATCACGTCCCAGGCTCCCAGCAACCTCAACCCATCTAAACTCAATTACCAACTAAAAATAAACCTCAATTTCATAATAATTAAAGAATTTGACGGTAGGGTAGTCGAAACCACCGCCGTCGCCGCCCAAAGTGGCGATGTCTAATCTAAATATTACCAATTGTCCAAATTTCTTAAAATTTTCATTTCTAATAATCAAATACCGTTTCCTAGGGGTGTAAATTGTCTAAAATTACATACAACATCATCAATTTTCAAAATTTCAAGAGGAACCCGAAATGGGTGCTAAATCCCCAAATTTCAATTTTACAAAATCCTCAAAATTGATCAACTAAACCAAGGGGGAATGAAAGCCCATACCTAGAGGAGTAAAACCCCTCAAGAATCACGGCCAACGGTGGTCGGAAACTGTCGAAATTGACGAAAAGGGCCGGCGGCAAGGCAGAGCTTCCCGAGCTGTTCCTACGCACAGGAGAGGCTGGCCGGCGAGGGGAAAGTCGAAAGGAGATGGCCGGCTCCTGGGGATGACGCCAGTGGCCTTGCGCCGCCAGGAAAGTGGCCGGACCACTGCCTTCAGTGGTGAGGCCGCGCGCGCAGAGGAGATGAGAGACAGAGTCTGCGGGAGGAATAGAGAGAGAGACCGGGGGAGGTGGTCGGCATTGGGGGGGAAATGCTCGCCGGAGGTCGGGGTTGGAGGGAATGGCCAGCGAAGGCCAGTGGTGGTGGCTGGGTTGGTGTGCGCAAGGGAGGAAGGTGAGAGAGAGAGAGAGAAAAAAAAAATGAGGAGAGAGAGTGATTTTGGGTTTTTAAAACTCATTTCTGTAAATTTACAAAATTACCCCTTACTTCAAATGCCCGTATCTCTCAAACTGAAATTCTGATTTACGCGTGTTTCGTGTGTACGAACTCGTGGACTCGAGACCTTTCCAACAAATCCAAAACTGAGATCGAAAACCAATTAAATATGATAGTCAACATTTGGGTCAAACTTTTATAAATTACAAAATTTAAAATGTTTAAAAATAATAATCCAATTTCTGTCAGATTCATTTTTTGGTGAAAACATAAAACAGGCTATCAAAAATAAATTTGAACTTCTCACCGTCTCAACGTCTTATACGCTTCAAAATAAAATTCTGAAATTCAAATAAGTCTCTTATAAAAATAATTAAAGTCTAGAAATTCCTAAAGTAATTTAGAAAATTTTTCCGAGGTCCCACAAACTAACTTCCTTTAAAGCCTTGTAAAGTCAAAGTTTAATAAAAATAAAAATTTTAAATTTTCAGTGAAATTTGGTTCGAATCGTTACAAAAGGGATATCAATAAATTAAACATACAATTGTGCCTATAATTTGAATATAAGGGCAAAATGAATATATAAACACTGAATCAAAATTACACATTCATTAGAATATAATAATTGCATGCATTGATAATTTCATAATAAAAATAAGTCAAGTATTACAAGCTACCAAACTATTAGAACTAAAATTAATGTCCAAAGAGTCATATACCAAAATAACTAAGCTACACATCACCTACAAAGTATATATGACTCGAATAATAAGGGCTTGTCACTTGAAGGCTTCACTTTTCCTTGAAGCGTTGTCCTTGTCGATAAGCAAATGGAAGAGTAACCAGCAAGCCCAAACCTGATGAACAAGAGATACATTAAGAACATTTTGCAACATAAATGAAACAAAATAACTAAAGATTTTCAATATTCAAATTCTTGAAGCTGTTCAAGCACCAAATTAAAAGAGGCATAAGACCAAACCTCTCTGCTCTAGCCTTTTTCTTCTGCTGATCCTCTAACTTTCTAGATACTTCTGATCCATGAGATGTGGAAACAGTACCAAATCTGCAATAATTAAGATCCATAATTGTCTCATTTTCAGAATCAACTGCACCACAAAAATCTATGAGCTGAAATAAAAAGAAAAGAAAAGCAACTTTAAACATATGGAAATAGGACATGCTGCACATGCACATACAGAAAAGTGCATTCTCATACCTTGTACAAAGCAGCAAGTTCATCCACCAACCTGAAACGAACCAAGTGATAAATTAATTTATATAAAAGATAAGGGATTCCATGTTTAAAGAAAGCCTGATTTTATACTAAAACTACATTCAAACCATAACTCACTACACCCACCTACCCACCTACAAAGGCACACATAGAAGAATATCATTCTTAAGTAAGAAGATGCTCTCACCAGTAAAACAATCTCGTCATCATCAGCATGCATCCACATAAAGAAGAGATAGAAAATGCGCCTGAAATGAGTTAATAAAAAGGCAATTAACACTAGCATTTAAACTATTCTAACAACAATAAACTGCATGACTCAATTTACTCAAATGTATCATACTTTGTATTCTGCATATTATAAGTTACTTTCCATCTTGCTAATCTCTGCACACAACATTTTCAGAACTATTTAATTAATTTAAGACAATAATATATAATGCTATGCTTATTTAGACATATTTTTTATTAATAAATGTAACAGATGCACATATCTTTAAGCACCAAATCTACCATAAAGAGCAATGATAGTATACAGTAGAATTATCAAATCAAATCAAAGAAAAAAGAGATAAAAAAGATAAAGAAAGGCAAGATAAGAGTATTAAAGATAAAATGGAAACTGACAGCAGACTTGGCATTGCATTTCTTTTGGGTACAAAACTCCAAAACCCTTGCAAGATTGCGTGAAAGATCAAATATGACACTGCATTTCTTTTGCTGGAACTCTAATACTTGCAAAGAATGTTTACTATAATTACATACAAAATCTAGTGTGGAAAATACCAAGCATACCACTCAAACTATTATTGACTTATACCACATACCACATCAAACTCAAGTATCCAAATAAAATTCAAAAATCTAACGATCCGACCCAAATTTCATGAGAAATTTAAATTTTTATTCGTAATGGCCATTTAGAGGCGTAGTAGGAGATTAAATTGTGAGACTCCGTATTTTTTTTTCAAGGATTTATCCTAAATATTTTGAGAATTTATTTGAGAAATTATTTTAAAGATTTTGGGATTTGATTTGAGAAATAAAAAAGGTTTTGGCTTAATTTTTAATTTTCTTTAAAAAAAAAAAAATTGGGCTTGACCCAAAGTTGACTTTTAAAATTAATAGGCTTTTGAATTTAACTTTGAGCCCGTTGAATGGGTCTTGATTCCACGAGTTCGTAGACACGAAGCACTCGTAAATCAAAATTACGATTTGGGTTTTACTAACGTTTAAAGTCGGGGGCATATTTGTAATTTTTACTTAAATGGTTTTACTCCCAGCCACCACCGCCGACCCCAACCTCCGGCGAGCACCCCCAGGCGCCAACCAGCCTCCCCCGAGCTCACTCACTCTCTCTCTCTCTCTCTCTCTCTCTCTCTCATTTTCTCTCTCCCTGCATGCTCTCTCTCTCTCCTCTCCCGCATCCCTCCCCTGCGCACGCCAACCCAGCCACCTCTGCATGCGAATCCAGCTCGAAAAAGGCACTCCTGACCGTCAACTTCTCCTCCCTTTTCTGACCCGATTCTGGCGCCAATCACCTCCATCCTGGGTGGGTTGTCTTCCTCTTTCTTTTGGTTTTCATTTTCTTTGGTTTGGTAGCTCAGAAATCTTGAATTTAGAAACTATAAATTTTGGGAATTTGATGCCATTTCGGGATTTCTTTGGGGTTTTCGGATTTGGGGGTGATTATTGTTTTTTATTTGGACAGAATTGCAATATTAGGAAGTTCAATTATTGTTTAGGATGCAGAAATTGAGTAGGTTTGAGGAATTTTGATAATTTTGGCTAATTTTGATCTTGAAACAGCTTCTTGGGCAGCAACCACTGCAATTTCAAACCCCCACTGTATTTTTGTGATTTTGGGATTATTTCTGACAATATTTTGAGTGAGTGTTTGGTTTTGGTTATGTAGAGTGTGGTTGGAGAAGCCGATACTGTTTTGGGGCAGGAATGTAAGACTTGGCCGATACCAAATTTCTCTAAAACGAGCTTTTCGACTGAAATAAGTCTTGTGCAGATTTCCTTTTAAGGTTAAGATTTGTTTGGATGGTTGGGTGGTGTTGGTTAGAGCCAGGAAGCTTTGGGGTGATTGAGGAGGTGTTTGTGCGTTTAAATGGTGCATCGTAAATCGTTGTGTCGGACGAGAGACGGGTGTGTCGTTAGGTCTTGTACACACACACACCTTTAATGTTGTCGAGTCGAGGCTAATTTTATTTTATTGTTTATTTTATAGGCGAGACGACCGTGACTTGTGACAATCCGACGGAGGATCGAAGCTAGGGCTCTCTTTGTGTGTGGACTGACTTTTGTTTTTCTGAAATGTTTTATACATTTGATGATTAAATTCATTTCTTGACTATATTGAGTTTGGATTTGAGCTAAAAAGATTGTGAGTTGGATTTTGATTTTTGAAAGTGATTTAAATCCATATTCATATCTTTAGATTTATTTGAACTTTGATTTATTTATTTGAGAAGATTCTCTTTGGTGGAGGGTGAATGTTTAGATTGGATTTTTATACATACATTTGCAACATATTTTTAAATTATCATTTGCAGCGTTTTATTAAACGCTGTATATTGAGACGTTGCAAAAGACACCTTGTTTTTGCAACGTTTATTTCATGTTACTAAGAAATGCTGCAAATGATATTTTATAACATTTTTTCATCGTTGGATATTGACTTTTATAACAGTTGGATAACGTTGCAAAAGTTCCATTTACAACATATTTTTAACGTTGCAACAGAGGTCTTACATCCCCCACAAATATTATTCATAACATATTTTTAACGTTGCTAAAGACATTAGATTGCAAATGTTGTTATGTATTACTCAGCTTGCAACATTGTTTAAATGCTGCGAATATTGGTTTTTTTTTTTTTTACATCATTATTCTCTTGATTAACCATTATTGTTCAATTAGAAATATTTTAATACACCCACTAACTTCTAAAATGTTCCTCTCAAAGTCATCCATGAATCAAAATAGACATTGAAAAAATTAAATAAAATCAAGTGAATAATAGATCGCATTCTTACAATTAATTATAAAATATCACATAGTAAAATAATTACATCAATTCGCCCCCTTAGTTTTTAGTGGAAATTACAAAAGAACTTAAATACATTCAACTAGAAGTTAAATTCTACATCAAACCAACTATGTAGAACAAAATAAGGTCACCTACTTCTAACATATACCAAATGCATGTGTAGACCACAAAAAGGTCAATATATACATTATCAACTAGAGCCAAAATAATGGTCAAGATGGAGTTGCAAAAGACCAAATATGCACAAACTCAAAAAACATATCCTGCATTGGTATACCTAGACCATGTGTAGAACCAAAAATACTTTAGTTAGACTTTGGACCTAGAAAGATCACCCCTCTGCATAATAGCCAAAAACTACATTGTTCTAAATTAAGTACTTAATTTAGAACAATGTAGTTTTTGGGCCAAGCAATAATACTTCCAATTGCATCATCAACCACATTAAACTCTGATGTTGGACATTATATTGGAGCATCTTCTAATACTATAAGTGTCACCCAAACCTTCCAACAATCTGGTCCAAGACAAACATGGTGTACCTTTGAAAGAGGATCTTTTGATGCAACAGTTCCTTCAGCTACAACTTCTCCAGTTCCCATCCATGATAGTAATTTACATCGACCATTTTCCACATTCCTTGCATCTGATATAGTTGGATTCATGTGCTGCAAATAGAGTAATTACAAAGAAAAATAAAATGCGGTCAATTTTCTCCAAGAAGAAGATGTGACCAAATTGAATAAGCATATATATAATGCAAACCTTTGAAGTTTCCTTAGAATGTTGCATGCTATCCTTAGGAGTAGCAGTCTGATCCTATAAAGATTTTAGCATTTGTGTATCAAATTAAAATTATAGTAATACAGATAGTTGTTCTTCAAATCATAAGACAATTGGAATCTTTTACACACCAAATAGACACACACACGCATACAACACCTGTAGAATATCTTCAGAATGCTCCAATGTGTCCTCTGTAGTAGTTTGATCCTAAAAAAAAATAATAAAATGTCATATATATGCTAATTGAACATGAAGTAATCATATATATTGTTCATCATTTGGTGTCAATTAAAATTGAACCACAGCTCACATCACAGCAAACATGTAAGGGCCTTGGTTGTACATGAATTTAACATTTTTCATGCTAGTGTATTTCTATAATTAGAGTAATAGAGTTCATTGCTTTTAGATAAAGCAAAAAAAAAAAATTACCTTTTGTCTGATGCCTTGTTTGATAAACAAGGCTTTCAGCTCATCAAATTGTGATTGAAGATCTTTAATCTTACCCTCAAGACATGCAACATTGGACCTATTATGTGCTTGTAAAGTGAATCTTGTTGATGTCGCTCCAAACCCGAGTGCTCGAACTCGCCCTGGTCGTTCAGCTCCAAATACATGGGTTAGAGCATCGTCCTTGAGAGATTGAGCAGCTTCACTTGCATGTTGTTTGTTATATTCACTCACTTTTTGCTGAATGTAAGCAAATATTTTGGTTAATAGTGTAAGGCTAAAAATTAACAAATTTACTGCTTGTATTTATATTGCTAACTCAAAAGGGACAAACAAATTAACACTTAGATGGAGTGGATAGGAGTTGCAAAAATCAACACCTCATATCCAAACAAATAAAGAACATTGCAGATTCGAAAAACTTTATAATTAAAAAAAAAGCAAACTAACATTAAATAAAAAAATAGACAATGTATAACTGTTAAGAGATTGAAATAAACCATTCCCATAAGGGATTCCAACCCCTTTTGGTCTATATTAAAGTATATTACCGTTGCATCAGCAAGTGCCTCACTAATTGGCTTTCCTGTTTTCTTTGAATATCCACGAAGCCACACATCAACTCTAGACACTGATCCATTCTCTTCTCTCTTAAGAAACATAGAAATAATTAGTGGATAACTCATTAATTTCAATTTTAGAAGAACTAAAGATTGATAGACAATACAAGTTTTACCATTTCATCTTCTAAACGAGCAAAGCCTTTCCGACCTGTGGTGTGAATGAGAGTCTGCTTTGCCTTCATGTCTTGAAACTTTTTACTCTTTTCCTAAAATTAAAAAAAAAATAGTAAACATGTAATTAAGAAGGCATCAATCTTTGTTTTACTTAATAAAAAATGTCAACATTTGCATTATTATAGAAGAACATGCTAACCTTGAAGGTATCAGACAGTCTGTCTTTGACAAACTTCGCCCAATGTTTTTCGTTAGCGCTTTTGGGTTTCAAGTCCTTGAATGCACCAATATGTCTGGAAACATCCTCACTTTCAGCTAATTCTCGTATTTTTCGTGTTAGAACAGATTTGTGAGTCCTCCAGCTCCTTCCCATGAAAATTAAAACAATTTTTTTATGGCATTCCTCTAACTTGAATTGTTGCTACATTATAAAAGAAAATGGTTTATGAACAAGTTATAATGTAATAAACTTAATAATAGTAAAAAGCAATAGTATGTGTTACAATACTTACCTTAACACAAATCCAAAGTCGTTCTTCTGTTTCATCATCAAGACCATGCCAATTATCTAATGTTATGGGCACCACCTGTCGTGCCAAACAACCAATATAAGAAGATAGCTTATTAGAACTTTTCTTCACAGGTTGACCCAAAAGATTAAATTCAACATTGACAAGTCTTCCATCTTTGGGAGGACCGATAATATCAATCGTTGCAGGGCCCCTGGTCTTTTTTTTCAGTGGAGAGGTGTTGATGTGTTTTCTTAGAATAAAATAAACAATTACCTCATTCTAAGTTTACTCGCAAGTGCACGAATCGCATCAGTAGCAAAGCGTACAAGCACGAGGTCGATCCCACAGGGAATGGTCAATATACAATAAATCAATGCAATTAATCACTAGAATAACTAAATGGGGGGTTTTGGAAGATGGAAACACACGCACACATCACCACACGCACACACACTTTATTCTATCTTGCAATGTTAAGTTTTCAGTTTCAAATCAGATAAGCATGCAATAACCATCCAAGGCTAATGACAGTTAATTTGAACACAACATATTAAAGTTTGACAGCTAAAAAGGTTTGGCTAGTTACTTTCTCGCCATTGTTCTCCTAATGCATAAACTAAGAGCTTCTTGGGCCTTCCTTAGCTAGTTAACCTACATGTTCCCTAGTTCAAGCTAGGGCAGCTGTTACCCATGCAGGAGTCATTAAGTTTTATGAGAACGTCAAACATGCACAACATATAAGCTTTGACTATTTCCTTATAGAGGTCGCCCAACCCCACTACCAAGAATAATCCCTTATTCCCTTGTTACTTGTGGTTTAGTGTCTTTGACTATTTCACAGCTAAACCTAACGGATAAACTAGATGCAATTACCCTAAGGTGGCCAGTCAAAGGATGCAAACAACTAGTGACGGGGGTTCTAATAGATAGTGGAAATTTAATATGCGCAAACATCAAACTAACAGACCAAGAGACGGATAAACGATTTGTTAAAGCATACGAATCCATTAATCGACCTACGACTAACATGCAAGATAGAATAACTAACCTACATAATTAAATAAAACAAATGAAAACAAAACAGCAACCAATAAATAAAATCCCAATTCATGCTTGCTAACGGAAATCAGAAACGCAAATTAAACAAACTTAGAAACATAAACTAAACAACTAATTTAAAGTGCATGAATTAAATGAAATCAGAAACGTAAAGTACACAAGATTAAATGCATGAACTAATAAAAATCAGAAACATAAAGTAACTGGAACAACTACACAATTAAATTAGATTACATAAATTAAATTGCATAAACATAAATAACTAAATAAATTCAGAACCAAAGCTATAAAAGAAATAAAGAGACAACTAAATAAAACAGCAAATTAATTAAATAAAATCAGTAACATAATCCAACAATAAGAATAGAAACTAGAAGGAGAAGGAAAACAAAAATCAGAGGTGCAACAAATGGGGGTTGCGGCAAGGAGAGAAGAAGGAGGAGGCACCTAGCACAAGCAATTGGCTCACGGCAAGGTGAGCTTGGGCTTGCGGCAGCAGGTGGTACTTCCCTCTCACTTGTCACGCCACCCTCTCTCTAAACCTCTCTCTGAATTCGGCTCACCTTACAAGAGAAATAAAAGCTGAAAATAAAACCCTAAAACAGAAAAATAAAACTAGAAGGGGGAGAGGTTTCGGCTGGAGTAGGAGGAGAAAAAGTAATGTGTCTCTAAAAGTCTGAATGAGGGGGTTTAAATAGGAGAAGCCTTCCTTGAGAGGCAAGGAAGAGACTTGCGGCTGCATAGGGTTTTCTTTTTCCTAGTGCCTTGCGGCTTCAGCTAGGGTTAGCTGACTAGGGCCTTGCGGCATGGGCTTGCATGTTGGGCTTCAGTTGCTTGCACAAGATGGGCTAGGGTTTCACTCCATGGGCTTCCATCTTGGGCTTGTCACCTTTGGGCTTGCGCATGGCCCCTTGTCTTGCTAGGGTTTGCATGGCATGCATGCGCATGCATGGCTGCCATCTACCTCCTTGCGTGTGGCTTTTGGGCTGCTAGGGTTTGGGCCCATGCATGTGCATGCATGGCCCACTTGGTTCGGCATCCCTAGGGCCCATGGGCCCTCCACTTTTGACTTCCCATTTTGCCCCTCATTTCCATTTGAATTCAAATTCATTTCTTCCCTCCATTCATTTCCATGGATGTCCACCACCTTCTGGAAGCTTCTGGAACCTTGAAAAACATTTCCTGGTGCAACTAGGATTTCCTGGAAATGAGAGATTCCTTATCCGTTTCGACTTCTCGTAATGACCATATTGCCCCTGGGGTCTCCTAGTGTCACTAGGACTCCTTTCCCTAGTTGGGTTAGGTTTCCTAGTTCAACCAGGATTTCCTGTTCGAATCAGGATTTCACATTTCTGGCTCCGCAATGATGGTTCTAGACTTGATGTTTCCTAGTGTGACTAGGAATCCTCATTTGACTAGGATTTCTGCACTTTTCCTGGTTTGACCAGGATTTCACTCGTTTTCCTGGTTTGACCAGGAAATGCCCCAAAATGGCTCCATTTGCTTCTTTTTCTCATTTCTGCTTCATTTGACCTGAAAACACAAAAACAAGACAAGAAACACAAAATAGCGAGTTCTAACACTCTAGGTTAAGGAATTAGTATCATAAAGTGATGCAAAATGCACACTCATCAAGAGGAATCAGGTATCTCATCTACATTTGGCGCTGAATTATCAGAATCATCACGGATTCTAATTCCACGATTTTCAGTATTATTTCTAAGAGCTGCAACACTGGCATCTTGTTCTTTCCTTGCTCTTTTGTTCCCCTGTTTAGACGACTGTGTAATAATAGATAATGAAATTTAGAGACTTTTATATTATCAAAATTCCAATATTGATGATATGTGCAAATTAACTGTACAGTGGAGTTTACCTCTGGGTTGGTTTTGGACATCTCTGAAAATCTGGTTTCAATTACAAGATCCTGCATACATGCCAATTTAAATAGAGATATATATATATATAATTTTTTTTTTCCAATGAACCTCAATAGATGAAGTTTATTAATGAAAAACAAAGGGAAAAAGATAATATGACATTTCAAAGCAAAAGCAACCAATAATTAACAACAAAAAGTGCTTAATCAATAGATGAAATAGTACCCTAAATATAATTTTTTTAATAAAAATCTAGATTATTACACTAACATTAGAAGTTACACTAAGATTCCATCACAATCCTCCCTTACATACTGGACATCTTCACTAATATAAGAAGACTCAATTGTTTCTTTATCTAGAGTTGCGTATGGAGTAAAATCACTCTCATTGGACATCTCTACATCATGAATGCCTCTAGGTGGTGCTTTTAGTACAACATACCATGATGATGTATCACTTTCCCTAGAATAAAAGACTTGCTTCGCTTGTGGTGCCAAAATAAAAGGATCTTTTTCAAAGGCTGATTTTTCATCAGGGAGGTTAACTAATATAAAACCATCTTCTAACTTGACACCATTTGAAATATTAGCCCAATCACACTTAAACACAGGAACACTAAATTTGTGGTAATCTAGTAAAATGATATCCTTTAGAATCCCATAGTAAGAGATGTTTTCCATAACTTGATTGGGATCTTTTGCACTAGATCTACAAAGAGTGTCAGCTTCAATGGATACACCGCTATTTTTTGTTGACTTCTCAGTATCCTTTGTACGAAAACGGAGTCTGTTAATAATATATCCAGAATAAGACATAGCATAACTTCTAGGTCCATATTCAAGCCAATAAAGTGTGTCACTGATCCCATCTTCTTGGACCTTAATCTATTTAAATAAAAATTAAGTTAGAGATCACCAACTAAATGTAAATGCAAAAGGCAGATTGGCAGCAAATTAAAAAAAATACTCAACCACCTTATTTGACAACCATTCCCTAAATTGGTCTGTGTGCCTCTTTTCTAATAGGCTTTCATACTTTGGATTTCTAAGTCTGGCATCTTCTTGTTTCAACTCCTCTTTGTGCATTCTAATATATCAAACCAAACAGAAACAAAATAAAAAACTTAAGATAATTGTTCCTAAAATAAGGGTTATAGTCATCTAACTTACTCAAAATACGGCTCAACTTCTGCACTATTACGTAACACATAACAATGAGCAATTTCTCTCATATCATCATCCAAAATAATTGGTACCCCAGTAGTGAATGTATGTCCTCCAAATAATATTCTTTCATCATCCCAATCTTCATTGCGATCATGTCGAGTACCAATTATACTTGCTTGTTCCATGTATCCACTACAAAACCTCATACATTCTTCAGCTAGATAACGCTCAGCTATGCATCCTTCAGGTCATGCACGATTTTTTACATACCCCTTCAATACTTTCATATATCTAGAGAAATGATGTATGGGATAAAAATTATGTTAGTTAGAGTTGAGATAAGTTAATTATAAATAAAAATAAAATTCAATAATGATAGTACCTTTCAAATGGGTACATCCAACGATATTGTACTAGACCACACCGTTGAGCTTCCCGTGCTAAGTGAATCGTCAAGTGAATCATAATGTCAAAAAAAGGAGGAAAAAACCTTTCAAACATGCATAGAGTCTCTACAACTTCTGTTTCCATTTCTTCTAATTTATTACCATCAATCACCCTCTGGCACAATTCATTAAAAAATGCAGACAGCCTGAAGATTGCATTCCTTGTCCCATTTGGTAAGAGGCCTCTTATTGCTACTGACAATAGTTGCTGCATTAGAACATGATGATCATGAGATTTAAGGCCCATTATTTTGCATTCCTCTAATAAGATGCAATTCCCAATATTGGATCCATATCCGTCTGGTAACTTTAAATATATAACCTCTTAAGAAATGTTAGTTTCTCATTCTTGGAAAGCATGTGCATTGCTGCTGGCAAATACATCCTGCTGCCTCTTTCTACTGGATGCAAAGCATGCCTAATGTTCATCACTTGCAAATCTCTACGAGATTTCAACCCATCTTTTGATTTTCCTTTTATATTCAACAATGTGCTAACAATGCTATCACAAGCATTTTTTTCCACATGCATAACATCCAAGTTATGACGCAAGAGTAATCCCTACAAAATTATCAAAAGAAAATAATTACATCATGGTTTAAATTAACACCCAAAATAAAAACTGATGGTCTAAATTATTAAACAAGTAATATAGTGTTAAACATATACCTCCCAATATGGCAAGTCAAAAAAAATTGACTTTTTTTTCCACATTTGTACCTCTTTTGGGTCTCTCTTCCTTTTCTTCTTTGTTTTCTTTCCCCAATCATTCACAATATCTTTCACTTCTTGTAAGACTTGTTGACTGGTTAATGGTTTAGGCCTTCTTTTAGTTTCTTCATGTCCATCAAACCAACTTTTCTTTTTTCGAAAAGGATGAGTTGATGAAAGAAACCGTCGGTGATCCATATACACCACCTTCTTACTGTGGGGTAAATATTTTGAGCATGTACCAAGACCACATATAGGACAAGCTGCTTTCCCTTTTGTTGTACATCCAGCTAAGTTTCCATATGCTGGAAAATCATTTATCGTCCACATTAAAATAGCTTTCAATTTGAACATTGCCTTATTGTATGAATCATACATGTCCACCCCGTTGTTCCATAGCTCCTTCAAGTCCTCTATAAGGGGCTCTAAATAAACATCTATATCATTCCCTAGCTGTTTTGGACCTGGAATTAGTAGACTCAACATTAAGTTTTCCTTCAACATGCTTAAGCCTGGGGGAAGGTTATAAATCACTAGTATCACTGGCCAGCAACTATATCTACAACTAAGGTCACCGAAAGGGTTAAATCCATCAGTTGCTAGTCCAAGTCTAAGATTGCGTGCTTCCAAACCAAATTCAGGCCATTTCCTATTAATTGTATTCCATGCTGGTGAATCAATTGGATGACGCATCTTTCCGTCTTGACTTTGATTATTAGAATGCCAAGTTAACTGCTATGCTTTTTCCACTGACTTGAACATCCTCTTAAATCTTGGTATTATAGGAAAGTAGCGTAAAATTTTCACTGGAACTCCCTTTTGAACCTTTTTAGTGCGTTGGTTTAACTTCCATCTTGAAGTGCTGCATTTTGGGCATGTCTCCATATCTTTTTTTTGTTTCCAAAATAAACAACAATCGTTGGAGCATGCATCTATCTTCTCATACCCTAGATCAAATGCTTTCAATAACCTTTTTGTTGAGTAAATTGAATCAGGAAGACTATTTCCATCAGGCAGCATATCTCGAAATATCTGAAGATATTCTGTAAAACCAATATCAGACAAACCATGTACAGCTTTAAGCTTGTACAAAAGTACAACTGCAGACAGCCTAGTGTACTTTTTACATCCTATATAAAGGGGAGACTCAGCATCTTCCAACCTTTGCGTGAAATCTTCCTCTGCTCTTTCACCAAATGGTTCTCCATGACCTAAATCTTGATCATAACATCTTTATACATTCTATATGTGTCTGATATATCAACATCTTCACATTCTACATTCATGTTTGGACTTTCCCCATGAAGGACCCATGTAGTATATCTAGGATCCATTCCTTTGATAACCAAGTGTTCATAAACAACATCAGCATGGTGAGAGTGAAGGTTTCGACATTTAGTGCAAGGGCATATTGTGAGACCCGGAAATTTTCAAATTTATTTTGTGATTTTTCCGTATTTTCAAAAAAGGTTTTATAGAATTTATTTGTTAGAAAATCTAATTTTTTTTTCACCTTGAGCTTTAATTTGTTTGACCAATTTTGACTAGGGTTTTGACCCAAGTTAGAACTTTAAAAGGTAGTACTTTAACTCACGAACCCAACGGTGCAAGTCTCGTATTATTCCGAGTCTGGGAGATTATTTTATGAATTTCCTAAATTTTCTTAGTTTGTGGAGCTTGAAATTTTTGAAATTTTTCTAAAGGGTAAATTGGTAATTTGACCTCATAGTTAATTAGTACTAGTCGATACGAGTCCGTAGTATTTTTCGGGATATTTTTCTGAGTCCCGAGCTATTTTTAATTAATTTTTGAAGTTGGGGAATATACGAAAAAGAAAAATAAAATAGGAAATCACCAGATCGCGCCACGTGGCACGATCTGGAGCGTCCATCGCTGCATGGCAGCAAGATCTGATGGCTGCATGTGCAGCCAAGTGTTAGTGCACATGCCACGTGTCACTTCCTCATTGGCCCATTTTGTGACGGTTGACTTGAGTCAACCCAGTCAACTCGGATGAGTCAACCGAGTTGACTCACTCTCTCTCCCTATAAATAGTGCCGCACATCCCAGCTGATTTTCATCCCATTTCAGCCGCACGCTTCCCAAGAGAGAGCTTCTCTCTCCTCTCTCCTCCTTTCTCTCTCTTCTTCAATCTTGTTTTGAGTTTATCTTGAGTTCTGGAGCTCCGATCGACGATCCGATTTCGCCTACGCGATCGTGGCGACGAGCTCTTCAATTCTAGTAGTGTGAAGGCTATGTTTTGGTGAAGTTTTAAAAAAATCATTTCTGAGCTCCATAGGTAATTTCTTGATCCCTGTCGAATTTCTGCTAAAATTTCGTTAAATTAATCTCTTGTTAATTAGGCTATTTTAATCTTATTACTTAGCAAGTCTAGTAGTACCGAGACTCTGCCCGTGGGAAGTCTTCAACAGGTATACCCTCAACCCAGCTTATTTAACCTACTGTTATTTAAGTTGTGGTTATAGACGGAACGCTGTTTAACTGTTGTTATCAAATGAACTTAATAAATATTGAGGCCATATCAGTGGTAACCAAATAACGTGATGACTAAGGTCAGTCCATGAGCATACAGGCGTTGGGTACTGAGCCAGAGCTCCCTCAGTTTCCCCATGCACTGACCTGGTCACGTTGTAGGTTCATATCTGATCAACCTCCTCGACAATGAATTAAAATAGATATAGAAACCACACGGTCTGACATGACTGTTTGCCTCGGGGTGCAAGGTCATATCGGATTAAGAATTCAGAGAAGCCTAGCAGTTACGCTAGTGCCAAACCTCTGAATTATACCTGGTCTTAACAGACAAGGTCATCAATTTACGTGAAGACCGTTTTTAACACCAGTTGTTGTCAAACTAGGAACTCCAGTTACCTAAAGGAGATCGTTGCGACGTGGCAAATTGTGATTTGTACTCGAAAACAGGCAAAAGCTTTGGACGCTAGGTAGGGGGACAACACACTCTGACTAGTGGATTTCCTGCATGTACTATATAATAAATACTGTGTGATAAAGATGCATGTTTTTGATTGGCATATCTGCTTGGTTTTATGATGATGAGAATGATGACTGTTATGCATATTCTCGTGAGATTGTTATTGTGTTTGACTTGAGAGTGAAAGGTCCCTTACGGTAGACCCTGGGTTTCGATCCCCAAAACCTCATGAGGGGTTGTACGGACGGACTGGTCGATTGTCCTTCTTGGGAGGCCAGTCTAGGCGGTATAACCATGAAATGGCCACTTTCGCTACCCTGTCCCAGTCAAATGACTGCAGGACTTTGTTATGTTTTTGTGAGAGGGTAGTTAGCCCTAACGGCTGGTCAACAGGTATGATTCTGAACTTGGGCCTGGAAAACTGTATTTTGAAAATTGTATGAGCATGCTACTCGTTTTACAAAGCTTGACAACTGGTTTGTGTTGTGCATTTGATTTTAAATTATCTCAAACTATTTTTCAAACCTAGCAGGGAGTTCCCTGAGGGGGAGCAATGAACGTATGTGATGCTCACCCCTACATTGTTGTTTTTCTCCCTCTCAGGTGCTGCGCGTGTGGACTTTGACGGCCTCGATTGAGGAGGTGGTGGTGCGGTCTCGAGCTTGTCAACTCATGTGTTCCTGTTTAGTCAGTATATTTTCCTTGGGCAGGTCCTTGGTGTCCTTTTACTATCTTTATATACCCTTGGTCATATCTTGTATATACACTGAGTCCTTGGGTTGTCTACTTTTAAATTATCGAGTCTATAAAAACAGTTTTTTTGAAGTTACTCTAAACAATAGTAGCTTCGAGGGTTGGTTTAATTATGAATTAATTATTTCTGAATAAACTTTCCGCTGCAAACTCAAGCACTCTGATCCAACCCATTTTTACCAAACCAAAAGGCTTAACCTATTTTGTGGATATTTGGGATTATAACACCGGGGGATTGGTTGTTGTAGTCTCAGGTATTCTCAAGATAGGTGCCTCTGTTACGTACCTGGGTTTCGGGGCGTGACACATATGATATTACCAAAATTCCCTGCGCTTGTCTGAGCCATATTGACAAAGTTTCTAGCTGCATCTTGGTATTCTTTACAACGTCTACACATAAAACTAATCATTATTATTGTTTAAAATTGACTATACTATGTTTTAGTATTTTCTATAACAAAGTAATTGGAAAGACCTTTCAAGATACACCCATGTCTTGTCCATCATATATAAAGCCTGCTCTCACGTGTGCACATATATCCTGATTTGAATAATATATTGGATCATATTATACCATGTACCAGTTAGCTTAACATAGATATCCATGTACTAATGAAGAAAAGGATGAGAGAATATGCAATTTATACTTTCTAACTATTGGGTTGCTAATATGCAATTTTGTGGTTGAAGCAATTATAAAGAAGCAAGTCTAGTTTAAATAAAATAGTGAGTGTAATGTTGCAATGTCATTGTTATATTCAACAATTCAATTAAGGGCTTTCAAATGTTACCTGAGAATGGAATTAGCAATAATGAGTTGTATTACCTGATTTTGTGCCCTCTGTTTTTTTCCTTCAAAAACCTGTAACAAAAAGGCAATTCCCAATTGACTTATTTCTAAGATATCATATAAAAAAGACAGCAACCAAAATCTATTTGATGCAGACAAGTATACATTCAATATTCACACATGTTTGATCACAAAAGTACAAGAGAATGCTTGATCAAGACAAAAGTAGCCTCTTTAATTATAAACATATATAGTTAATTTGATAAAACAGCCACAAGTACAAAAAATTATTTGTTATGGTTTTAATTAGTATATATAGATTACTCTATGAATAACAAACATTGTGATACAAGATTTATAATTAGTATTCAAAGTTAATGATGTATACAAAATTCATATGAATCTAAAAAGAGAATTAAGTTTCAATTTGTCAAAATACAACTTTTGGCATAGTTAATCTCAAATTGAAAAAGAAAAAGATTCGTCTATAGTTCATTAACAAAATAGCTAAAGGGTGTTTTGCGGCTAACAAATCATGCTACCCAGAAAATTGACCTCAGTCTCAGCTCAAATGCAAACTCACCCATGCTCCACCAGTTACAAATGCAAACTATTAAAGATTAAAGGGTGTTAGTACATGGCTAACTTATCTGTTGCAGGAAGTCCCAAAACAGAACAACACTCCATTATGGTATATTTCATTACTAATAAATGCACATGCATCAAACTCAATGACTTTATATATAAGAGAAGAGTCTAGAGATCAGATGGTCTTTTGTACTAAATAAAAATAAAAAGAGAAAAGTTATCTACCTTGGCGTTTCTAAAACAAGTTCACTCATACACCACGAATGTTTGTATTTTGCAAAAGATATATAAATCCTGTAAAAAAATTTCTTTGAAGTAAGCAACACCCAGAAGAAATACAAGCAAACAGAGAATGACGCAGCAAACCCATAACAAAATAATCAACCACAGATCCATTTTCGAGTCCAGACTCGAAATCGAACCAACCCCACTACGAAAAACAAAAACTTTAAAACAAATATCTCAAAACCCGTTAAGAACATTTATTTCAAATAACTTAACCAACAACATTCGAAGTTTTAAACTTGAACAAAATTAAATAAAACCCAACATAGAAAAATAATTAATAAAAAGCATGACAAGCACGGAGACACACAAACCAGTGTTCCCAGTAAGAATTCCAATACGATGCCATCAAATTCCACTTGTTTACTCAACAATGAACTGTTAAAAGTACACAGAGAAGTCCATTGAATCATACAATAAGCGAAAAGAGCAGCCCAGAAAAATGAAAAAGTAAGAAGAAGAAGAGAGACGTACCAAATTTTTCACTTCTTAACACAACTACTGTCAAACCAAGATCAGTGGGTAAGAGAGAAAGAAAGCACCACTAGATTTTGGGTATTTTTGAAGAACCTCATACCTCTGAGATTTAGGGTCACTTTTGTACGATCATGATTTGAGAGATGATTGATAAGGTTATCTAGCTAATTTCTGTGCGGGAAGAATGAAACCCCTAAAAAATCTGGAGTTAACAACATTTCTCTCACGTGGTAAAGGTTAGGGATTTTAAGGCGTGAAGGTAACGTTGCAAATAAATAAAATCAGGTGTTGTGTCTAAATCAAACAAACTTAACATATTATGCAACATTTTATTAAATAAATGTTATAAATATTAATAATTAACATCATTTATGTATTAAATGTTGTAAACTTAAAGTTACAAAAAGTTACTTTTCTTGTAGTGCAAGCATGTGTTGATGATGTTGTATACGTGGTGATGAATTTGAATATTCAAGAGGCATTATATTGTGAAACAATGATAGTTAAGAGATAGTTTTGAGAACGTTGTGTTAGAGTTTGGGTGAGGATACCTGCATGCCCGTGCATTGATTCGCTCTGCACAGGAAGTGGCGAGCCCACTCACCTGCCTGCTCGTGCATCGATTCGCTCTGCACAAGAAGTGGCGAGCATTTCTGCCTGCCCATGCATCGATTCGCTCTGCAAGGGAGGTGGCGAGCTTACCTGCCTGCCCGTGCATCAATATCACTATGCTCAGGAAGTGGCGAGCTTATTTGCCTGCTCATGCCTATTCACGGGATGTGGCGAGCTTAATTACCTAAGTGTATGACTAGCGACTTTCCCAGATACTAATATGATGTGATGTTTCATTTCATGGCCTAGAGATGGATAGTTTGCATAAATGACAATGGAGGATTTGAGTTAATTACATTATTATCTACTTTGGCGTGATATCATGTTTAATCATTTACCTTGCATGTTTTATGGAAGTTTTTTTCTGATCAATTGTGTTTACTTAAATGATGAAAATGTTTATGTGGACTAATCGTTGATTTTGTTTGAAAAAGAGTTTCAACACGATTTTAAAACTGGGGGATTTCAAAGAGCGACGTGAGGTCTTAGAATTTAAATTTGACTCTTAAGGATTCGTGAAAATAAATGACAATTATTTTCCGTACTTATAAATTGTCCACTCACTGAGTTTATCTCATAATTTTCTTGTTTTGTCTTAAATTGTTTCCCCCCAGGCCGTAGCATTGGTGGAGGTCAAGCCAATCACATCGAGGCATAGCATCCATTTTCTTTACTTGGATCTTGTAGGCATCTCTTCCATTTTGGAAGTTCCTTTTTACTTTAATTGTAAAATTTGTTGTAGTAGAAGTAGTGGCACTGAAAACCATACTAGAACCTTATGTTATTATGGTGTTGTTTGGGTTTGAAACCTTTTTTTTGGTTGTGGTAGAGGCGGCTGATGTTTTTAGAAGTGTTTTTACAGGTTAATAAATTTTGGGTTAGTCCATTTTCAGGAAAGGTTATACCAAATTTTCGGTAGGATTTTTCTTGATTTTGAATTCCCACAGGACCTCTCTGAGATTCAGGGTGGAAATCTGGGGGTTGACAGGACCGCCCCCGGATTTCCACCCTGAAACCCAGAAGGATCCTGCGGGATCCAAATTCAAGGAAAATCCTACCGAAAATTCGACAGAACCTCCCCTGAAAATGGATTAACCCAGAAATTTCAAACCTGTTAAAAAGCACTTCTAAACAGCAACCACCTCTACCACAACAAAAATAGGGTCTCAAACCCAGCAATCTCACAGAATCCAACTTAAAATTGTAGAATGGTTATCAGAGCTCCTATTCTATTACAAGGAAATTTTTACAAAACTAAAATGTCGCCTACAAGGTCCGACTAGGGAGATGGACGCGAATGCCTCGACGTTATTGGCTCGACCTCCACCAAAGCTACTACCTGGGGGGACAATTTAAGACAAAACAAAACAAACCGTGAGACAAAACTCAGTGAGTGAACAGTTTAATGAAAACGAAGATAAAAGTAAACTTCTTGTTTCAGAAAATCTTTCAAAGCCACATTTAGTACTAAGACCTCACGTTACTCTCTGAAATCCCCCAGTTTTAAAAAGCTTTCAGAAACTCGCTCAAAATTAGTTTTTATAACCAAATAGAAAATAAACTATTTATCAAATAGAATTCAATTATTTAAAGTTCTGAATAGTTTTATAATTTTAAAATAAATTATCACCATAAAACCGTATAATACATATACAACACACCAAGCCAGTTACCCGGAGAATCTGTCATACATGCGCAGAGCCGAGAATCTGTCATACGCATGCAGAGCCTAAAAGTCTGTCGTACGTGCACGCAGAGCCAACCCCCAAAGGGTCAAGCATCACGACACACGGCCCAAAGCCTATGTGTGTGCCGCAATGGGTCCCAAAGACCTATCTAATCTGATAACCTGGAAGGGTACTGAAGTGGGTGCTTGAAAAATCAATAACTCATAAACACATAATCCAAATCTCAAATCCTTTCATTTTTCTTCCAAAACTCTTCTTAACAATACCAAATTCATCAAAATACATTTCTTTAAATTGTAATATTCCATAACAAATATAAATAAACATTGAGACGAAGAATACGAAATATAAATGATTATTTGATAGACATTTAAAATTTAAAAATCAAAATGAATTCAAGTTAAGCCAAAGAAATTAAAACCACATAAAAACATAAATTATTAAAATTCAAGGTCCACTCACAGTGAGAAAATCTAACTTCGATCCTCCGCCGGATCGTCACGAACCCCGGTCGTCTTGCCTATATCAAAATGATAAGAATATGAAATTAGTCTCAATTTACGTAAATTAAAGTGTGTGCGTGTAAAACAAGCCTACTCGTCACGCTCGACATCTAGTTCAACCCAAAGATTACTTACTCAAATTTACCCTATAAACACTTCCTCCTTCCTCGAAAACTCATCGGCTCAACCCACCCTCAACCACAACACCAAAACACATCCCAAACTAAAGAGAATCAGCGGGAGGTCTTACCTTGATCGGAAAATTCTTCCTAAGATGAATTTTGTATCGGCAAGTCACAAATTTATGTCCAATACTTCTCGGCTTCTCCAACAACTTCGGACCTAACCAAAACAACAATCTACTTAGAATCACTCTAGGAGCAAATCCCAATTTCACGTTATGACAGCGGTGAGCAAGACTACCATTAGTGCCGCCCAAAGTGGCCATTTTCAAGGCCAAAATAACCAAATAAGGATGACTTCAACAAGGCCCAATCAACTTCTCAATCCTAAGCATAAATTGAAATTTCTAGAAATCAAATTGTCCCAAAATAACAACAATATTTCGCTCCCAATTGAAAATCCAACTTAAAACCCGAAATGGCCCTAAAATTCCAATTTTAATTCTCTACAATTACTCAAAATAAAACACCCAAATACTGGGAAATTGGCAGCCCATACCTCAATGAGAAAACCCCATTTAAATCCTCGAAAATTGGTGGTGAAAACTGGCCGAAAATTGGAGGATGAGGCCGGCGGTTTTGAGGTGGTTCTTGAGTCGTTTCCGACCCGTGGGAGCTGCTCGGTGCAGGGGGAGGGCCAGGCTAAGTTGGTCGGCCAAAGGAAGGGTCGCCGGAGGTCTCAGGTGGTCGGAATGGCCGGCGACGTGAACGGAAATGGTGACTGGGTGCAGAGGTTGAGTGCGCACAGAGGAAAAAGGGAGAGAGAGAGACTAGGCTCGGGGGGCTGGTTGGCACTGGGGGGTGCGATGGGTGGCCGGTGATGGTGGCTGATGGTCGCTGGTGGTGGCTGGTGGTGGCTGATGGTCGCTGGTGGTGGCTGGTGACGCACACAGGGGAGGGTGCGGTGAGGGAAGAAGATGAAGAGAGAGAGAGAGAGAGAGAGAAAGAGAATGAGGAGAGAGAGAGAGAGAGAGATGGCTGATTGAAATGGTGGTATTTGGGCTTTGAAATTACCCAATTGCCCCTTTCTAGAAAATTCTCCGCCCTTCTTACTAAAATTCTCAAATTGAACACCGTTTTTGTCTACGCGTTTGGAAACTCGAGTTCTAATTCACCGTCTCGAACTTAAAGGCTACAAATTTGAATTAAAATACTCATCTAAATGCTAGAATTCCCTTCTAAAAATTTGATAAGGCCCGTCCAAAAGATATATTTTTTTATTAAAGAAATAAGACTTGGGTTCGGGTCGTTACAACCTCCCCCCGTTTAGAAAATTTCGTCCTCGAAATTTGTACCTGTCATGTGAAGAGTTGTGGATATTGAGCTCTCATTTGTTCCTCCGGTTCCCACGTCGCCTCTTCCACTGTGTGATTTCTCCATAGAACTTTAACCAGAGGAATGGTCTTAGTACGAAGTACCTGTTCTCTACGGTCCAGAATTTCAACGGGTTGCTCCTCATATGACAAATCCTCTCTCAACTCAACAGGCTGGTTCTCCAAAATATGAGAAGGATCCGGTCTATACTTACGCAACATAGACACATGGAACACATCGTGGATCCGAGAGAGCTCTATAGGTAAGGCAAGTCTATAGGCAACTGGACCAATTCGCTCCGAAATCTCATATGGTCCAATGAAACGAGGACTTAACTTCCCGCGCTTCCCAAAACGCACTACACCCTTCCAGGGTGATAACTTTAGGAAAACTTGATCACCCACCTCAAACTCAAGATCCTTCATGCGTGTATCAGCATAGCTCTTTTGTCGATCTTGAGCCGCCTTCAACTTGCTCCTAATAACTTGTACTTTCTCTGATGTCATTTGTACAAATTCCGGCCCAATAAGTTTCCTCTCACCGACTTCGTCCCAACAGATAGGTGTCCTACACTGTCGCCCATACAAGGCCTCATAAGGAGCCATACCAATACTCGAGTGATAACTGTTGTTGTAGGCAAACTCCATCAATGGTAGGTGAGAATCCCAATTGCCCTTAAACTGCAATACACAAGACCTCAACATGTCCTCCAAAGTCTGTATAGTTCTTTCTGATTGTCCATCGGTCTGTGGGTGGAAGGCGGTGCTAAAATGTAACTTTGTACCCAAAGCCCGCTGTAAGCTCTCCCAAAACCGAGAAGTAAATCGTGAGTCTCTATCTGACACAATAGTCACGGGGGCACCATGCAATCTCACAATCTCATCTACAAATAATTTTGCCAGTTTGTCCAAAGAGTGAGTCTCACGAACAGGTAGAAAATGCGCAGACTTAGTGAGTCGATCAACAATCACCCAAATACCATCGTGCCCACTCTGAGTACGTGGGAGTTTGTATACAAAGTCCATGGTGATGTGCTCCCACTTCCACTCGGGAATCGGAAGTGGCTGCATGAGTCCTGAAGGCTTCTGGCGTTCCGCTTTTACTTGTTGACAAATCAGACATCTTGCAACAAATTCTGCTATTTCTCTTTTCATTCCTGGCCACCAATAATGTTCTCTGAGGGTACGGTACATTTTGGTGCTGCCCGGATGCATGGCATAAGTTGAACTGTGAGCTTCCTCCAGGATCTCTCTCTTGAGCACCTCATCTGCAGACACACATAACCTCGTACCCATGACCAAAACTCCGTCATCTCTGACCGTATAATCAGCTCTCAACCCACTTCCCACTTCATCCCTTAGCTTCATCAACACGGAATCCTGAAGTTGTGCCTCTCGTACCTTATCAAGCAATACTGGTCTTACTCGAAAACTAGCTAGCAAGGCTCCAAAATGATCTACACCCAAGGTAGCTCCTGTAGTCCTCAACTCAACTAATAAAGGCAAGCGTATCGCCTTAAGATGTGCCAAAGAGCCTGAAGTCTTTCTGCTAAGAGCATCCGCCACCACATTAGCTTTTCCAGGGTGATACTCTATAGTGCAATCGTAATCCTTGATCAACTCTAGCCACCTTCTCTGTCTCAAGTTCAATTCTTTTTGAGTGAACAAGTATTTGAGGCTCTTATGATCAGTGAAGATCTGACAAGTCACTCCATATAAATAATGCCTCCAAATCTTAAGAGCAAACACGACTGCAGCAAGTTCCAGGTCATGGGTCGGATAGTTCAACTCATGCTTTTTGAGTTGCCTAGATGCGTAAGCAACAACCTTACCATGCTGCATCAACACACAACCCAGGCCTTGGCGTGAAGCATCACTGTAAATCACAAATCCACTGCTGCCATCAGGAAGTGTCAAAACAGGAGCAGACGTCAGTCGGTTCTTAAGCTCTTGGAAACTCTGCTCACACTCATCAGTCCACACATACTTCACTCCTTTCATGGTCAACCGTGTAAGGGGGGCTGCTATCTTGGAAAACCCTTCTACAAAACGACGGTAATAACCCGCCAAACCAAGGAAACTCCTCACCTCAGTTACACTAGTCGGTCGCTCCCAATTCATGACTGCCTCAATTTTCTGTGGGTCGACAAAAACACCCTCAGCTGAAATCACATGTCCCAGGAATCCTACTCTATCCAACCAAAATTGGCACTTGCTGAACTTGGCATACAACTGATGCTCTCTCAAAGTCTGCAAAACCATCCTCAAGTGCTCCTCATGATCCCTGTCGCTACGAGAATACACCAATATGTCATCAATAAAAACAATGACGAATCGATCTAGGTAAGAACGGAAAACCCGATTCATGAGGTCCATGAAGGCTGCTGGAGCATTAGTCAGCCCAAATGGAATGACTAAGAACTCATAATGTCCATATCGAGTCCGAAAGGCAGTCTTGGGTACGTCTGTCTCTCTAATTCGCAATTGATGATAGCCCGATCTCAAATCGATCTTAGAGAATACCCTAGCGCCCTGCAGCTGATCAAACAAGTCATCAATACGAGGTAAGGGGTATCGATTCCGCACCGTGACTTTATTAAGTTGTCTGTAATCGATGCACAACCTCATAGTTCCATCCTTCTTCTTTACAAACAACACAGGTGCGCCCCAAGGAGAAACACTAGGTCGAATAAACCCCTTCTCGATTAATTCCTGTAATTGAGTTTTCAACTCTTTCAACTCGGCTGGAGCCATTCTGTATGGTGCCAAAGAAATAGGTGCCGTGCCAGGAACCAAATCAATAGCAAAGTAGATCTCTCTCTCCGGAGGTAAACCTGGAAGGTCGTCTGGAAATACGTCCGGAAAGTCTTGTACCACCGGTATGTCCTCCAGTCTCACCTCACTAGCTCGACTATCAATGAAGTGGGCTAAGTACCCCGTACAACCCTTTCGTAACAGACGTCTAGCAGTTAGAGCCGAAATCATACAAGATGGAAGGATTCGACGCTCTCCATGAAAAACAATCTCCGGTCGCCCTGGGGGTCTGAATGTCACTATCTTCCGAAAACAATCAACAGATGCGTGGTGAGTAGCAAGCCAATCCATACCCAAAATAAGGTCGACGTCAAAAATATCCAAGGGAATCAAATCTGCCTTCAGTTCATGACCGTCAATTAAGATGGGGCAACCCCTAAAAACTTCACAAGCTAAAAGTGAAACCTCGGCTGGTGTAGCTATAACTAACTCAGATTCCAACGGGGTTGGCATCCTATCGGCAGATAAAGCAAGTCTACGTGCAACAAAAGAGTGTGTGGCACCAGGGTCCATCAATATATGTACATTTCGTCCAAAAATAGAAATCGTACCCATAATGACGTCCGGTGAAGCCAAAGCGTCCTGCTGTGTCATGCCGAAAACTCTGCCCTGGGATCTGGGGCGTCCTGGCTGACTCCTCTGCTGTCCTCCGCCTCTGCCAGCATGACTAGACTGAGCGCCACTACTAGAAGTGGCACCCCCAGTCTGAACGGCCCCCTGACCCTGACTCTGTGCCCCAAAAGTCTGTCCCTGATGAATGGCGGGCCCTGAAGCTCTCCCATCGCCCCGTCGCGACCTCGGACAATCCCTTCGAATATGGCCCATATGTCCGCACTGATAACAACCAGCACTACCCCTCTGACAAGGCCCACTATGAAATCTACCACAACTGCGGCATGGGGCATGTGAACTCCCACTAGTCTGACTCTGATGTCTGCCCAAAAATTCCTTGTTTCGGGCTGAACTACCCCCTGAAGGATGACTCGAGCTATGACTGTACCCAGATCCTCCACTACCCCCAGAACTCTGTCTGTCAACTCTGAATCCTCCACTCCCAGAAGAACCAGAGCTGAAACTACCTCTCTTGGATGGTCCCTGACTAGGGCCACCCATAAAGGTACTCTGGTGAGGGCGACGTCTCACCTCACTCCTATTCCGCTCCGCTAAAGATCTCTCCACCCTCATGGCAGCATCCCGCAATGAACTAAAGGTGGAATGGTTAGCTGCAGTAACCACTGTGCGAATAGAGTCTCTCAGACCCTCCTCAAATCTCGAGCATCGGTCTGCCTCGTCTGCCACCAGTGCTGGGCAAAACCTTGAAAGTTCAGTAAACTTTCTCTCATACTCTGCTACTGACATAGACCCCTGTCTAAGTCTCAAGAACTCAGCCCTCTTCTCATCACAATAAACTCAGGGATAATACTTCTCATAGAAGACTCTCCTAAATCTATCCCAAGTGATGTCAGCTGCCGTGAGTCCCAAGCGCTCGGAGTCCCACCAGTGATAAGCGACATCCACTAGCAGGAAGGTAGCCAAGACTAACTTTCGGTCATCAGGGCATCCCATAACCTCAAAGATCCTCTCGAGTTGTATCATCCACTCGTTAGCCACACTGGGATCCGAAGTACCGGAAAAATTTGAGGCCCCAAGCTTACGGGCACGCTCAATGCTGTACTCTCCCTCAGGAAACGCCCTAGTACGAACAGCAGTAGTCACTGCCTCGGCTAGCCTATCAATAGACTGCTCGAAACCTTGTGTCGTCTCATCAACACCTTCTGCTACCCTATGGTGGGTCCCCGGTGGTCGGCCACGTCGTCGAAGAGGCATAATACCTATAAGAAAACAAAACTCTTATCAATAATGGGGATGCACATTCAGTGCAGAACTGAGGAATCTAAAACCTAATGCTCTGATACCAAGTTGACAGGACCGCCCCCGGATTTCCACCCTGAAACCCAGAAGGATCCTGCGGGATCCAAATTCAAGGAAAATCCTACCGAAAATTCGACAGAACCTCCCCTGAAAGTGGACTAACCCAGAAATTTCAAACCTGTTAAAAAGCACTTCTAAACAGCAACCACCTCTACCACAACCAAAATAGGGTCTCAGACCCAGCAATCTCACAGAATCCAACTTAAAATTGTAGAATGGTTATCAGAGCTCCTATTCTATTACAAGGAAATTTTTACAAAAATAAAATCTCGCCTACAAGGTCCGACTAGGGAGATGGACGCGAATGCCTCGATGTTATTGGCTCGACCTCCACCAAAGCTACTACCTGGGGGGACAATTTAAGACAAAGCAAAACAAATTGTGAGACAAAACTCAGTGAGTGAACAGTTTAATGAAAACGAAGATAAAAGTAAACTTCTTGTTTCAGAAAATCTTTCAAAGCCACATTTAGTATTAAGACCTCACGTTACTCTCTGAAATCCCCCAGTTTTAAAACGCTTTCAGAAACTCGCTCAAAATTAGTTTTTATAACCAAATAGAAAATAAACTATTTATCAAATAGAATTCAATTATTTAAAGTTCTGAATAGTTTTATAATTTTAAAATAAATTATCACCATAAAACCGTATAATACATATACAACACCCCAAGCCAGTTACCCGGAGAATCTGTCATACATGCGCAGAGCCGAGAATCTGTCATACGCATGCAGAGCCTAAAAGTCTGTCGTACGTGCACGCAGAGCCAACCCCCAAAGGGTCAAGCATCACGACACACGGCCCAAAGCCTATGTGTGTGCCGCAATGGGTCCCAAAGACCTATCTAATCTGATAACCTGGAAGGGTACTGAAGTGGGTGCTTGAAAAATCAATAACTCATAAACACATAATCCAAATCTCAAATCCTTTCATTTTTCTTCCAAAACTCTTCTTAACAATACCAAATTCATCAAAATACATTTCCTTAAATTGTAATATTCCATAACAAATATAAATAAACATTGAGACGAAGAATACGAAATATAAATGATTATTTGATAGACATTTAAAATTTAAAACTCAAAATGAATTTAAGTTAAGCCAAAGAAATTAAAACCACATAAAAACATAAATTATTAAAATTCAAGGTCCACTCACAGTGAGAAAATCTAACTTCGATCCTCCGCCGGATCGTCACGAACCCCGGTCGTCTCGCCTATATCAAAATGATAAGAATATGAAATTAGTCTCAATTTACGTAAATTAAAGTGTGTGCGTGTAAAACAAGCCTACTCGTCACGCTCGACATCTAGTTCAACCCAAAGATTACTTACTCAAATTTACCCTATAAACACTTCCTCCTTCCTCGAAAACTCATCGGCTCAACCCACCCTCAACCACAACACCAAAACACATCCCAAACTAAAGAGAATCAGCGGGAGGTCTTACCTTGATCAGAAAATTCTTCCTAAGATGAATTTTGTATCGGCAAGTCACAAATTTATGTCCAATACTTCTCGGCTTCTCCAACAACTTCGGACCTAACCAAAACAACAATCTACTTAGAATCACTCTAGGAGCAAATCCCAATTTCACGTTATGACAGCGGTGAGCAAGACTACCATTAGTGCCGCCCAAAGTGGCCATTTTCAAGGCCAAAATAACCAAATAAGGATGACTTCAACAAGGCCCAATCAACTTCTCAATCCTAAGCATAAATTGAAATTTCTAGAAATCAAATTGTCCCAAAATAACAACAATATTTCGCTCCCAATTGAAAATCCAACTTAAAACCCGAAATGGCCCTAAAATTCCAATTTTAATTCTCTACAATTACTCAAAATAAAACACCCAAATACTGGGAAATTGGCAGCCCATACCTCAATGAGAAAACCCCATTTCAATCCTCAAAAATTGGTGGTGAAAACTGGCCAGAAATTGGAGGATGAGGCCGGCGGTTTTGAGGTGGTTCTTGAGTCGTTTCCGACCCGTGGGAGCTGCTCGGTGCAGGGGGAGGGCCAGGCTAAGTTGGTCGGCCAAAGGAAGGGTCGCCGGAGGTCTCAGGTGGTCGGAATGGCCGGCGACGTGAACGGAAATGGTGACTGGGTGCAGAGGTTGAGTGCGCACAGAGGAAAAAGGGAGAGAGAGAGAGACTAGGCTCGGGGGGCTGGTCGGCACTGGGGGGTGCGATGGGTGGCCGGTGATGGTGGCTGATGGTCGCTGGTGGTGGCTGGTGACGCACGCAGGGGAGGGTGCGGTGAGGGAAGAAGATGAAGAGAGAGAGAGAGAGAGAGAGAGAGAGAGAGAATGAGGAGAGAGAGAGAGAGAGATGGCTGATTGAAATGGTGGTATTTGGGCTTTGAAATTACCCAATTGCCCCTTTCTAGAAAATTCTCCACCCTTCTTACTAAAATTCTCAAATTGAACACCGTTTTTGTCTACGCGTTTGGAAACTCGAGTTCTAATTCACCGTCTCGAACTTAAAGGCTACAAATTTGAATTAAAACACTCCTCTAAATGCTAGAATTCCCTTCCAAAAATTTGATAAGGCCCGTCCAAAAGATATATTTTTTTATTAAAGAAATAAGACTTGGGTTCGGGTCGTTACAAACTTGGTATCAAAGCTTTAGGTTTCAGATTCCTTGACTTTACACTGAATGTGCATCCCTATGATTGATAAGTCTGTGGCTTTCATATAAGTATTATGCCTCCTCGACGTGGCCGACCGCCGGGGGCCCACCATAGGGTTGCAAATGATGTCGTGAGATGTCATGGGGTTTTGAACAGTCCATCAATAGGCTAGCTGAGGCAGTGACTACTGCTATTTGCACTAGAGCATTTCCTGAGGGGGAATACAGCATTGAGCGTGCCCGTAAGCTTGGGGCCTTAAATTTTTCGAGTACTTCGGATCCCAGCATGGCTAATGAGTTGATGATACAACTTGAGATGATATATCTTTGAGGTCATGAGATGTCTTGATGACCGGAAGTTGGTTTTAACTACGTTTCTGCTAGTGAGTGATGCTTATTACTGTGGGACTCAGAGCGATTGGGACTCACGGTAGTTGAGTGATGCTTAAATCTTTGAAAAATACAAGGTCTCAACAATTTAAAAACATAACACTTTTAACCAATAAGTTTTGAATGACGTTAAATCAATTTCAGTGAAAACACCGAATAAATTCTTAAAACATTTCCTTTATTAAAATTTTCTGAGGTCTTTCCAATTTCGTTTTCCTTATAAAGTTTCTTAAAATAAATAAAGTTCAATAAATTTTCTGATTTCTTTTAAAAGTTTGGGACGAGTTGTTACAACCTTCCCCCCTTACAAAGGACGAAATTTAGTATAATCGTAATAGACAAGTGATGCCCGAACTCGTAACTCCTTATCAATTTTCTAAGCCAGTTCCACCAATGAACGATACAACCATGAGACTTGACCAAGGTAAAATATTCCTTTATATATAGTACCTCGCTTTTTTGATCCAAACAAAGGTATATTACTCTTCGAAGTGAATTGTCGCTATGTCGAAATCCAAAAGGTGAGTCACAAACTCCTATCTCGAAATTATAGTGATGGTGCACACTATAACTCATTAGGTAATCCACTAAAAGTTTCATCATTGTACCACGGGAGTAGGTGTCACAAATAGGTAACGAGAGAGCGTCCTCGTGTCCCTCCAAAAATTTAAGGGGAGACGTCAAGATCGTTGTCAACAAGTGATTGTGTATATACTGTTCATTTGTGACAATTGGTGATTGATATGCTAACTCATTCACTTGACTCGACATGTAAATCCTCAACTTGCATGACTGGTAACTGTAGTTCGTAAATCCTTTTTCATATCCAAAAGAAACCCGAAATCTTGCCCAAACTATCTCAATTCATCTCGATCTCGCTAATCTCTTTGCTAGCCACGAGTTGGGGTGATTAGTCTAAGTCTCATTACGCTTTCGTTGCGCTACTCTGATTAACCTTTTGAGCTCTAACTTAAATCCAAGGTAAAATCTGATTATACTTCAAGTATTTTAAATGACCACGTCTTTCACACCATTACTCACTTATCCATGAAAACAAAAATAAGCTCTGACTGTGAAGGAGTACGTCACCTTTAAGCTTCCATCATCTCCTTAGGAACGTGTGATTTCTTGAATCACCTGATAATACTTACTTCCCCAAAAGGTCTAACTCCTCATTACCATTCATAAGTCATCACCAACCCAACTTTTGAAAGGTTAGAATCACAAGAGTTCACATTTAATTTAATCATTGCTTCTTATGATGCCGACGTGAGACGCCCTTTATTATGCTATTATTAACACTTACTATAATCCATTACTTGAGTCTAATACTTCACGTACGCCTACTACCTTCTAGTATCTCTTTCTTCCCTCATCTCAAGTCATGTATCTCTCTACTCAAATTCCTTCATTGTCATCATTGGACTTCCAAAATGAAAACAATTCATTTATCCCTTAATCGTTATTATAATATCTTTATCCCAATACATAAATATATATATATATATCTATATATCCTTCGCCATCTTTATTGTAAACCATCACTACTAGGAAATACCCCATTAGATATCACTAAAAATATATCGGTTTTAAAAAAATTGATATTGTCAAAATTTTTTATATCAGTTGGATTTTTAGTTTTCTAAAAATGATGTCTAAATACATTTATATATCGCCAAGTTTTTAAATTCGATATCCAAATTTTTGGGTAGAAATTAAAATTCTATAATAACCGATATCTAAACCATAAACTGATATTAATTGTTTCAGCTAAAAATCAAATATACAAATTTTTGCTACAACTTAAATGTTTTGACTTAAGTTAGACCCGACACTGCCCCCCTCTCAAACACAATTAACACAGAAACACTATAGCTCAGACACTCCTCTCACACTCCTCTCACCCCGAGCTCTCTCTCTCTCTCTCTCTCTCTCTCTCTCTCACCCACGCCCTCATCGTCGCGTCGCCGTTCTCACAGTCCTTGTCATCGTCGCGTAGTTGACCTTAGCCATATCATCGGCCCTCAAGAGCTTTCTCTGCCTCACTCATCGTCCTGGGTTGCAACCAAAAGGTAAGATTAGTCATCGTCCTAGGTTCTCTCTTTCTCTCTGTCCTCGATCTTCTCTCTATCTCATCCTGGGTTCTCTCTTTCTCTCTGTCCTCTTCTCTCTTTACTGAAATTAGGGTTTCAAAATTGGGCTTTTCTATTGTTTAGGTTTTTCTTCAAATTATGGATTTCTTAGCTAGGTTCGTATGCTTCATGAAATTAGGGATCTGGTGCATTTGTTTCTTCAAATTAGGGTTAATTTTTTATGGGCTTAATGCTTCATTTGCTTCTTTTAATTAGGGGGTTATTCTGTGGTTTTCTTGGCATGATTGATTCTGTGAATTAACTTAGGAATTTTGGGTTTTTATTTGTGCTGATTATGGCTTTTGGTTTCAGCACCACAGGAGCTTTGGTAGGTGTACAATTTTTTTCGACTTGGGAGCTTGTGAGCCTGAGCAAGCTGCAGCGAGTGTATTGTGATAACGAGCTATATAAGGTTTGCCTTTTCTCTATATAGCTGTATTGTGATAACGAGCTTGTGTATTGTGTTTCTCTAGTAGCTCATTTCATTTCCTCTGCAAGTAATTCCACAGATAGAGTACTACAGTATCAGCAAGATCTCTGCTTTCATGGTTTGACCCTTGACACATAATAATTAATAAATTATAATTTAATTCATTACCCCTCCCAGGTTCAAAAAAAATTAAAACATGCATATATCAGATTCAAAATAAGGTACAACTTGACACAGCTAGCTGCAATATTATTTCATGCGGTTGAATTATGGAGATGTATTGTGGTTCATGTGGTCCTGACCCTTGCTAGCTAACAGTAGTCAACATATATATATTCCCTTGCCTTGTGTACAAGCTAGGATAGATTGATTGCATGGTGGTGGTTGTATGAAGTAAATGGGTATTTACACTCTGCATTCAAATTTGGGGTCTAAAAAGCACAAGCAGCTAGCATGCACTCAATTAGTTGATCGACCAGCTATATAGCCCAGTTTAATTATATATGTACCTTATTAACAAGTACTGGTAACTGTCCCTCACTTAATGCCTAGCTAGCTTCTATGATCTGATCACATAGTGACTAAAATTAAGTAACTACTCATTCAAATGATCACTTCAATACATCTAGCAATATCATGATCATCTTGTATTCTGTGCACCAGCTAGCTGTTCGAATTTTGTTCAATTTCCAATGGTAATATTCAGCTAGCTTTATGAAACCCATATTTTTGTTTGGGTGCAAATATGCAAATACCAAGAAAACCCAACAATATATATATCTACTAGCTAGATGAAATAAAATGAAAATTTGATTCTTTATTTTGCAAAAGTCACTGCAGTTTCGAAGATGAAAGAAGTATGAAACCAATATATATTGCTTCATTCATAATTCATATATGCATCCAATTAAGTTCCCAAAAATTAATCTAAGATTATGTATAGAGGCCAGTATATGGTACATACTACATATATATAGCATGGTCGATCTAAAACAAGCAAAACATATGGAAATTGGATGGTGCATGTTCGATGGGGTATTTCCTTGTAGTGTTACTTAATTTTTTTTTTTTTAAACATATTGAATATATATATATATATATATACATTTGTATATATTTGGGTTTGTGTTGCTTTTGTTGTACGTTTTACGAATATGGTTGTTTGTGAGGGTATGATTGGTAGCTGAATAGAATGGAGGAAAGAAGAAGAAAGTTAGTGCTCAAGTGTTTTTTGTTATTTCAATATGATGACTATTCTACATGAGGCTTGTTTGACTTCGTTAAAATGATAGACGAATCAAGGAAAGGCATACAAGGAATCGGGGGGGGTACTTGGTTGATCAATGTGGGGTGAAGTAAATAATGAGTTTGTGGGGTAAATTAAGATACTAGAGGAAAAGGGTGGGTCTGATTGACTTCAAATTCGTGTTTGGAAGTACTTTGGTCTTTGGTATGATGTGGTTGGCTATTTCTTTTTCAGTTTTATTTTTGGGTTCATAGAATAGTTTTAGAGTCTAAGTGGATGTATCAGATACTGATACTTTCAGAAGGGATTAGAATAGTTTTAAAACATCTTCCCAAGAAAATGTTATGTTTGCAATCTCATATGTGTTTTCCATCTTTGGACTGTTTACAGATATCAGCATGGCGAAGTAGTGGATGTCTTCCTGTCGTGATTGAAGGTACAGCTTCGATTATTGAAATTCAACAAAAAGATCCTCACTTTATGTACTGTACCTTTTATTCTCAAATTTACAAGCTTACATTAGGCCCATTTGGTCTTATTGGTCTTATTGGTTGAGTTTGCTGAGATGGGGTTTTATCTAGGCTAGCTTTTGAATATGATATTGCAGTAAACTATATATTGCTATAACAAGTTTGTACTTGGTTTGATTGGAGATGTTTCTTTCCTTCATTAAGTAGGTAAATATAGCTGATTTTCCTTCATAAGGTATTTAATTCGGATGCTTGCAGTAATATATTGTTAGTTAAGAACTTCATTTTTTCATCATTGTATGGATGCTTCTTTCTTTTTCCCTGTTCTCCTTTCTTAATCTAGAATAAGTTTGATTAGTGAAGAATTTCTCAAAGTTTTTCCTCTTATTTTTTGAAATAGGGTTTTGAAATGTGGAGAGGGAATGGAGAGCTCTGAAGCGTTCTCCCAAATCCCGTCGACAACAACAACAACCACATGGATCACCATCACCACCACCACCACCACCACAATCCTCCTACTCTCAACCAATTCATTCATCCCTTGAAACACCCAGCACCCTTTGTTCTCTCTGTTTCTATCACTCTCTCACTCCCTCTTTGCCTGATTCATCCTCTTGGTCATTATCAATTTCTGAGGTAAACCCTAACTCCCAATTTCTAAGGTAAACCTTAACTCCCAATTTCTGAGGTAAGTGATTTCTTGAATTCAACATTTTGTCTTTAATTTTAGGAAACCTAACTCCCAATTTCTCTAACTTCTCTCTCTACATCTCAGATCGAAAAAAAATATTATAATCTTTCTCAGGTACTCTTTGACCCATTTTCGTTCTTCATTTTTTTTATTTATTTGTTTTTACTTAATTAGGTATTTCCTTGTTTATGCTTTTGCATGTGATCTTAAATAGCTGTGAATGAATTCCTTCATACTATATTTTGAGAAGCCCATGGCAGGGTACGTATCTGAATCTCCCAGTTTCCAGGACCAGGTCCACAATAATTTTGCTAGGAAGAATATATCATTTTCAACATCAACTAGGACTATACATTAAGTAGAATCTAAAGTAAAGCTCCCCACTTTTTGGGTATTTCGTACCTCCCAACATATTTTTGAGGCCATAATTTGTTTGATATTGATAATATATGGTAGAAGCTGAACATAGTTTTGCAAATTTATCTTTTTAAAACCCATCTATAGATCCCAGCAGAGCACCAGTAGCATCAAAACGCGAAACGCCCTAAATTTGCAGGGGAATATCAAATATATATGATTTTCTTTTCCTAGAAGTTTCATATGTAGCCTCCAAATAAAAGAAAAAAAAGTACAATCAGACTTTTCTTATTTTGATGTACTCCTAGTGTCAAAAGTTATGTGCATATTGCAGCCAAATGGAATTTTCCCCTCTCCTCCCTCTTATTAATGCATTAAAGGAGAAAATTGTAGTGGTAAGATTGAAATGGAATTCATTTTAACAAGAACACTAAGGCTTCAAAACCCAAGAAGGACTACAATTAAGTATCGTCATCGGTATGTGCAATTTCATCCTTACTAAATGGGCTATATGGTGTTTAATCAACAGGTTGGGTCAAGATAGAGGGTGCAGGTTCAGCTCTCATAAAGGCAAGCCTAAAGACAGAGATAAGATATATATAAGTAAAGTGATTTACTTGTACAGTATTTGTTCATTGCTGGTATAAATTAGATTCTTATCCTTGTTTTGTATCTTTGTTCTTTGTTTTTAATAGACATATGAAGATTAATCATGACAATGTTAAATGTTTTATATAAAATGTATATAATTCATACGATTGCTTAGAAAGTAATTTTTTGGGTGTTTTTGGTGTTTAATTATTTTAGTTTTTGACATTCTCTCTGTATATGATAATTTTGTGGTATGCATGTTAGGGTAAATTTTTGTTGTTGTCAATTTTCATTAACAAAATGTTATGATGTGCTACTTGTCTTTGTTGATATCTGGAGCTTCTATCATATTTCATTTTTCCCTTATTGCTCAGATTTTCATTGGTGGAATTTTCAAAGGCTCTTTCATCGAAAATGGAAATATGGTATGATGTTTATGATGCATTTATTTCTCTTTACTTACCAAAATCGCATCTTCTCTTTTAATTTTTTTTTTCCCCTATGTTCATCAACCTCTTTACTGATTAGGCCTTTACATGGTAGGGTGTCAAGTGCACTTGATAGCTACCTTAGAGGACAGGTTGGCGCCACCAGCAGCAATACTCTACTTCCATGAGCCAGCTGATATGATCATAGTAAGAAAGCTATTTCTAGTATTTTGATTGGTATTTTAGTTCAGTGAACATCCCCTTGAGGTGAAATTGAGTGAACTTGCTGCTTTATATTTAGGTGATGGTCTTGATATATAACATCAAGTTTGGTTAAAGGTGATGTGTTCACTGTTTTGATCTGTCTACTTGGTTCCGTTTGGACCTTTTGTTTAGGGGAATGATTTTTAATATGTGATGTAATGGAGATGGCAGGCTGATAGGTCTAGTATGTTTTGGTCAACAAGTTTGGAACACTTGAGTATTTTATGGTATGTAATGGTTGACTTACAATATATAAATATGCAATTGGTTGTGGTTAGAAGTTTTTTTAGTGTTGCTAATTGCTTTGGTCCAATGACAATTTTCAACTATGTGTGGATAATGTGCCAATGTGATGAGTTCTTTTAATAATTGCAGGCTTTTGAGGAAGTTGAGCTCCCTAGGCTAAAGAAAGAGACCCCAAGTATTACACTCTCAATAAAAGGACATGATATGGAAATTGTGGAAGTAATCTTCAGAATTTTATGGACTAAGGAATATTACTGTATAGTTAGGTAACTTTTATCTATGTAAATGAATCCTTTTAATTTTGCTTATATTAAATCTGTATTGGTTTTGGATAATAATTATCAATTAGTCATAGGTGTGCATAATTTAGAACTAGCCATATATGCCTTATATTTTGTGTAGATTTTTGAAGTTGCTTAGGGGGTTATATATGGATTATGGTTATCCCCACTTGTAGAGGGATTTGTAATTCTTTTTTGTTAACTTGAATATGGGTTGAAATTGGATGTTGGAAATGTATGAGAATGTTGGATGAAATTTATGGAAGCATTTAAATTGCACAAATTGGCAGGAAAAATTAATATCTAACAACCCATTTTATTCTATTTTTTTTAATTCAAAAAAATTTACAATATCAGTTAAACACTGATATCTAATGTGTATTAAATCTGATATTTATATAGGTATATACATCGAAATAACAAATAACACCGATATATAATGTTATTTTTATTTCACATTCTAACTCAAACATGATGTTTAAGAGACTTATAATATCTAAAACAACGAACAAACAGATATCTAATGTGTACATATATATCGGTTTTAGTTACAAATTTGATGTGTTAAAAATATTATATATCGCTTTGATAAAAAAAGTGATGTAACAACCTACCAAATATAGCTTTTGATGAGTTTATAATATCGAAAAATAGAACCAAACAGATATTTAATATACCTTTTAATGTCAGTTCTTGAAAAAATAATGATATTGAAAGTATATTACATATCGGAATCTGTTCATTTAGATATCGAAAACTTGAAAAATCGATATATATTATTTATTAACAATATCGGATATTTAACAAATAGGATGTCTAATTTGATATAGACATCAGCCCAAAACTGATATTGAAAATAGGGTACATTAGATATCACATCTGCCCTTATCGGTCGCAAACCTAATAGACATCGGTGTTCCACTGATATCTAATGGGGTATTTCCTAGTAGTGCATCAAAGTTTAACTAAGCTTCACTGTGTCACATCTTCGATATTTAATCTCTAGGGAAATCTATAATTATCCAATAACGTTAAATTCCATATAACTCCAACTTGATTTCCTCGAATTGGGCTTCAAACGAAGTACTGAAACATTTAACAATACGCTCTCGATAAAAATAATCAAAATAAATAAAAGTCCAACCGTCCAAGTACTTTTCTACGCTCTCAATTCCGTAGTTACTGATTATCTAAAAAAAATCCTCACGAGTACGAGCCAAAATGTAATACAAGCATACCGCAAACGTAACACTCACGTTAATCGTATTAAATCTACCCCCATAAACTTACCACAATCTACTTTGAGGTCGGCCACGTCGAGGAGCCAAATCCATACTAGCAAAAGAAAACCTTTATGTACACTGAAGGATGCACACGAGGTGCGAAGTCTACATGAAACTTAAAATTAACCTGACTCTGATACCAAGTTGACAGGACCGTCCCCAGACTCCACCCTGGAACTCGGAGTGACCATGTAGAGTCCAACACCAATCGGGTGTTAGGCCCGCTAATCTCCACTACAATCCAAAATTTCTATCTGAATTTAAACAGAGCATAACTAGATTGAATTTTTTTACAATATCAATGTTGTAAAAAAATATTGTGCCAACAATGTTGACGAACGAATGGTAGGGAAAACTGATGCCTTAGCGTGGTGCGGTCAGACCTCAGCGATCTCTAAAACATGGGGGGGAAGCGAAAAAAATAAATAAAACAAACAAAATAAAACATGAGAATAATTTTTGTGAGTGGACAAAAATAAACTTTAAAATAAACCCCTTGAAAACCATTTGTAAAACTGCTCGTTTACTTTGAACTAATTTCTTTAAAGGTCCCCTAGTTTTAAAATCATTTCTCAAATCCATTTTTAAATCATCTCAAAACTGTTATTTAAACTCTGAAAAACAAATAGTACTCTCAAGCTGTAAAACTGTTAAAATATATGAAATAAAAACGCAATGCTCTACCGGAACTGTCATTTAAAATATATACTGATGTAAATTCATTTCTCAAAATACTCCACAATCTGAAACCTCACGCCACACTAGTACCCAGGGGAAAACTGGTCATACATACACGCAAAGCTTATAATGCTGGTCATACACTGCTGAGTCATCTTTAGGCAAGTGTAGAGCAAATATGTATAGCTGGTCATACACCACCGACTAGGCAGGTGCAGAGCAATATATAATGCTGGTCATACATCGCCGACTAGGCAAGTGCAGAGCAAATATGTAATGATGGTCATACATCGCCGACTAGGCAAGTGCAGAGCAAATATGTAATGCTGGTCATACACCGCCGAGTCATCTCTAAGCGAGTGCAGAGCAAATCTATACCTGCTGAAAGGGGTACTAATATGGCGGTTTGAAACCGCTTTTGGATATCTCAATCAACCACATCTAAAAAATACTCATCCAGATAAAACTGAAATTATAATTCTTCTAATAAATCCGCTTAAATAAAATCATTCTCAAATCATAAAAGTTGCTCGATCAAAATCATTTCCCAAGGAATATAAATTTTAATTGTAAACAAATTAGCTAGAATAATGCCCAAAAACCATTTTCATAAACCTTCCTTATGAAAATCATGCAGTGCGACCATAATCTCAAAATCTCATTTCCTTAACTCATATCAATACAGTTATTTCATAAATGATTTCTAAGCTCATGCACACTTCAAGAATCAAATTATTTTCATTCATGTAAGCACATTAAAGTAAGCTTATGGAAAATGATTCTTAAATCACGAATCCAAGCAACTAACTCATAAATTATTATTTCTTAATCAAAACTCAAAAATAACCTAAATAAATCAAAACATGAATTTTATAAAAGTGTTCGTAAAATAAAGTCCAACTCACAGTTTACTCTGAGCTATGCCAAATCCTTTTCGAAAATTGATTTCTATTCACGACTCCACACTTGTTTGCCACTAGAATAGCCGAGAGATGAAGCTATATTGACCATGCAACCACGTGCAAAGACCGAAATGCCCTTGGACGGTAACACGCTTGGATGTCAAATTCGGCAACATAACAGCATCGAGAATAAGATTTCCCGAGCCCGATTACCAAAAGGATCAAGAAAGGTTTCTGGGACCTCAATTGGGCGGAATTGGGTCAAATAGCCACTAACCCGACGCCAAAAGTGGTGGTTCTGATGGTGCCAGTGGCGGCACAAACCTAAAGGATCATTTCTCATAACTGAGTAGACGGCCAAATCTCGCCAAAAATGGTCGAAATCGGCGGCAGAAGCTGGCGGCCTTCACAGCTTCAATTTGCCGCCATGCGAACTCCGATGGACGATTGGAGCACACCATCATACTCAAAACTTCGAGAGGAAGGTAACCCAGGTGGAGGGGGGTCGAGACGTTACCGTAAAATCGAGTCAACACCAAAACAGGGCCGATCGGATCTGGGCTGGGTTTCTCGCCCTGGGGGGTTCTGGGCTAAACCGACACTAGGGGGAGGAAAATGGGAGGGTGGCAATGGCGGGGAGCCAAAGCTCGACCCTAGCCGCCGTCGGACACGTCCTCATACGTCGGTGGCAGGGCGGCGAGAGTGAGAGAGAGAGACGTGCGGGAGAGAGAGAGAGAGAGAGAGAGAGAGAGAGAGAGAGAGAGAGAGAGAGAGAGAGAGAGAGAGAGAGAATGAGGTAAAAAAAATCTGATTTTGGGTTTTAAAACCCCTTTGGTACAAATTACAAGATTGCCCTTTACTTTAAATTCCTGTAATTCTCAAGCCGTAAATCTGATCGACGCGTGCTACGTGTCTATGAAATTGTGGGCTCAAGACCTTTGTAACGAGCCTAGAGTCAAAATCAAAAGCCCCTTAGTTTTAAAAGTCAACTTTGGGTCAAGTCCAATTTAAAACGAAAATTAAAAATTAACCCAAAACCTTTTTATTTCTCAAATAAATTTCCAAAATAATCAAAATAAATCTTTGAAAAATACGAGGTCTCAACAATTTAAAAACATAACACTTTTAACCAATAAGTTTTGAATGACGTTAAATCAATTTCAGTGAAAACACCGAATAAATTCTTAAAACATTTTCAAAGTAATTTATTAAAAATTTTCCGAGGTCTTTCCAATTTTCGTTTTCCTTATAAAGTCTCTTAAAATAAATAAAGTTAAATAAATTTTTTTTCTAATTTCTTTTAAAAGTTTGGGTCGGGTCGTTACATCAACCGTTGAAAGGTCAACATGCCACATAAGACTTGGTCAGGCCACGTGTAAGCATCTGGTTGGTTTGAACAATTGAGTTGGATTTATCCACAAACATGGGTCGTCAAGACCTAGTCTGAACTCAGATACTATACGGCAATACATGATGCTCATCCTATACTATAACGTCCCTATATAGCGATATATTATGTCAATCCTATACGAGAACATTTTCATGCATATATAGGATGGGTATCATGTATGGCTGTATAGAGACGTTTTGGTATAGAATGGACATCATGTATTGACGTATAGTATCCGAATCCGAACTTGGTTCTGACAATTAACTAGGGAATTCATGTGAGAATTTTCGGTGCTAAACATAATGGTTCGTTTTTCTTTTATAACTTTCTGGGTTTGGAGTATAGCAACAAATACTGCAATATTTACTTTAATTAATACATATTTTCTAACCATTTAGATAAAAATCAAGACGACCAGACAAATGAAAAGAAGATGCATGATACATATGCCAACGAACCGAATGAAGCTTTAAAATGACCACATCTGTACTATATACGAGGATGATTATAAAAACCTTGTTTTGCCTTACGGAATCTTATGCCTTGCTGTAAAGTGCTGTACGTTGAGGAGAACTAGTAATACATACAATTAGTAGAACAGATTTGGTGGGCTACTAGTTCATCATGGCCTACCGTGCCGATGCTAGTGGAGTTTGGCATAGTTTATAGGGAAAATGGCGAATGTTAAGGAAAATAGAAAAATCGGAAACCTGTTGCAATATTCTTAATGTCTAGTATGTTGCAATATTAATATAATTGATAACATCACATGGTGCTGAATGTGCGATGATTCTGAAGTAGCTGGGATTGGTCAAGGAGAGAAAGGGAAAAGTGGCATGGGTTTGCCTAGGATACCTATCATCCTATACTAAGGTAAGGGTTTCCCTCAACTAAATGGAATCCGATTGATGGTGACTTTTAGTAATGTACTTTTCTAAGTGGCTGCAAAGCAGTTTTTATGTTCTTTTTATGCTTGGCTAGGGTCAGAAAGGAATGCATGACCCTTTCATGTTTCATAAAAATACAAAAGCGCATAGAAGTAAGGGAATAGGGCAGAACGCTCAAGCACGCATGGGATTGCTCTCTCTCTCTCTCTCTCTCTCTCTCTCTCTCTCTCACATATCTCAGTTTGGGCATTAGTAGCTTGTCATGTCATTGAAATTGAGGCCGACAGTAGATCAATTGCAAATGATTTTCCGTATAATGGTCAGTGAGAATATAAGTCACCGTTGGTGGAGATTGACTTAATTCCATTACTTACTCCTTAGTGTGTTCAGCAAGTGCAAGAGCGAGGAACATGCATAGAAGTCAATATTAATCAGTAGAGATTGACCACTTACATATCATGTTGATGCCAAAACAATATTGAAAGAACTGTAAAATGACAATAATACTAAACACTTTGAGGTTTCATAAAAATACAAAAGCTAGCGCATAGAATAGGGCAGAACGCTGAAGCACGCATGGGATTGCTCTCTCTCTCTCTCTCTCTCTCTCTCTCTCTCTCATATCTCAGTTTGGGCATTAGTAGCTTGTCATGTCATGGAAATTGAGGCCGACAGTAGATCAAGTGCTAATGATGTTCTGTATAATGGTCAGTGAGAATACAAGTCACCGTTGGGTGGAGATTGTCCTTAGTGTTCAGCAAGTGCGAGAGCAAGGAACATGCATAGGAGTTAATCGGTAGTGATTGATCGACCACTTACATATCATGTTGATGCCAAAAACATATTGAGAGAACTGTAAAATTACATACAATAACACTAAACACTTGAGGTTTGGCTGTTCAAGGATAAGGATCGACCACTTCAGACCAAATAAAAGGATAAAGAGCACTTACATTAAAGGTGTTAAACATTGTTCATACTACATCTAACCGTTGAAATTTTCAATTGATTTTTTATCAATAAATTCTCAGTTGATTTTTTATCAATAAATTTTCAATTGATTAGCTAGGCCATGCTAATGAATGATTCATTAATATGTCTCTAAGAGAACGAGAAAATCCGATCTTTAATGAAAATCTTTTGCAGCTAATTTAACTTCCATTTGAGCCAACCTTGTGTGTAGCTAATCAACAATCTTTGTACACATGGCAGTACATATATACATGTGCACACACATGAATAGTGTGGAAATTATAGCATTCAATTCAAAAAATTTATTGATAATGGATGGATATATAAGTTTAAGACATTATAATAATTTGCAAAAATTCACATTAATTTTCGACGTGGGATTTTACTCTCTCAACAGAATAGACACACATAACCCAGTAAGTACATTGGGGGTTCGTACAATTGTCGCAAAACTATATATAGGAGTCTTCCCTCTTCCAGCGAAGTGGTGCACTGAAATAATATGTGCGCACAATAGAAAAAAAATTACAGATCGAACTCATCAACTTGTGAATAAAAAGCTGAAATGTTCTTTTGATCAAATGACTAATGAGCTTAGTGGAATAAGCATTCCTTTATAAAATTAAACTTCAATGTTTCTTGTTGCAAGCTTCAAATTATACTAAATTAACACAAAAAAGAAACAGATCGACTAATTAATGCTAAAGCAAAGTGTTCTTGGTGTTGTCTAATCAAAAATCACGTCTCTATTTTAAAACATTTTATTTACATTGTAATGAATGGTCATGAGAAAAGCTGCTTGAACATAAATATTGATCGAGTCAAGAAATGCTGTATTTGCCTATTATAGATTATTCCTATGCCGTTTTTGGTATGCAGAATTATTCCTATGCGTACTTCTTTTTCTTGAATATTACAATAATATCTGACAAACATCACCATGTGGAGGTAGCCCTTATTTTTTGAACAAATTGAAAGTTAAGAAGGCTTGCACATGCGATCTTTACAAACTTGTTAAATAGCAGCAGTAGTTCTCTCAACTAAGTCACAAGCTAGCATCACTACTTAACACTTCTAAGCACACATCTATATATATAGCGATAGTTGTGATTGCTTCAAGAAGCTTGAGTCCTTCCTAGCTACCTCTATTTTAATTTGTTTGTTTGTTTTTTTCTCATCGAACCTTCATAGAAATGGCACGATCAACCTTCATGATGATAACTTTTTTTATTGTTGTCCTCCTTCTAGAGCAAAATTTTGATTTGATAGAAGCATCAAGGCCACTACTTATACAACCAGTTATTCACAAAGGATCCTTGAGCAAGCCAAAGCCTCCAGCTGCCACAGAGTGGTCTACTATAAACCGTTACAAGAAGACTGAGACGTCAGCTGACGCCTTCCGGCCAACTAGTCCTGGCCATAGTCCCGGGGTTGGCCATCAAGAACCACCGAGTGCGCTATGATCTCTTCATGTTGAAGGATAAATATTATTAGAGATAGAGAACAAGAGTTTTATCCTTCAACAGATGGATATATAACTGGGAATAATACAATGTTTCATGAGGTCCTCGATCTACTGTCCTATAGGATCGATGAGTTAGGGTTTTTTCTTTTAATTTGAAATCTCCATCTGAAGGTGGTCATGACATGCATGCCATGGTATTATGCTAAGTATACGTTATATTGAGTTTGTTTTTCATCAATTGTTTCTTGCTTTGAGAAAATTATCGTTATTACTTTGTATTCTAGGAGATTTTTAGAATCATCCTTGGCTTACTTTTCCACTCTTTCAGGCCAATTATCAAGCTATATATGCTACATATATTTTAAATAATCTTGAATTTTTCACTTACATTAAAAATATTTATCATTGAATGCACAAAACTGCTATATATATAAGTTTAGATTTATGTTGAGATATATCTCAATAAAAAGAGCTTTTATATAGTTTAGTTGGTTTTGTAAAATAAAATTACAAGAGGTTTGAAATTCCCAATCAATTCATGTCACGTGAGTTAAGCTCATGTACATAAATGTATTATATTAGCTTTATAAATATTATTTTGTGCATGGTTGAGAAAAATAGAAATTATTATAATCATATGTACCTAAAAAAAAATTATTATAATCATAAGATTTGACACTTTGTCTCTTATGTTTTGGGGGTTCAAAGTTATATATATATCAGAAGTTCCTAGATGGTGCTGACTGCTGAGGCATGGCATATACAATAAAGGAGAGAGGTTAATTGGTTCTTGACTGACATAATTTAAATAAACATACTTGACAAACTTTCAGCCCTCTCTCTCTCTCTCTCTCTCTCTCTCTCTATTAGAGAAACAAACTGCACACCCAGTTTGTAAGGTAATACGATTATTTTATAAAACTAGTGCACCAATATTTTTCCTTTCGACAAAAAGCTGTAAGTGTGTAAAAAATATATATTTATATATACATGTGCAGATAAGCTTCTCCATCCAGAATCTGATCTTGATAATAAAAAAGTTTCTTAGCATTATCTAACTAGGTATATATTAAGGTGGCGGCTGTAAAATATTTTATGGATACTCCAGTTGCTACCCTACCAAAGTATAAATTAGCACCTACCAAAGTAAAATAGTTTCATGGATGGTCCAGTTGCTACCCTACCAAAGTAAAATATTTTCACAAAATTAACGCCTAGATCGTAGGTTTCGAAATTTGATTAAGAATTGAAAAATAATCCTTGAGCCCATTAAATTCAAAGGATAAAACTTGTAGCTGTGATGGGTATTGGGGTAACTCCCATTAGATAAGTTGCAATTAAGTTAATTGGCTCCCAAGCAAAACAACCTTCAATTGATGTAAGAAGCACCCTAAAACCTACTTAAGCACCTAGCTAGCTAGCTAACACATCTCGTAACCTTTGACCGGAAAAAAAAAAAAAAAAATCCCATAACCACAAGGATCGATGCTGTGGCAATCACCTTATATATGTTGGGTTAGAATTTCGGCCAATAATGGACCAAAAAAATATATATAATAATATCGGGCCATCCGGCGCGGCACCTATATCACTACAAAAAAAATAGCTTAGGAGACGAATTTTGTCTCCCAAAGTCAGTTTTCGTCACCTAAGGTTTTGGGGGACGAAATTATTTCATAGAAAAGTTGGTCGCCTAAACTGCGTCGCTCAAGATCTTAGGCGACGAAATTATAATTTTGTCATCTAAAGCTACTTAGGAGACGAATTTGGTTTGTCTCCCAAGGTATCTTTAGGCGACAAACCATATATAGTCTCTTTAATTAGGCGACAAAATTATGGTTCGTCGCCTAAAGATATCTTGGGTGACGAATTTGTTTGTCTCCCAATTAAAGTAGCTTTAGGCGACGAATTTAAGTTTGTCATCTAAAGCTACTTTGGGAGACAAATATGGAATTTCATCTACAAAAGACCTCTTAAGCGATGAATAAGGTTTTTTTATTTTTTTTTATTTTTACTTTTTATCCAAAAACTAAATAACACGAAATGTATCAATAAAATTATATTAACAGAAATTGACAATAAAGAACAATTGAATTAAATGAAGACAATATAATATTATAGAGAAAATTACAGATTTAGTCCACTTACTTCATAGATAGTTCAGTTTTGGTCCACTTATTATCTAACTTATTCGATTTTGATCTATTCCATCTATTTTGGATTGATGCCGTTAATTTGTGGGGCAAATATGTAATTTCGTCACAAAAAATTTATAAAATAAAAAAAAGGCTCTTCCCCCCCAACCTAGCCCTTCCCGCCCACCCCCACCCCCACCCCCACCCCCACCCCCATGGCCCCACCCACCCTCGACCCACACCCAACCCAACCCAACCCAACCCTTCTCCTCTCTCTCTCTTTTCTTTCTCTCTTCCTTCTCTTCTGCCACCCCATCCCTACTGACAGGACCGACCTCGGAGCTCTCAATTAAATTCTGAGGCAGTCCTGTGGGGTCCCACATCCCTCGGATATAGGGCCCGCTTTCTTACTTTAACTTATTTTTAGGGAATCCTATCATAACTTAGGAAGTAGTCTATATAAATTTGGGCAGCATCTCCCCTAAAAATAGCACTTATCCAATTTCAGTAAACCTGTCAAAACACACTTCTAAGTTTCCAACTTCCCTACCACAACCAAATTGGGTCTCCGACCCAACATAAAGTTTACAAAATTTATAAGGTTACACCCAAACATCATAACCAAACTACAAGTTAAGGTTTAAAGGAAATCCTACACTATACAATGAGAAGAGAAAGCCCGCCTCGACACGATAATTATGACTGGCTGCCGCTTCCACCTGGGGGAACCATTAAAACACAAAAAGATGACTCACGGTGAGAAATTAGGCTCAGTGAGTGGATGAACAAGTCAAAAGATAAACAAAGTTAATAAAGTAGAACAGTTATTAAATTCTCAATTTCACAAACACAATAGAATTCCCCCATTTTTAAATACGTTTTGAAACCTTTCCCAAATGATCAAAAGAAAGAAATATATCAAATATTCTTTGTAATGAACTCTTTCACAACTTAACAAAAAACCTTACATCATCAACTTAATTCCAATAGAAAGGTTTTATATAACAACTTCAACTTGGAAATTCTTTTTGAACATAGAAAATAATGGGAAGTACTAGAAATGCTATATCTTATAAAATTTCTAGCTAAAATATTCTTATGAAATAAAGTTTTTAGTAAAAACATTGGCCATATAAACACCCAATTAACGGGCTCCACATTGGAACCGTTACAAAACCATCGCACCAAGTGGACTGTCTACATAACCTTCCACCCGCATCGTCGCAACGCCGTCATACAAGTGGACTTACGGTGGCTCTTGTACCGTCGATTCACCGTCGTACAACAAGCCAAAGTATCGTATGTGCACGTAGACTACCCCCAAAGAGCGAGGCATCCCGGCACACGACCCAAAGCCTATATGTGTGCCGTGATGGGTCCCAAAGACCTACTTAGCTTAATAATCGGTGGGTACTTAAACGGCATTTAAATAATTTGTTTAAACATTTGATAACCCTTAAGCTCTAAAACTTAAAACATTTATAACAAAACTTTTTAATATAACATAAGTACTCATAATAATTCAAATATAATCCTTTATTTTCCAAATAGATAAATTTTTGAGATTATTTTACCGAATAAATCTCATAACCCTTCTTGGATCCAAACATATATATATAATATATATATGGTTTTATACCCAAAGATCAAAATGACAAATAATTTAATCCATCTAAAATTTATTAATGCAAAATAGACTTTACTCAATTCATTATTTCATTATTTAACTCAAAATTTCAAAAGTAATATAAAAACCATAAAACCCATAATTTTGCAAGCAAAAGAAAATCCACTCACAATATTGGAGCCTAGTGTCGGTCTCCGGATGGATCACCTCCGGTCTCGTGAGCGTTGCCAAAAATAGGGATGAAAAGAGCTGGGATTTGGCCGGAATCCGACGAGACAGAGGGGCGTCTCTGGCGTCATTACTGTGCGTGTGGGTCTGGACTGGCGGGAGGAGGCGTCGGGTTGAGCTAGTCGGCCAAAGGGGAAATCACCGGTGGTCGGAGTCGATGGAAAAGTCGTCGGAAGTGGCTGGGTGGCTAGGTTGGTCACGCACAGAGAAAAGGGGGAGAGACAGAACTCGAAGAGAGAGAGAATGAGGAGAGAGAGTGAGCTCGGGAGTGGTCGGAGCCTGGGGGGAATCACGCCGGTGAGGCCGGGTCAGCGAGGGGTGGTCGACGGCGAGGTGGAGGTGGAGGTGGCTGTGGCAGTCATGTGTGCAGGGTTGGTCGCGGGGGGGGGGGGGGGGGGGAAGAGAAGACAGAGAGAAAATGGGGTGTGGGGAGAGAGAAAGAGAAATGAAGAGAGAGAGAAAAATACGGGGGTGTGTTGAGTAAATGGTGGGGGTTTCTAGAGAAATCTGGTTTTAATACTAAAAATTTCTAGAACTTTCTTGTGAAAGGACAAAATTGCCCCTAAAGTGTTACGCCCCACACTCTCAAACCATGGCCCCAATTTAAATTCCGTCTTCGGAAATACGTTATGAACTACTACTTTCTTTACCCCCATCTATTGAAATATATTTTTTTTTTTTTTAAGTTTTATCTTTCCTTAATTTCCCGTTTGATCACCCAATTTCTTATTAGAATTTATAAGTGTCTGTCAAATTAAACTTTCTAACTGGATCACCACCACATGAAATTTAACTTGGTCTTATATAAAAGAACGAAACTTGGGTTGGGTCATTACAATCTTCCCCCGTTAGAAAAATTTCGTCCTTGAAATTTACCTGTTAAGGAAACAAATGTGTATACTGAGCCCTCATCTGATCCTCGGCTTCCTATGTCGCCTCGTCAACCGTGTGATTCCTCCATAAGACTTTGACCAAAGGAATGGTTTTTGTGCGAAGTACTTGATCTCTACTATCCAGAATCTCCACAGGTTGATCCTAGTAAGATAAATCTTCTCGTAATTCAATGGGTTGATTTTCCAATATGTGGGAAGGGTCGGGTCTATATTTACGCAACATCGATACATGGAACACATCATGAATCTGAGATAGCTCCATAGGTAGCGCCAATTTATAAGCGACTTGACCAATTCGTTCAGTGATCTCATATGGTCCAATAAATCGAGGACTTAACTTTCCACGCTTCCCAAAACGTACCACTCCTTTCCAAGGTGATAATTTCAAAAAGACTTTATCACCGACTTCAAACTCTAAGTCTTTTCTACGATTGTCTGCATAGCTCTTTTGCCGATCTTGTGCCGCCTTCAGTCTGTTCTTTATAATTTGAATCTTGTCGGTGGTCATTTGAATGTACTCGGGCCCCACTAACTTCCTTTCACCAACCTCATTCCAACAAATTGGTGTTCTACATTGTCGACCATATAACGCTTCATAAGGAGCCATACCAATACTTGAATGATAGCTATTATTATAGGCAAATTCCATTAATGGTAAATGAGTATCCCAGTTGCCTTTGAATTGTAGAGCACAAGTCCTCAACATATCTTCTAGGGTCTGTATAGTCCTTTCTGACTGCCCATCAGTTTGGGGATGAAATGCAGTGCTAAACTTTAACTTAGTACCCATTGCCTGTTGTAGGCTTTCCCATAATCTAGAAGTAAATCTCGAATCTCTATCTGACACAATGGATACTGGTGCACCATGCAAGTTTACTATTTCATCCACAAAGAGTTTCGCCAGCTTATCCAAAGTATAATTTTCACGGATGGGTAAAAAATGAGCTAACTTTGTGAGTCTATCAACCACGACCCAAATTCCATCATGCCTGCTTTGTGTTCGAGGGAGCTTGAACAAGAAATCCATAGTTATATGCTCCCACTTCCATTCAAGAATAGGAAGTGGTTGCATAAGTCCCGAAGGCTTCTGCCACTCTGTTTTAACTTGTTGACAAATCAAACATCTTGTCACAAATTCTGCTATATCTCTTTTCATGCCTTGCCACCAATGATGTTCTCGCAAAGTGCAATACATTTTGGTGCTCCCTGGGTGCATTGCATAGGCCGAACTATGTGCTTTCTCCAAAATTTCTTTTCGAAGTGCTTCATTTGCTGGAACACACAATCTAGTGCCCATTACCAGGGCTCCGTCATCCCTTACCGAGTAATCTGCTCTCAATCCTTTCTCAACTTCGTTTTTGATTTTCATCAACAAGGAATCCTGTAGTTGGGCTTCACGAACTTTATCGAGTAAGGTTGGACTAACTCAAAAGCTAGCTAACAATGCTCCTATTTCACTTATCGTTAAATTGGCTCCTATTGCCCTCAATTCGACTATCAAGGGTAGGTGCACCGTTCTTAAGTATGCTAGTGATCCGGATGCTTTTTTACTCAATGCATCTGCCACTACATTGGCCTTCCCGGGATGATATTCAATAGTGCAATCATAGTCCTTTATTAATTCCAACCATCTCCTATGTCTTAAATTCAATTCCTTTTGAGTGAATAGATACTTAAGGCTCTTGTGATCGGTGAATATCTGACAAGACGCTCCATATAGGTAATGTCTCCAAATTTTCAAGGCAAAGACTATAGCTGCAAGTTCTAAATCATGAGTTGGGTAATTCAACTCATGCTTCTTGAGTTGTCTAGAAGCGTAAGCAACCACCTTATCATTCTGCATCAACACACAACCTAGACCCTGTCTTGAAGCATCACTATAAATCACGAACCCACTATCACCATCAGGTAATGTCAACACTGGGGCAGAAGTTAATCTATCCTTAAGTTCTTGGAAACTTTTCTCACATTCATCAGACCATTCATACTTGACTCCTTTTCTGGTTAGCCAAGTAAGTGGTGCTGATAATTTGGAGAAGCCTTCCACGAATCGGCGATAATATCTTGCTAAGCCCAGAAAAATTCTCAATTCTGACACACTAGTAGGCCGTTCCCAATTCTTTACTGCCTCTACCTTTTGTGGATCTACCATGATGCCTTCGGCTAAAATTACATGCCCCAAAAATCCCACTCTATCTAGCCAAAATTGGCATTTACTGAACTTAGCGTATAGCCGATTCTCTCTCAAGATTTTTAACACCGTTCTTAAATGTTCCTTATGATCTTTGTCGCTCCGTGAATACACCAATATGTCATCAATGAATACTACCACAAACCGATCCAAATAGGCGTGGAAAACTCGATTCATAAGATCCATAAATACTGCTGGAGCATCTGTTAATCCAAAAGGCATCACTAAGAACTCATAGTGGCCATATTGAGTTCTAAAAGCAGTCTTGGGTATATTAGCTTCCTTAATCCTCAACTGATGATACCCTGATCTCAAATCAATCTTGGAGAACACTTTTGCGCCCTGCAATTGGTCAAATAAATCATCGATACGAGGCAAAGGATACCGATTTTGCACAGTAACCTTATTAAGTTGCCTATAATCGATGCATAATCTCATTGTCCCATCTTTCTTCTTCAAGAACAAGACCGGTGTGCCCCAAGGAGAAACACTTGGTCGGATAAATCCTTTCTCCACTAATTCCTGTAATTGAATTTTCAACTCCTTCAACTCAACTGGGGCCATTCTATAAGGTGCCTGAGATATAGGTGCTGCTCTCGGAATTAAATCAATAGCAAAACCTATCTCTCTTTCCAGAGGTAAACTCGGAAGATCTTCGGGAAATACGTTCAGAAAATCTCGCACTACAGATAACTCCTCTAGTTTCTTTTCACTAGCCCGAGTATCAATTATGTGAGCCAAGTACCCCGTACAACCTTTACGAAACAACCGTCTAGCCGATAATGCCGAAATCATACAGGATGGAAAAACTTTACGCTCCCCATAAAATACTACCTCGGTTTGTTCTGGTCGATTAAAAGTTACTTTCTTATGGAAACAATCGATGGAAGCATGATGGGTAGCAAGCCAATCCATACCCAAGATGACATCCACATCGAAAATATCTAATGGAGTTAAATCAGCCTTAAAGTCCTGACCATCAATCCTTATCGGACAATCTCTAAGGACTTCACGAGCCATAAGTGAAGTTCCAGCGGGTGTAGCTATAATTAACTCATAATCTAGTGGTGTAGGCATTCGATCAGCACATAAAATAAGTTTTCGTGATATAATTGAGTGTGTGGCCCCAGGGTCTATTAAAACACGAGCATTTTGTCCAAAGATAAGTAACGCACCCATTATGACATCCGGTGATGCTTGAGCCTCATGTTGGGTCATAGCAAACACTCTGCCTTGAGCTCTGGGACGTCTTCTTTGGCCTCTTTCCTGTACTCCAGCTCTACTAGCATGACTGAACTGAGCTCCACTACCGGATGCACTACCTCCAGTCTGAACTGCTCCTTGGCCCTGTTTTTGAGTCCCTGAAGTCTGTCCCGATCCAAAAGTGGATCCCGAAGTCCCACTATCTCCATGATACAACAGTGGACAATCTTTCTTGAAATGTCCCTGCTGGCCACAATGGAAGCAACTGCTACTTCCCCTCAAACAAACTCCATCATGGCGCCTCCCACACGTGTTACATGGTGGTTGGCTAGGTCCATGGGGTTGACTTCCTTGCGACCCACTCTCCGGTACGGTGCTCCGAGCTGAACTTCCCACGGACTGATGGCTGGTGCTACGACTCTGCCTTAAACCTCTACTACCACCAAAACCACTTCTGTAACCTCTGAATCCACCACTTCCGGATGAACCAGAGCTGAAACTTCCTCTTTTCGCTGGTCCCTGACTCAGTCCGCCAGACACAACACTCTGAGGACGATGGTGTCTCGTACCACCCCGGTTCCGCTCTGAGACCTCTCCACCATCATAGCGGCCTCCCTCAAGTTGGGAAAGCTAGTATGGATGGCTGCAGCAACCACTGTACGAATCTCCTCCCGTAAGCCATCCTCAAATCGAGAGCACTTATCTCTCTCATCCGCCACAAGTTGAGGACAAAATCGAGACAACTCAGTAAACCTCCTCTCATACTCTGCTACCGTCATAGATCCTTGCCTCAACCTCTGAAATTATGCTCTCTTTTCATCACAGTAGACCCAAGGATAATACTGCTCGTAAAAAGCTCTCCTAACCCGATCCCAAGTACATTCCTCGGAGTCCCACCTTTTCGGACTCCCACCCATTATGCATCGCCTTCTAGCAAAAAAGGAGCTAGAACCATCTTTTGATCCTCTGGGCATCTCATAACATCAAAGATTCTCTCCAACTTCACGATCCAGTCATTGGCAACGCTGGGATCGGTAGTGCCCCTAAAATCAGTGGCCCCAAGCTTACGAGCTCGTTCAATACTATAATCTCCTTTAGCTGGGCCACGAGTGCGCACGGCATTAGTCACCGCCTCAACTAAACGGTCTACAGTCTGCTCAAATCCAGGTGCAGCCTCATCTGCACCATGGGCTACTCTATGATGGTTTCCCCGCGGACGGCCACGTCGAGGAGGCATAGTACCTATATAAAAACCAAAATTTTATCAATTTACAGAAAGGACACTGGTACAACAATATGAAACTTGGCACTAATACCAAATTGACAGGACTGACCTCGGAGCTCTCAATTAAATTCCGAGGCAGTCCTGTGGGGTCCCATATCCTATGGATATAGGGCCCGCTTTCTTACTTTAACTTATTTTTAGAGAATCCTATCATAACTTAGGAAGTAGTCTATATAAATTTGGGCAGCATCTCCCCTAAAAATAGCACTTATCTAATTTCAGTAAACCTGTCAAAAAACACTTCTAAGTTTCCAACTTCCCTACCACAACCAAATTGGGTCTCTGACCCAACATAAAGTTTACAAAATTTATAAGGTTACAACCAAACATCAGAGCCAAACTACAAGTTAAGGTTTAAAGGAAATCCTACACTATACAATGAGAAGAGAAAGCCCGCCTCGACACGATAATTATGACTGGCTGCCGCTTCCACCTGGGGGAACCATTAAAACACAAAAAGATGACTTACGGTGAGAAAGGCTCAGTGAGTGGATGAACAAGTTAAAAGATAAACAAAGTTAATAAAGTAGAACATTTATTAAATTCTCAATTTCATAAACACAATAGAATTCCCCCATTTTTAAATACGTTTTGAAACCTTTCCTAAATGATCAAAAGAAAGAAATATATCAAATATTCTTTGTAATGAACTCTTTCACAACTTAACAAAAAACCTTACATCATCAACTTAATTCCAATAGAAAGTTTTATATAACAACTTCAACTTGGAAATTCCTTTTGAACATAGAAAATAATGGGAAGTACTAGAAATGCTATATCTTATAAAATTTCTAGCTAAAATATTCTTATGAAATAAAGTTTTTAGTAAAAACGTTGGCCATATAAGCACCCAATTGACGGGCTCCACATTGGTTCCGTTACAAAACCATCGCACCAAGTGGACCGTCTATATAACCTTCCACCTGCATCATCGCAACGCCGTCATACAAGTGGACTTACGGTGGCTCTTGAACCGTCGATTCACCGTCGTACAACAAGCCAAAGTATCGTACGTGCACGTAGACTACCCCCAAAGGGCGAGGCATCCCGGCACACGACCCAAAGCCTATATGTCTGCCGTGATGGGTCCCAAAGACCTACTTAGCTTAATAATCGGTGGGTACTTAAACGGCATTTAAATAATTTGTTTAAACATTTGATAACCCTTAAGCTCTAAAACTTAAAACATTTATAACAAAACTTTTTAATATAACATAAGTACTCATAAGAATTCAAATATAATCCTTTATTTTCCAAATCGATAAGTTTTCAAGATTATTTTACCGAATAAATCCCATAACCCTTCTTGGTTCCAAACATATATATATAAATATATATATGGTTTTATACCCAAAGATCAAAATGACAAATAATTCAATCCAACTAAAATTTATTAATGCAAAATAGACTTTACTCAATTCATTATTTCATTATTTAATATAAAAACCATAAAACCCATAATTTTGCAAGCAAAAGAAAATCCACTCACAATATTGGAGCCTAGTGTCGGTCTCCGGATGGATCACCTCCGGTCTCGGGAGTGTCGCCAAAAATAGGGATGAAAAGAGCTGGGATTTGGCCGGAATTCGACGAGACATAGGGGCGTCTCTGGCGTCGTTACTGTGCGTGTGGGTCTGGACTGGCGGGAGGAGGCGTCGGGCTGAGTTGGTAGGCCAAAAGGGAAATCACCGGTGGTCGGAGTCAACGGAAAAGTCGTCGGAAGTGGCTGGGTGGCTAGGTTGGTCGCGCACAGAGAAAAGGGGGAGAGAGAGAACTCAAAGGGAGAGAGAATGAGGAGAGAGAGTGAGCTCAGGAGTGGTCGGCGCCTAGGGGGAATCACGCCGGTGAGGCCGGGTCGGCGAGGGGTGGTCGACGGCGAGGTGGAGGTGGCTGTGGCAGCCGTGTGTGCAGGGTTGGTCGGGGGGGGAAGAGAAGACAGAGAGAAAATGGAGTGCGGAGAGAGAGAAGGAGAAATGAAGAGAAAGAGAGAGAGAGAGAGAAATAGGGGGGTGTGTTGAGTAAATAGTGGGGGTTTCTAGAGAAATCCGGTTTTAATACTAAAAATTTCTAGAACTTTCTTGTGAAAGGACAAAATTACCCCTAAAGTGTTACGCTCCACACTCTCAAACCATGGCCCCAATTTAAATTCCGTCTTCGGAAATACGTTATGAACTACTACTTTCGTTACCCCCGTCTATTGAAATTTTTTTTAAAAAAAGTTTTATATTTCCTTAATTTCCCGTTTGATCACCCAATTTCTTATTAGAATTTATAAGTCTTTTTCAAATTAAACTTTCTAACTGGATCACCACTGCATGAAATTTAACTTGGTCTTATATAAGAGAACGAAACTTGGGTCGGGTCATTACACCTATCCCAACACCTCCTCTATCTCTCTCTTCCCCCTCCTCTATCTTCCTTCGCTATAGGAGAGGTCTCATGCAAGCCCAACCGCGACATCCACCAGCTTTGCAAGCCCCCCTCCGCATCCAACAACCGAGTCGCACCTCTGCTCGTGTCGAAGCCAACATCCACACCGGCGTCCGTCAACAACACCCGTGCCAGCCGCTGAAGCTCAACAGTCCCTGCCCGCACCGCTGAAGCTCTCTTCCCCCTCTCCAATCGAACTCCTCTCTCTTCTCCCTTCCCGACCTCCTCTATCTTTCTTCCCCCTCCCCGAACTCCTTTCTCTCTTCCCTCCCTGAGCTCTTCTCTCTCTTCCCTCTCCCCGACCTCCTCTCTCTCTCTCTCTTTCTTCCCTCTCTCAATCTGGCCACCTATCTCTAGTCTGGGTTGGGAGGGGGATGGGTGCAGCGGCTACTGGCCTGGCTGGGTGGGGTTGGGGGAGGGGGCGGGATCGGGGTCGGGGCTTGTTTGGGTGGGGGTGGAGATGGTCAGGCGAGGCTTGGAGCCGAGAACGGGTTTGTTTTAATTAATTAATTAATTTTTTTATTTTATAAATTGTGTTATGAGGAAATTACATATTTGCCCCTCAAATTAATGGCATCCATCCAAAATAGACGAAATGGACCAAAACCGAACAAATTAGATAATAAGTGGATATACTACAACAAATTTGGGCCATAGTGATGAAGCAATTTGGTCACTAAAAGTTCTTTTTCCATGACTAAAGCCATTTAGTGACGAAAAAATGTTCGTCACTGGTCGTCACTAGAACCAAGTGACTAAAGCCCATTAGTGAGGAACAAAAAATGTTCATCACTAAAACCTATATTTTTAGTGACCAAAGTCTTTCTTCACTAAGAAGAATTGATTTAGTGATGAACTATTTCATCCTAAAAGACCAAAATTTTGGTCACTAAAACCCTCTGTTTCATCACCATAAATGATGGTTTGGTGAGGAACATGGTCTATTCATCACTAAAACATGCATGATAGTTAGATATTGTAACAACCCGACCCAAATTTCACTAGAAATTTAAATTTTATTTGTTGTGGACTTAAAAGGACAAATGAAAGTTAAGTTGTGGAACCCAGAAATTTGGAGACAAATACGAAAATTTGGAGACAAATACGAATGTTTGGAGATTTATTTGGGAGTAACTAAATTAAAGCGAATAAAGTTTGGGAACTCAAAGTTTAAATTTCGAGCCGTTAGAAAAAATGTTGCAAGACGAGTGAAGCCCATGGGAGTTACGGAACAATTTTCGGACCTCAGAACCATGGTTGGTAAATTATTTAAGAACATTGACGTTATGCCCTCAAGAGAAAAGTTGGGTTTCTAATGGAAATTAATTGAGAGGTATCTTTTAAAATTATGAAATTAACATGGTTAAATAGAGTTTAAACGTACGAACGCGTAGGCAAAAACAGATCCTAAATCAGAGTTTCGTGGAAAGATGTATAGATATTTTTCTAGAAGGGGCATTTTTGTAATTGAAACCCAAACATTTTAATTAAAAAGCCAGCCCACACACACACACACTCTCTCTCTCTCTCTCCAACCTTTCTCTCTCCCGCACTCCCTCTTTCTCTCTCTTCTTCCCCGTACCCTCCCCCTGCACACACACCAGCCACCCTTAAGAACTCATGCCGCCGGCTAACCCCGACCAACCCAGATCGTCGGCGAGCTCCTCTCGCCAGCACCGACCCCTGCAGACCCCTCTCCTCGCCGGCCAGCCAGTGTAGCGATGCGAAATCGTGCCTAGAAGCCAGCCATCGCCGAGAAAAACTTTTCTCGCCTGATTCTGGCCACTTCCAAACTCCTTTCACCTCGATTTCTTGTGGGTTTCCTTCCTCTTGTTATGGTTTCTCTTTTCCCTAATGAATTCGTTGTTTTTAAACTGAGTTTTTGTGAAGATGAAAACGTGGAGTTTAAACACCCATTACGGGTTCTCTTTGATTTTGGCCATGGGGGTGGTTTTTGGTTAATTCTTGGACAATTTTCACCCCTATGGACCTCTAATGGGTGATTAGATTCGACAATTTAATGGATTTTGGAGAATTTATGACTTTTGGGTTATGAACCGCTACTTTGAGTGGCGACGGCGGTGGTTCCGACCACCCTGCTGCCATTTTAAATATCTAGCATTATTTGAGTACCATACTGAGTTGGTTAATGATTTTTTTTATATGGATGCTACGTGGGTTAATGGAAATTTCATGTTTAGTCGTGATCAGACATTTTTTATGGGTATCGATTTAACTCTTGGGCAAATTCTCAATCAAGGTATGCCACATGCATGGGTCCATTTGAATTTATGGTTGGAATTGAGAATGTGGATGTCGTAGATTGAAGCCAAGAAGGATTTGAACTTAGTTAAGTTTGGGAGCAATAAGGGAATTTAGGAATTTGCCATTGGATTAAATAGTTTGGGCAAGTGGGACGTTAGTTTTCGTACACACACACACACTTTATATATTGTTGAGTCGAGACTAATAGGATGTTTATTATTGAAAAAATTACAGATTTGGTCCATTTATTTTATACCTAGTTCAATTTTGATCCACGATCTTTTTTAAGTTATGTTTTGGTCCACTAATTGTTTCATTTGTTCAATAAAGGTCCAGATTTGTGACTTTAAATCTTTTGGGTTGTGTTTTCTTCAATTATAATTGAAGTATAAGTTATATTTCATCATTTCTTAGTCATAAAAACAAATTTGGAGTATTAGTATCTAAAAGAATTGAGATTGGGTGAAGTTTAAAAAATTGGCAGTTTCGAGTACCCTACTTTGGGGTCAATTATCTTGAGTTTTAGAACTCCAATTTGAATAATCTTTATATGGTTGTAAAGAAGAAATGCATAGCTTTAAAACAAGTATATGTTTGCTGAATTTGGGTGAGATTTGATAGGGTAAAAGATAGGCCAAATTTAAGAAAACAAATCTGGACCTTTATTGAATAAGAGGAACAATTAGTGGACCAAAACAAAACTTAAAAAAAATTGTGGACCAAAATTGAACTAGGCATAAAATAACTGGACTAAATCTGTAATTTCCTCTTTATTGTTTTATATTATAGGTGAAACGATCATGGCTCAAGACGATCCGACTAGGGATCGAAGCTAAAATTCTTGCTGTGAGTGGACTTTATTTTACGAATACTCTTCTGAAATTCATGTTTTACTCATTTAGTTATTTGAATTTGTTTGAGAAATAATAAAAGTTGAATTGGACCTTTATCTTGGAAGTGTTTTCTTAAATTATGATTTTTATTTATTTATTTTGGTTGTCTTGAGGTTTGGTTTAGAAATATGATTGAGAGTTGGACATCTTGAGTTTAATTGAAAAATAATAAAGTTAAGTGGACTTTTATTTTTCACAGTAATCTCTTGAAATTATGATTTAATTAAATTTGAGTTTGATATGAGTATGAGATTTCCTTTAATTTATCTTAATGGGCAATGGTGTTTTGTTATATGAATGCATTTTGATATATATATATATATATATATATATATAGACAGGCTATTAAAATTTATATCTTGAATGTACAGTAAGTTCATGGAAGGACTTAGATCCTTACGTTTTACAGATTGGTTTCAATTAACAGTAGTTATACCGATTTATAAGGCATTTTTATCCTTGAGACATGTTTGAAATGAAGTGATCTTTGAATAGTCAGAAGGTTATGTTTAGGCATGGTTTGTTGAATATTAAAATGATGTAGTTTTAAACCGTCTTATTAGTACCCCCTCAACAGGTATAGATTTGCTCTGCACTCACCTAAAAATGACTCAGCGGTGTATGACTAGCATTTGCTCTGCACTTGCCTAGTCGGCGGTGTATGACCAGCATAACATATTTGCTCTGTACTTGCCTAGAGATGACTCGGCAGTGTATGACCAGTATCATAAGCTTTGCGTGCATGTATGACCAGCATCATAAGCTCTGCGTGCACGTATGACCAGCTGTTCCCGGGTACTAGTATGACGTGAATTTATGCAGTTTCTCGAGATCTTGCTTTGTTTGAATTTTAAACTGTGAAATCTAATTATTTGACTTACTAGTGTTTTTATGACGATTTAATTGATATTACTATGTAACATATCTCATGGGAAAATTTATGAAATCTTTTACATACTCGAGTTATTTAAATCTTTATATTTAAGGGGTTTATGATGTTTTCAGAAAGATTTGTAAATTGGTTTTAAAATTAGGGGATTTTATGAAAAGCTTTACACTATTAAAACCTTTTATGTCCACTCACTGAGATTTTTCTCTCATATTTCGTATGTATTGTTTTAAATTTCCCACCCAGGTAGGAGCAGTCGAGCCAAGAAGAACGTCGAGGCAGTTGAAAACGTTTAAGGACCTTGTAGGCTAGAGTTCCCTTATAAGCTAGCTCTGATAACCTGTATAATTGGTTGCATGTTATTTATTTTATCCTTGGGCGGGTCAGAGACCCTTGTTGCATTTGCAGTAGAGGTGGCTGAATATTAGAAGTGTTTTTCTACAGGTCCTTAAGTGTGGGTTAGTCCATTTTTAGGTGTATGACCAGCATAACATATTTGCTCTGTACTTGCCTAGAGATGACTCGGCAGTGTATGACCAGTATCATAAGCTTTGCGTGCATGTATGACCAGCATCATAAGCTCTGCGTGCACGTATGACCAGCTGTTCCCGGGTACTAGTATGACGTGAATTTATGCAGTTTCTCGAGATCTTGCTTTGTTTGAATTTTAAACTGTGAAATCTAATTATTTGACTTACTAGTGTTTTTATGACGATTTAATTGATATTACTATGTAACATATCTCATGGGAAAATTTATGAAATCTTTTACATACTCGAGTTATTTAAATCTTTATATTTAAGGGGTTTATGATGTTTTCAGAAAGATTTGTAAATTGGTTTTAAAATTAGGGGATTTTATGAAAAGCTTTACACTATTAAAACCTTTTATGTCCACTCACTGAGATTTTTCTCTCATATTTCGTATGTATTGTTTTAAATTTCCCACCCAGGTAGGAGCAGTCGAGCCAAGAAGAACGTCGAGGCAGTTGAAAACGTTTAAGGACCTTGTAGGCTAGAGTTCCCTTATAAGCTAGCTCTGATAACCTGTATAATTGGTTGCATGTTATTTATTTTATCCTTGGGCGGGTCAGAGACCCTTGTTGCATTTGCAGTAGAGGTGGCTGAATATTAGAAGTGTTTTTCTGCAGGTCCTTAAGTGTGGGTTAGTCCATTTTTAGGTGTATGACCAGCATAACATATTTGCTCTGTACTTGCCTAGAGATGACTCGGCAGTGTATGACCAGTATCATAAGCTTTGCGTGCATGTATGACCAGCATCATAAGCTCTGCGTGCACGTATGACCAGCTGTTCCCGGGTACTAGTATGACGTGAATTTATGCAGTTTCTCGAGATCTTGCTTTGTTTGAATTTTAAACTGTGAAATCTAATTATTTGACTTACTAGTGTTTTGATGACGATTTAATTGATATTACTATGTAACATATCTCATGGGAAAATTTATGAAATCTTTTACATACTCGAGTTATTTAAATCTTTATATTTAAGGGGTTTATGATGTTTTCAGAAAGATTTGTAAATTGGTTTTAAAATTGGGGGATTTTATGAAAAGCTTTACACTATTAAAACCTTTTATGTCCACTCACTGAGATTTTTCTCTCATATTTCGTATGTATTGTTTTAAATTTCCCCCCAAGGTAGGAGCAGTCGAGCCAAGAAGAACGTCGAGGCAGTTGAAAACGTTTAAGGACCTTGTAGGCTAGAGTTCCCTTATAAGCTAGCTCTGATAACCTGTATAATTGGTTGCATGTTATTTATTTTATCCTTGGGCGGGTCAGAGACCCTTGTTGCATTTGCAGTAGAGGTGGCTGAATATTAGAAGTGTTTTTCTACAGGTCCTTAAGTGTGGGTTAGTCCATTTTTAGGTGTATGACCAGCATAACATATTTGCTCTGCACTTGCCTAGAGATGACTCGGCAGTGTATGACCAGTATCATAAGCTTTGCGTGCGTGTATGACCAGTATCATAAGCTTTGCGTGCATGTATGACCAGCATCATAAGCTCTGCGTGCACGTATGACCAGCAGTTCCCGGGTACTAGTATGACGTGAATTTATGCAGTTTCTCGAGATCTTGCTTTGTTTGAGTTTTAAACTGTGAAATCTAATTATTTGACTTACTAGTGTTTTTATGACGATTTAATTGATATTACTATGTAACATATCTCATGGGAAAATTTATGAAATCTTTTACATACTCGAGTTATTTAAATCTTTATATTTAAGGGGTTTATGATGTTTTCAGAAAGATTTGTAAATTGGTTTTAAAACTGGGGGATTTTATGAAAAGCTTTACACTATTAAAACCTTTTATGTCCACTCACTGAGATTTTTCTCTCATATTTCGTATGTTTTGTTTTAAATTTCCCCCCAGGTAGGAGCAGTCGAGCCAAGAAGAACGTCGAGGCAGTTGAAAACGTTTAAGGACCTTGTAGGCTAGAGTTCCCTTATAAGCTAGCTCTGATAACCTGTATAATTGGTTGCATGTTATTTATTTTATCCTTGGGCGGGTCAGAGACCCTTGTTGCATTTGCAGTAGAGGTGGCTGAATATTAGAAGTGTTTTTCTACAGGTCCTTAAGTGTGGGTTAGTCCATTTTTAGGGGAGGTTTTGCCGAATTTTTGGTAGAATTTCTTTTGGCTTTGGATCTCACAGGTGTAATGACCCGACCCAAGTTTCGTTCTTTTATATAAAATCAAGTTAAATTTCATTCGGTGGTGACCCAGTTGGAAAGTTTAATTTGAAAGAGACTTATACATTATAATAAGAAAATGGGTAATCAAACGGGAAATTAAGGAAGATAAAAACTTTTAGAAAATTTCAATAGACGGGGGTAATGAAGTAGTTCATAACGTACTTCCGAAGACGGAATTTAAATTTGGGCCACGGTTTGAGAATGTGGGGCGAAACATTTTAGGGGCAATTTTGTCCTTTTACACGAAAATTCTAGAAATTTTTTAGTATTAAAATAGGATTTCTCTAGAAACCCCCATAATTTCACTCAACACACCCCCTATCTATTTCTCTCTCTCTCTCTCTCTCTCTCTCTCTCTCTCTCTCTCTCATTACCCCCGTGACCTCACTCTTCTCATCCCTCCGTGTCTCTCTCTGCAAACACCCAACCAGCCACCACCACAACCATCAACGCCGGCCATTTCCTCGTCAACCAAGTCAGCCGCGCGACCTCCTTCGCCGGAGCTGATCGTCCACCCCGAGCCCCTAAGTTCTCTCTCTCTCGGCAACAATTCCCCGCGCACACTCAGCTCCACACAAGTCCAGCCCTTCCGCCCACTTCCAGCCGACATCGAGTAGTTGGCCACTCTTCCTAGCCGCCGGCGCCACCAGCCCAGCCACCCCCAACCCCGGTTGCAACAAACAGCTCAGAAACGAGCGACAAGGGCAGTCGACAACTCTTTCAAATCCGGCCAGATTTCTACCCCATTTTCCACGAAATTTTGGGGGTTTTTCCTTTCTAGGTAATGGGCTCCCTTTTCCTTTAAATTTCTGTTTAAAAACTTGAGAAATCAGAGTTTGATTTTTGAGCATTTGAGACCATTTCGGGTTTCTTAAGAAATTCGAAGTTGGGGGAGTATTCTTGATGGGTTTGAGATGGTTTTAACTCTAGGAATCTTAAATTTAGGATTAGGATCATAAACTTTGAGAAAATTTCAAGGAAATGTAGAGAAATCGAGAAATTCGGTTGGAGGTATTATCCCCAAATTGGTTAATGGAGAAATTGGCAATATGAGGTGCTTCTAAATGCATTGAGGACAATTTTAAATCCTTAGGATCCCTAGTTTCTATTATAAGTGAAATAAGTGAGGGAAAATTTGCAAATTTGAGAAAATGGGAATGGAGAAAAATTTGCTCAACTTGATAGGATTAGATTGGGTTATAGAAGTATATAGAACAATATTTTAGTTGTTTCCAAGTTGTTGGAGGCGTTGTATGATGGGTGAATTAAAACGAGACCAAGAAGTCAAGAGAAGAACACTTAGATTCAATTCCACATTTTAATCTACGTTCTATACCAAGTCTAATTTATGTTTTGTATGCTTGGTTGTTTTTAGGCGACGCTCCCGAGACTAGAGGTGATTCATCCGGAGGCCGACACTAGGCTCCAATATTGTGAGTGGATTTTCTTTTGCTTGCAAAGTTTATGGGTTTTGTGGTTTTTATATTACTTTTGAAATTTTGAGTTAAATAATGAAATATTGATTTGAGTGAAGTCTGTTTTGCATTAATAAATATTTTAAATGGATTGAATTATATGCCATGTTGATCTAAGAGTTATTAAATAATTAAACAAATTATTTAATAGGCCGTCTAAGTACCCACCGATTATTAAGTAGGTCTTTGGGACCCATCACGGCACACACATAGGCTTTGGGCCGTGTGCCGGGATGCCTCGCCCTTTGGGGGTAGTCTACGTGCACGTGCGACACTTTGGCTTATTGTATAACGGTGATTCGACGGTACAAGGGCCACCATGTGTCCACTTGTATGACGGCGATTCGACGGTAGAAGGGACACCATAAGTCCACTCGCATGACGGCGTTGCGACGGTGCGGGTGGAAGGGCAATTTACGTGCATGTACGACACTTTGGCTTATTGTACGACGGCGATTCGACGGTACAAGGGCCACCCTATGTCCACTTGTATGACGGCGTTGCGACGGTACAAGGGACACCGTAAATCCACTCGCATGACGGCGTTACGACGGTGCGGGTGGAAGGTTAAGTAGACGCTTCACTTGGTGCGACGGTCTTGTACGGTACCAATGTGGAGCTCGTCAAATGGGTACTTATATGGCCCATGATAATCCTAAAAACTTTATTAAATAAAAATATTTTAGTCATTCTGTTTATCAGTTCAAAGCATATTTTAAATGGGGGAAATCTATTGTGTTTGTGCAATTGAGATTATTAATAAAATGTTTTACCTTATTAACTTTGTTATCATTTGATTTGTTCACCCACTCACTGAGTCCTTCTCACCGTGAGTCATTTTCTTTGTGTTTTAATGGTTCCCCAGGTGGAAGCGGCAGCCAGTCACAATTTTCTCGTCGAGGCGAGCTTTCTCTTCGTATTGTATAGTGTAGGATTTCCTGTAAACCTTATCTTGTAGTTTGGCTCTGATATTTGGTTGTAACCTTATAAAATTGTAAATTTTATGTTGGGTCGGAGACCCAAATTGGTTGTGGTAGGGAAGTTAGAAACTTAGAAGTGTGTTTTAACAGGTTATAAAATTTTGGGTTAGTCCTTTTTCAGGGGAGGTGCTGCCGAATTTTCGGTAGGATTTTTCTTTTTTTTTTTTGGATCCCGCAGGACCTCTTTGGGTTTCAGGGTGGAAATCCGGGGGCGGTCTTGTCAACAGGACTACTCCGAATTTCAGGGGGAAATCCGGGGAACGGTCCTGTCAGATATGGTGGTTACATGAAATAATGACCAAAATCTTCATCACTAAAACCTACCATTTCACCACTATAACTGATGGTTAATTTTAGTTGTGCATTTTTCTCCATGCAATTATTGATAACTATTATTACTCATAGAAATATAAGTAACACATTTCATTGTAAATATATGGATTACTTAGCTTATCCATCAACATAAAAAGAACTTGTACATCTCTCTCATAATATCCAGATGTCAATTTAAACATAATAATGAAATTACAAAAAAACTACACTTAATACTTGATTGAATTTCCGAGAGTGATGTAGGCTTGAGTCTTTGGCAGTTCAATCAATGATCTGAAAAAGGGCAAAAAGGAATGAGTACTTTAATTTATTGAAAGCATACTGGAAGTATTTGTCATATCATATTATGTTGCATTCAAGTAGTACTTATATAAAACACTATATAAATTACTTTTAACAAAACACACATTCACATTCACATTCTCATCCAATTTCAGTGCAGACTTGGTCCAATTTCGTCCAAATTGCACGAAAACATGACCGACAGACAAGAAAGATATGGGGAAACACTTTCTCATGTTAGAATTAGCGTTCTAGATCTATTGAACCATATTTGCTGTTTAGAACGCACCGAAACATCATTTCGGTGCATACTTTGTTCAATTTCCTGAAAATTACACCAAAACGTGACCGGCAGGCAAGAAAGAAATGGATAAACACTTTCTCATGTTAGGATTAGTATTCTAGATCTATTGAACCACATTTAGTGTTAAGAATGCACGAAATCGTCATTTCGGTACATACTTGGTCCAATTTCGTCCAAATTGCACTAAAACATGACCGTTTGGTAAAAAAGACATGGGGAAACACTTTCTCATGTTAAGATGAGTGTTCTAGACCTATTGAACCACATTTGGTGTTATGAACGCACGAAATCGTCATTCGGTACATACTTGGTTTGGTCCCATTGAAAATGTTCACATGGAGCTTAATCCAGCAGAAATTGCCAGATTGTACTTAATAGGACATCTGCTCCCTAAATTTGAGGGTAAAAATAAATTTTTCTTTAAATTAATCTTAACGGAGACTGGTTCAGTCAGAATTACTCATAACTATAGAAATGACTCTAAAAAAGTTATTGAGTTTTCTCGAATGTATATCTTAAAGGTACTTTCCTTAAAGGATTGGAGTTCTAGTCCAATGTCTAAAAGACGATTTAAAAATCCAAATATTTTCCCAAACTCTTATAATTACTTTGATTACAAGCATGCTTGGGAGAAGATTTTTTCTCATTCATGGTTCTTTAATTTTCAAGTAAAAAATAAAAGCCTCATCCCCAACTAGTTCAAAGCATGGTTCCTCATTTGGGGTCCCTCTGAAAACATTCTTCCATTTGACCTAAAAGAATCATTCTGTAAATTCAGAGCTATTAATTTTGATCTTGCCGATTATTAGGAAGCCCTTCTGTGGTTCTTTTATCTTTATAATCTTGTGTGGATCCTAAAATGGGTCTATGTTCTTCCTCCTCCTGAAGAAGAAGAGAACTTATACATCCCAAACTTAAGAAGAAGCATTTTGATTAAATGGTGGGACAAGTTTAATCATAGTCATCTTATTCCTCCCAGGTTCAAGTTAAGATTTGTAGAAGAAATTATTAATCCACTGGCCATGGCTTCATCTTCTCAAGGCCAAGAAAGTAAATATCCTCAACTAGAAGGATTAATTTCTCAGATTAAAGTAGCTAAATCTGCTGATCCTTCTCTCTTAGCCGCTGATCTAAAGCAGCAGTTATTGGAAGCTTTTGATGAAATTGACAAGATGTCTGTCGACACGGATGTCGACAACCACCTAAATAATGGAGACGGCTATTTTGGAATCTCCACCAGCCAACAGTGAAGTTTGTCGTTTGCACAAAAGGACGGGCCATTTCCTTCCACTATCCAGGACACATGTCCCTTCTTTCTAAAAAGAAAAGATGCTGATAAGATTTCCTTTATCAGAAATCTTATCCTGTCCCCTGAGATCTGTCTATTTAATCAGTCCTCTCTAGCTTTTAAAGGCATCCGAGTTTGAAGTTTAGTTTTAAATTTTTAGATTTGCTTTGAGACAAGAGTTAGAAACTCTGCCTCTTTCTTTTCTTTAAGTGTGTACAATTGTTAGGAGGACCCTTGTTCCAACAGTAATTCTGTAAGTTTTATGTTTTATGTAATTTCTTTCATAATCTCAGTGTGGGATTTATCCTTTGTTTTATGTGTGTATTTTCCAATTATTGCCAATTTGTTTGTTAAGCTACTTTATATCTTTACTTCCTATTTATAAAATCAAAAAGGAGTAAACCTGGGTGTATGTTGCTCCTTTTTGTACAACTTGTTTTACTTGGAATTTAGAAACGAATACCAAGTTGTAACTTGTAAGTATACGAATCGCTTATATAAGCATAGCGTATAAGTACGAGGTCGATCCTACGAGAAATAGGTAAATACACATCAAACCAATTCAACTTACCAATTAGAATTCACTAACACACACACATGGCAGGGGGTTTATAGGTTATGAAACTCACGCACTCCACATACACACACACACAAACAATTGCAATGCTAAGAATTCATAATCCACCACCAATTGATGGAAATACAACCAAGCAATTCAAGATAATGCATAATTGTAATAAAGTTTACCAGCCGAAGACCTTTTCGGGGTCACTCCTAACTATTGTTTTCCTTATGCATAAATTAAGAGCTTCTAGGCCTCCCCTAGTCAGTTAACTTGCATGTTCCCTAAGCGTACCTAAGGCAACTATTATCCATGCAAGAGTTATTAAGTTTTTTGAAAACGATAAACACATGGAGCATAGACCCACCTTAATGTAACCTATGAACATCCAATGATCCCTTTTCTCATGAGTACGTTCTTAGAATACTCACTTGTTGTCAATTGAAATTATTATCCTTTCTAGCTTATTTAATTTCACAACATAATCTAGATGCAATTACCCTAAGGTAGCTAGTCAAAGGGTGCAAACAAATAAAATCAATTTTACTAGAGATCAAGGATTTACTACATACATCAAATTTAATCACAAGTGTCACCATTGCATAACTCACAATTAAAGTTTCATCATCCAACTTAGCAAAGCAATAAAAACTCAAAACATAGAAAAGAAAATAAAATATCTAACTTCCATTATAGTCAATGAATCCATAATGAAAGCAAGAACAAACTAATTAACTAAGGAAGACGAAGAAAATCAAAAGAAGAAGAAAAGGTAAAGAAAATAAAGAAAAACCCAAGGAAGATGCGACTAGGGTAGCAAGAAGGAGAGGGCTCTTGCTGCCCCCTCCTCCTCCTTGCGCCAACTTCTCTCTCTCTCTCTCTCTCTCTCTCTCTCTCTCTGTCTCTAACTTTCAGAAAATAAAAAGGTGTAAGTTGTAGAAGATGTAAGATATGTGAGAGAGTGAGGGTCTTATATAGTAGTAAGGAGGTGGAGAGGTTTTGCTGATTTTCCAATGTGGGATAAGTGCATTCCTTGCTGATTAAATGGGGAGGTTGTTCCTCCATTTATTTCCAACGCTTCCATTGGCGGATGTATGGATTTGACTACCTTCCCTTTTTTTGTCATGTAGTTTTTAAAGGGACTTTCCATGGTATTAATTGACTGTTCATATTCTTCTAGTTTGTTCCTTTGAGCAAATCCTCCGAACCAAACAAAAAATGCTTCATGTCTCCTGTTTCTCATCATGTGAGCATTATAAGCTTTGTGTAGCACATCCATTTGTGCTGGACAAAAAGCATGTTCAAACCAAAGTCTTTTGGGAGTATTTTTCTGGCTCATGAATTCCTTTTTTAGGAGTTCATGGTCAATCTCAAAAGTGTTCTCTACTTGTAAAACATTAATATAAAGATCCCCCTCTATATCAAAAAAAGTAGGAGATTCAGGTGTCCTTGGAGGTCTCTGTTGGGTTTCTAGTATTTCTGTCCTAGGAGTTTCTACCCTGTACCAAGGATGGTTAACCTGATTGGCTGTTTGGGTTACCCCTCCCAAGATAATTTTATCATGTTCACTTTCTATATCCCTTGTTGTGGTGAATGACCTTCTAGCCACTAGTATGTCTGGCACTAGATGACCCACTTTGAGAACTGACACTTGTTCTCCCAATTCTGGCTGACCTTGTGGAGGAAAACCTAATTTCTACTTCCCCATCTTGATGTTCCACAATCTGATCTACCTCTTGATTTTCTAGGGGCCTGACTGGCACCTAGTTTTGCAACGTCCACCTTTCTCGAAGTGATATTTGGTCCCACATGATGGTCTTTGGAACTACTACATTAGCTTTTCCTAGGTTGTCTTGGAACAAGGTAGTCTTTCCTTTAGACTCTAGGTTATGAGCATTTGGGCACAAGGTATTCATGGCTTTGTAATATATACGATATACTACTGCCATGTTTTGAGAACTTGGGATCATATCAAATCCCTAAGTTTGGATGTTTAGAGTTAAGGCCTTTAAGGCTCCTTCAACTGCGAGAGCAATAGAGAACTTTGGAAAGCAATTGAAGAATACTGGGCCATCACAAAGGGATGACTCAACCATTCCCAATAGAGAATCTGTAAACATATTATGTCTACAATCTTTTACACAGATAAGGACAGAGGTTTTTAACCCAGTTCTAGTTAAGGGTTTGACTGCTACTTGAACTAACCCTATATGTAAATATTTATAATCTAAGTAAAATAAGTAAAATATGTAAATAATACTTATATGAAATACAAAATGTAAAATAAGTGTTTACATTTAAACCAACCCGACAAGGTTACAGATAATTTCAAAAGTAACCTCGAGAAATACACAAACAAGATGTTCAGGATTTACAAAAGTAACCAACTCGAAGATAGATATTTAATAATTTACAAAACAAACCCAAAAGACAACAGTGTACTAATTTACATAGCAAAAATGACCCACAAAAATCCTAACCGACCTGCCCAGAAAGAAAGGATCAAAATTTGACAAATCGGAGACTTGACAAGCAGTAAGGCCGCACCTTCAGTCCAAGTCGTCAACCACTACGTTCTCTGCACTCAAAGAGTACAGTAGAGGGTAAGCATCACATACGATCATAGCTTCCCCTCAGGAGACCCTGGCTAGGTTTAAAGATAGTACGAACATATTTATACTAAATAGCTAGTGAAACACATCAAAATAACACAATGCACAACCAGATAATCAATATCAGTTCGAAGCCATTTGCATGCTCAAACAATCATTAAAAACATTTCGGAACGTTCCTAATACAATACCTGATGATCGAACTCAAAATTGAACAACTACCACCCTACCTGGATTATCAGTAAAAACTGATTTGGTAGCGAGAGCATCCATTTTTGGTTACTACAAATTTAGACTGGACGCCAAGATAAATTGACTGCTACCAGCCCTAACTGTATAACCGCCTCTCGAGGTTTATGGGATCGAAACTCAAGGTCAACTCTATGGTGATCACTTACTCTCTAGTCATCCTAACAATTCAATTCTCACAATATATGATAAAAACCATGCCACAGATGGCAATCACAAACTATATGCAAATTTCTCATGCATTCAGTATATACTAGCATAATACATGCAGTAAAATAGGGCCACTAGCAGGGTGTGAGATTCTCCCTACTTGGAATCCTTTTCTCAGCTTGATATCCACAATACAAATCCAATTTACAGCTCTCTACTTCACCGAGTCTAAATATTGGGAAACTGCTGTAATCCTTAGTTAACTTCTAACTAAGAACAATTATCTTAATCAGAAATCTAAATCTAAATCCAAATCATAATAAAACCTTAATCAGAAATTAAATAACCAAATCCTCAGTTTGGAAATCTTACCAAAGGATTGAGTAATCAATCCAAATCTACTATTGAATTCACTGTTAAATTCAATACGTAAAACTAGTGATTAATCAAAGAGATGGTGAGTTGGTGTTTGCGGGTGAGAGAAATGAAGAAATGGGTTGCGGGTTGAGAGAATGATGTGCGAGAGATCAGAAAATGCACTGGGGGGGAGGGTATATATAATTTCCATGCCAAGCGCTCAGTGGCTTTGCCGAGCCCTTTCCGGACAGCCCAGCGCTCGGCAAAGCCTTGCCGATCGCTCGGTGGCCCCACCGAGCCCTCGGTGCAGGCTTCTACATTAATCCACCGAATTCTCCATTTTTCTCCTCACTTCTCCAATCTTCCAGTGCAACAGTTGTTTCTCTCTCACTTCTATTTGGCTGTCAACTCCTCAGCCGTTTGATCAAGTTGATCAATGGTTGAGATTTTGTCATCTCATCCACCTATTTTCTCACCTGTTTCCAACTTCAAACACTCGCCAAAAATACAATCGGTCATCCAAAAATGCTACGTACTCGTAGCGGCGAATACTAATTTCTTATGGACTTAAAACCAAATTTGGGTCTCTAGGATTTACACAAAAATCCTAACACTTCCAATAAAAAATTCAAAGTAACCACAAAAATAAATAACTCAGGAAATAAACAAGAAAAATTTTCCGAGGTCTCACACTTTACCCCCTAAAAAGAAATCTAGTCCTCGAGATTACCTGAGTTAGTCGAATAGGTGAGGATACTTCTTCCGTATTTCAGATTCTAGTTCCCAAGTAGCTTCTTCAACTCCATGATATTGCCATTAAACTTTCACTAATGGCACTACTCGGTTTATGAGCTGTTTTGTCTCATATGCCAGGATACAAACTGGTCCTTCTACATAGGACACATCAGGTTCTAAAGACAAATCAATCCATGACATAATTTATGGAATATCAAGGACACTCTTTTTCAACTGAGAAACATGAAACATCGGATGAATGGATGCCAACTAAGGCGGCAACTCCAGTCTGGATGCCACAGTACCGACACGCTTGATAACTTTGAATGGTCCAACATACTTGGGTGCCAACTTGCCTCGTACTCCAAACCGGTTCATACCCTTCTTAGGGCTCACTTTCAGGAATACAAAATCACCAACCTAAAACTCAAGTGGTTTCCTTCTGTGATCTACATAAGACTTTTGCCTACTCTGGGCAGTCTTCAACCTTTCTTGAATCACTCTGACCTTCTCAATGGTTTCTTTAACAACTTCTGGACTCAAAACAAGTCGGTCCTCAGCATCAGCCCAACACAATGGTGATCTACACGGTTGCCCATAAAGTGCTTCATACAGGGCCATCCCAATGCCACTATGGTAATTATTGTTGTACACAAACTCTGCAAGAGGAAGATACTCACTCCACTTGCCTTCTAAATCAAGCACACAAGCTCGTAACATATCCTCGAGTATTTGAATAACTCACTCTGACTATCCATCATTCTGTGGATGGTAAGCAGTACTTAAATCCAATCTGGTACCAAGCTCAGATTGCAATTTCTTCCACAATGGCGATGTGAATCGTGGATCTCGATCAGAAACGATCGTCTTCGGAATGTCATGTAAATGAACAATCCACTCAATGTACACTTGAGCGAGATAGTTAACAGGTGAATCCATCTTGATAGGCAGAAAATGTGCAGTCTTCGTCAACCTATCAACAATCACCCAAACTCCATTATGTCCTTTAGTGGACCTTGGCAACTTCATAACAAAATCCATAGTAATGTAATCCCATTTCCACTCAGGGATAGGTAATGGTTACAATAGACCAGACGGCTTATGGTGCTCAGCTTTCACTTGTTGACACACACTGCAACGACTGATATACTCTGCCACATCTCGCTTCATTCCTTTCCACCAGTAACTTCGGGATCCTTATACATTTTGGTATTACCAGCATACATAGAGAAGCAAGTACGATGAGCTTCATCCAGAACTCGTTTCTTGAGCTCCTCATCCTTCGGTACAACCATTCGATCCTTGTACCTCAAACTATCTGAGTGTATTCTTCATCCCTTAGGTGCTTCTCTTAAGCTCAATTTCTGTTCCAATTCTTGTAACTCTGGATCTTCTTTCTATTTCTGAACTAACTCTTGCTCCAATTGAGGCTCTAATTGCAAACCAGTAAGAGTTCCATCTTCTTGAACCTTATAGTCACTAAGAGTTTGAAACATTTCCCTGTCTGCAAGCATTAGAGTAGATAAAGTACTCCTCGTCTTTCTACTTAAGGCACCAGCGACTACATTCGCCTTCCCTGGATGGTACAATAATTCAAAATCATAATCCTTGATGTACTCCATCTATCTTATTTGCTTTAAATTCAGGTCACGCTGAGTAAAAATATACTTAAGACTCTTGTGATCCGAAAACACAGTGAACTTACTTCCATACAAGTAACACCTCCAAATCTTCAAGGCATGAACAACTGCTGCTAACTCCAAATCGTGAGTAGGATAGTTCTTCTTATGATTCTTTAGCTGTCTTGAAGCATAAGCTACTACTCTCTCATTCTGTATCAGCATACACCCAAGTCCTTGAGCTGAGGCATCTGCATAAACTTCATACGGATCCTTACCGTTTGACAAAACTAAAACCGGAGCTGATGTTAACCTTTTCTTCAATTCCTCGAACGCTTTCTCACACTTATCATTCCATTCAAACTTAGCTTCCTTCTTCAACAAACAAGTCAAAGGTGTAGCAATCTTGGAGAAATCCTGAACAAATCTCCTATAATAACCATCTAATCCAAGGAAACTTCTTACGTCTGTAACATTCTTAGGTTGTTCCCACTCAAGTGTTGTACGTTTTCCTAGAGCAAATTAAATAACCTTTTCTGAGCTCTAGGTTAACTCGCAAGTGCACGAATCGCTAAGTAGCAAAGCTTACAAATACGAGGTCGATCCCACAGGGAATTGTACTAGTGTATGATTACTAACTCAATTAAATTCAATTAACTCAACTCTAACTCACACACGCAAATGGGGGGTTTTGATTGGTTTTTAAGGCTAAACTAAACAAACAGAGAAATAACAAACTTAAAAATGACAACTGAAAGATTTCGGGTAAAACAATAATAAAGAACACTAGGGGTCAGAATCCACCACTAGCATACCATTCACTTCACTATGGGTATTAACAATCAATAAGTAAACATGTTGACAAAGTTCATCTACTAAAAGGTTTGGCTAGTCACTTTTAGCAATTACTCCCTTTACTGTGCATAAACTAAGAGCTTCTTGGGCCTTCCTTAGCCAGTTAACTTGCATGTTCCCTAGTTCTAAGCTAAGGCAGCTGTTACCCATGCAAGAGTCGTTACGATCTGTGAGAGTGACAAACACATAGCGCATAGCTCCAAATTAATGTACCCTATGTCCTCTATGATCTCTTTTCTCGTGAATATTATCTTAGGATACCCACTTGTTGCCTATGAAAACTATCATCCTTTCGAGCTTATTTAGTTTCACAACATAATTCTAGATGCATGCAACCTAAGGTGATCAGTCAAAGATGCGAAACAAATAGATTCAATTTAAACAGAGATCCAAGATTTGTCAACACATAAACAATCAAAATATCAATAATCCATAGTAAAAGCGAACAGCAATGCTAGGGCTTCATCCTAGCCCTAGCCCAATATTCAGCTACACATAATTAAATCCATAAACAAACAAGGCATAATAAAACAATTAAAATAAAAGGAAAGGAAAAAGAAATCAAGCCAAGGCAGCAAGGTAGAGGCGGCTGCAAGAAGGTGGCATGATGGGCTGCTGCTCGGCCTTGGAGTCCACGGCAAGGTTGCTGAGATGCTCGGCAAGGTGGCAGCAAGGTGGAAGCATAGGTGGGTGCTGGTGGGTGCTGCTTGGCTTCACTTCCTTCTTCTTCCGTTCAGCACAAAATAAAAGAAAAACAAGATAAAGTGGCTGCTAGTGTTCGGCCAGACAAGAAAAGAAAGAAAAATAAAGAGAAGGGAGAGAGTGTGGGCTGCGGCAAGAGAAGAACAAGAGAGAAGGTGGCTGCTAGGGTTTGCGGCAAGAAAATAAGAAAAGAAGCTAACTAGGGTTTCTGAAAAATAAAAGAGAAAAGACAAAACTTCAGACCCTATTTCTGAATTGAAGATATGTATTTATAGGGATCAGTAGGGGAGAAATCCTTGGGAGGCAAGGAGAAGAGAGGGTGCGGCAGCAGCTAGGGTTAGGAGAGGTATTGGGCTTGCGGCAAGGGCTTTAGCTTGGGCTTAAGTGACACACACCAGCCCCCTAGGGTTTTGCGCATGGCTGATAGGCTTGGGCTGGCGCATGGACTTCCTCTTGGGCTGTTGCATGCATGTATGCATGGCTCCTTCAAAATTTGGCATTGTATAGGCCCATGGCCCATTTGACTTATTGACTTTTCATAGTTGACCCTTAACCATTCACTTTGACTTCCCATTTTGTCCCTCATTTCCATTTGAATTTGAATTCATTTCTTCCCTCTATTTATTCTCATGGATGTCCACCACCTTTTAGAAGCTTCTGGAACCTTGATTTTGTAGAGTTGACTTTGACCAACATTTCCTAGTGTGACTAGGATTTCTTGTAAATGAAGGATTCCTTATCCATTTCGACTTCTCATAATGACCATATTGCCCCTGGGGTCTCCTAGTGTCGTTAGGACTCCTTTCCCTAGTTGGGTTAGGTTTCCTAGTTCAACCAGGATTTCCTGTTCCAATCAGGATTTCTCATTTCTGGCTCCGCAATGATGGTTCTGGACTTGATGTTTCCTAGTGTGACTAGGAATCCTCATTCGACTAGGATTTCTGCACTTTTCCTGGTTTGACCAGGATTTCTCTCGTTTTCCTAGTTTGACTAGGAAATGTCTAAAAATGGTCCTTTTGGCTTCTTTTCTCTTCTTTGCTCATTTTATCCTATAAAAACAAAAACAAACTAACAACACACAAAATATCGAGTTCTTGCACTCTGAGTTAGGGAGTTAGTATCATAAAATAGTGTAAAATGAGCACTCAACATCAAGCACAGCTTCAATCTTGCTCGGATCCACTGAAATTCCTTCCCCAAAGAGTACATGTCCAAGGAATTGCACTTCGGTCAACCAAAAATCACACTTCGACTTCTTGGCATAGAGTTGCTTCTCTAACAGGGTCTTCAAAACAATCCTTAAATGCTCTTTATGTTCTTCTTGAGTTCTTGAGTAAATGAGAATATCATTAATGAAGATTATGACAAACTTATCCAAGTAAGGTCGACAAATCCTGTTCATCAAGTACATGAATGTTGTTGGTGCGTTCGTCAATCCAAATGGCATCATTACAAACTCATAATGTCCATACCCAATACGAAAAGCAGTCTTTGGTATGTCCTCTTCTCGAACTTGAAGCTGATGATAGCCAGATCATAAATCAATCTTCGAAAAGTGCTCAGTGAAGCTGAGGTGATCTAACTCATCAATCTTGGGCAAATGATACCTATTCTTGATAGTAACACAAATAAACTTCCGGTAGTCCACACACAAACGCAATGAACCATCATGCTTCTTAACAAACAAAACTGGTGCTCCCCAAGGTGATGTACTTTCTCGAATGAAACCTTTCCTTCGCAAATCCTCCAATTGTACTCTTAACTCTTCCATCTCAGCTGGTGCCATCCGATAAGGTGGAATCAAAATAGGTTGGGTACCAAGTACTAAGTTAATTCTAAACTCCATTTCCCTCTGCGGTGGGATACCTGGCAATTCTTCGGGAAACACTTCAGGATAATCATCTAATACTAGTATCACTTTCTTTTCACCATCCTTCACCTTTGTTGATGCTAAAAAGGCATAGCACAACAAGACTCTTTTGTTCTCAAAACAAGCTTTCAACAACGGACTTAAGGGATTATGTTGCTCCTATTTGTACAACTTGTTTTACTTGGAATTTAGAAACGAATACCAAGTTGTAGCTCGCAAGTATACGAATCGCTCATGTAAGCATAGCGTATAAGTACGAGGTCGATCCCATGAGAAATAGGTAAATATCCATCAAACCAATTTAACTTACCAATTAGAATCACCATACACACACGGCAGGGGGTTTGTAGATTGTGAAACTCACGCACACCATATACACACACACACACAATTGCAATGCTAAGAATTCAGAATCCACCACCAATTGATGGAAATACAACCAAGCAATTCAAGATAACGCATAAATGTAATAAAGTTTACCAACCGAAGGCCTTTTTAGAGACACTACTAACTATTGTTCTTCTTATGCATAAACTAAGAGCTTCTTAGGCCTCCCCTAGTCAGTTAACTTCATGTTCCCTAAGCGTACCTAAAGCAACTGTTATCCACGCAAGAGTCATTAAGTTTTGTGAAAAAGGTAAACACATGGAGCATAGACCCACCTTAATGTAACCTATGAACATCCAATGATCCCTTTTCTCATGAGTACGTTCTTAGGATACTTACTTGCTGCCAATTGAAATTATCATCCTTTTGAGCTTATTTAATTTCACAACATAATCTAGATGCAATTACCCTAAGGTAGCTAGTCAAAGGGTGCAAACAAATAGAATCAATTTTACTAGAGATCAAGGATTTACTACATACATCAAATTAAATCACAAGTGTCACCATTGCATAACTCACAATTAAAGTTTCATCATCCAACTTAGTAAAGCAATAAAAACTCAAAACATAGAAAAGAAAATAAAAGATCTAACTTCCATTATAATCATTGAATCCATAATGAAAGCAAGAACAAACTAATTAACTAAAGAAAAAGAGGAAAATCAAAAGAAAAAGACAAAGGAAAGAAAATAAAGAAAAACCCAAGGAAGATATGGCTAGGGCAGCAAGAAGGCTTGCTGCCCCCTCCTCCTCCTTGCGCCAACTTCTCTCTCTCTCTAACTTTTAGAAAATAAAAAGGTGTAAGGTGTAGAAGATGTGATATATGTGAGAGAGTGAGTTGTATTTATAGAGGTGGGGAGGTGGCGAGGTTTTGCTGATTTTCCAATGTGGGATAAGTGCATTCCTTACTCCTTAAGACTTCTAATTTTCGGCCAAAAAGTGGGCCTTGGGATGATTTGGGCTCATTTTTTAGAGTAACTTTTTTTTTTCAGCTCGCGGAACTGCTGCGCTACCTCCACTAAAACGGCCATATCTTGAGCTAAAAAACTCGAAATCAAAATTCGTAAAATTCCCTGCGAAGCTAACATCCATATCTTTCCAACCATATATGGCATGCTACCTGATTCGTTTTGGAGAATTACAAAATTGCTGTCAAAATGTGATGTTCAAATTTCAGGGTTTTGACTTCCTTGCAAGATAAGGACTCCTTGTGATCTTTGACTGAATCTTCCAAATATCTTCCTTCCAAATTAGGATTTCAGAATAAGGAAAGTCTTCTTGGGCAAGGAATAGGCACATGGGCTTCCTCATTGGGCTCCTTGAGTGTCGACTCGGGCTCCTTCATTGTGGGTGTTGATGTGTGTTTTCCTAGAACAAAATAAACAATTACCTCATTCTAAGTTTACTCGCAAGTGCACGAATCGCATCAGTAGCAAAGCGTACAAGCACGAGGTCGATCCCACAGGGAATGGTTAATATACAATAAATCAATGCAATTAATCACTAGAATAACTAAATGGGGGGTTTTGGAAGATGGAAACACACGCACACACACTTTATTCTATCTTGCAATGTTAAGTTTTCAGTTTCAAATCAGATAAGCATGCAATAACCATCCAAGGCTAATGACAGTTAATTTGAACACAACATATTAAAGTTTGACAGCTAAAAAGGTTTGGCTAGTTACTTTCTCGCCATTGTTCTCCTAATGCATAAACTAAGAGCTTCTTGGGCCTTCCTTAGCCAGTTAACCTACATGTTCCCTAGTTCAAGCTAAGGCAGCTGTTACCCATGCAGGAGTCATTAAGTTTTATGAGAACGTCAAACATGCACAACAGATAAGCTTTGACTATTTCCTTATAGAGGTCGCCCAACCCCACTACCAAGAATAATCCCTTATTCCCTTGTTACTTGTGGTTTAGTGCCTTTGACTATTTCACAGCTAAACCTAACAGATAAACTAGATGCAATTACCCTAAGGTGGCCAGTCAAAGGATGCAAACAACTAGTGACGGGGGTTCTAATAGATAGTGGAAATTTAATACATGCAAACATCAAACTAACAAACCAAGAGACGGATAAACGATTTGTTAGAACATGCAAATCCATTAATCGACCTACAACTAACATGCAAGATAGAATAACTAACCTACATATTTAATTAAAATAAATAAAAACAGAAACAACAATAAATAATGAAATCCCAATTCATGCTTGCAAAAGAAATCAGAAACGCAAAGTAAACAAAATTAAATGCATGCACGAATTAAAATCAGCAACATAAATTAATCAAAAGGCAAAATAAATTCAGAAACTCAATTAAAAATATTCAGAGGCACAATCCAACAATAAAATTGAAAACTAGAACGAAAATCAAAAGAAGCAAAGGGAAGGGGTTGCGGCAAGACAAGGAAGAGAAGGCACCTTGCACAAGCAATTGGCTCACGGCTATGGTGAGCTAGGGCTTGCGGCTTAGGGGTGTCCTTCCTTGCAGCCACGCCACTCCTCTCTCTCTCTCTACCTTCGGCTAGCTCTCCCTAAAACAAAACTAAATTCTGAAATTAAAAACCTAGAACAGAAAAATAAACTAGAGGCTAAAGGAATTTTCGGCTGAAGTTGGAGGTGAGAAAAGTCATGTTAGGGTTCTGAATGAAGGGGGTATATATAGAGGAAGCATTCCTTGAGAGGCAAGGAGAAGGAAACATGCGGCTGCTAGGGTTCCTTGTCCTTGTTGCTTGCGGCATCAGCTAGGGTTAAGGCATATGGGCTTGCGGCATGGCTTGGTCCTCTTGGGCTTAAGTGACGCATGCAAGTCAGCTAGGGCCCTCTCCCTTGCGCATGGGCTGCTGGTCTTGGACCTTGATGTGCTTTGGGCTCACATGTCTTGGGCTGAGGTGGCTTGCACAAGATGGGCTAGGGTTTCACTCCATGGGCTCCCACCTTGGGCTTGCATCTTAGGCTTGCGCATGGCTCCTTGGCTGCTAGGGTTTGCATGGCATGCATGCGCATGCATGGGCTGCCATCTTCCTCCCTGCGCATGGCCTTTGGGCTGCTAGGGTTTGGGCCCATGCATGTGCATGCATGGCCCATCTTGGTTCGGCATCCCTAGGGCCCATGGGCCCTCCACTTTTGACTTCCCATTTTGCCCTTCATTTCCATTTGAATTCAAATTCATTTCTTCCCTCCATTCATTTCCATGGATGTCCACCACCTTCTGGAAGCTTCTGGAACCTTGACCAACATTTCCTGGTGCAACTAGGATTCCTTGAAAAATGAGAGATTCCTTATCCATTTCGACTTCTCGTAATGACCATATTGCCCCTGGGGTCTCCTAGTGTCACTAGGACTCCTTTCCCTAGTTGGGTTAGGTTTCCTAGTTCAACCAGGATTTCCTGTTCGAATCAGGATTTCAAATTTCTGGCTCCGCAATGATGGTTTTGGACTTGATGTTTCCTAGTGTGACTAGGAATCCTCATTTGACTAGGATTTCTGCACTTTTCCTGGTTTGACCAGGATTTCACTCGTTTTCCTGGTTTGACCAGGAAATGTCCCAAAATGTCCCAAAATGGCTCCATTTGCTTCTTTTTCTCATTTCTGCTTCATTTGACCTGAAAACACAAAAACAAGACAAGAAACACAAAATATCGAGTTCTAACACTCTAGGTTAAGGAATTAGTATCATAAAGTGATGCAAAATGCACACTCATCACACCCCCAAACTTAGATTTTGCTAGTCCTCGAGCAAATAAAGGAAAGAAAAGACTCAAGACTGACTCCAACATCCCAACAACTGAATTCATGTGCACAACCATTAATCATATAGGAAAGCAAGGCATATAGATTGTATTCTCCAAATTCTAATAACATTTCAAATAACATACCTCGCTCCTCTATTGTCATATAGGCCATCCTTGACACAAATCCAAGTATTAGACAAACAAGACTAAATCAATACATACATAATAGATTCAACTCCAATCCTTACTATGGCATACTCTCAATGATAAACACTCAAGAATTGGGTTGATATGTGCACTCAAAATTATATGTGAGAGGAAATATGTAACAAAAACAATTAGCTCACATATGTACATGAAATAAAGGCACATTTTAGAAAGAAATACTGATCTCATGAAAGGAATACAAATGCTTGAAATAGAATCAATAACCATAGGCTCCCTTCTTAAATAGACTCCACATAAGTATAATACACACCTCTTGAGATCAACTAGGACTTTAATAGGGTTATAATGAAGGCTTAGGCTAGGATAGGGTATTGAAATGAAACGGAAACACAAAGGGCTAAATTCATGGAATCGCAAGCATCAATAGAACATTCTGAGGTACACTTTGCTTCTTTGCACTTCATAGCTTAATTTGAACTCTTTTTGCTCTTTTTTTTTTTTTTTTTGAAACCGTCCCATCTCTTTTCTTTGATTTCTTTTCTTTTTTTTTTTCTTTGGTCACGGCATACATACTTTTCTGACACATTTTTGTATAAGCTATGCATTTTCACTTCTTTTTCACCTCAATCAACATATAAACAACTTGCAATACCATAAAAAGGGTAAAACGGGTAAAAGGGGTGTAACACCCCCAAACTTAGGGTTTGGTATGGGGTGACAAAGAAAACGGCTTAAAAGGCTCAAAATGGGTAACTAAGGATAAAACATGTAATGGGTAGGCTTTCAGGCTTTGGGGTACACAAACAGGGCCTAAATTCATTTCTCAAGAGTTATGCAAATACGACATGCTTTGTGTACACAAGAAAAGAGTTCTAGCTCATTGATTCAAGATTATGCATATTCCAAGCAAATGACCAAATGAAAGACAATGAGATCAAAACAACGACTTATATGACAATGATAGAATCAGAGTGGCGCGCAACACTCAAGAATTGAAGAACAGGGCTCAAAAGCTCACTTAGGTCATGCAAGTCTACTCTATTATGCATATAATCATTAGTAATGCTAATCACAACCTAAATTCATATCAACAAGGCCAAATGACATAGAATTGCAAGATATGTTATGGAACACTATTAGAATGAAAAGAACACCAAATATACACACAATACTAAAACATGCTCATAACAATCATGCACACTCAAATCAATTAGTTGGGGACTCAAAACGACCTGAAACAACCAAAATGACTCAAAAACTTTTTGTTTTTAAAACAATGTCGCACACTTCTAAAGAATCAAATCCATCACTAAGGTGAATGAGATCTAATGAAAACGTGCATTTTGATGTGGGTTTTGACACCCTAAGTGTAAAAAAAAAAGAAAAAGTTTTTTCCTAACCTAAAAACACCTAAAAACACTAAAAACGAAATTTTTTTTTTTTTTTTTTCTAAAAACACTTAAAACACCCTAAACACTTGTTTTAACCTAAAAACACTAACAAATGACAATTGCCCTTCCCCCCACACTTAAATGATACATTGCCCTTCCCCCCACACTTAAATGATACATTGCCCTCAATGTATATGAAATAAATGCAAGAATGATCAAATTAAGCAAAACGGGAAATTGCAAATATCCAAAACCAAATAAACACACCAAAATGAAAAATTGTCTTATGAAGCGAAATAAAGAAACTGTTTACTTGCGTACGCAAGCGTGGACACTCCAAGGGTAGGCGCGGCCTCCTTGGTCCTCGATGACTCCTCCTCCATTATTCGAAACAAAAACTTGGGTTGCCTCCCAATAAGCGCTTGTTTTTCTGTCTTCAGCCTGACATTGCCATCTCCTTTACTTGCGTCCTTTCCTCTTCCTCTTTTTGCCATTACTACTCTCGGCACTCCCTAGGAACGAACTGAAGAAGCTCTCCATCTCTGACTTCTCCTCTCCATAAAAAGTGATCTCCTCGTTTTCTGGCATCTCGGAAGTGAGCAAATACACCTCTTGCTTGGTGTAGTGCCGAATCTTCATGGTACTCTCCAATGCTTTGTACTCCATGTTAGAGGTGCACAAAAATGGTCTCCCAAGAATAATCGAAACGTCGCCTGGAAGTCTCGGCACATCTAGCACTATGAAATCAGAGGGAATTAGTAATTTACGGCATTTAACCAAAACATCCACAAGCATACCACGGGCTTTCTCGACTGAAGAGTTGGCGAAGCGAATGTCCAAATCAAAAGGTTGCAAATCAGCCTCCACAAATCCAAGCCTCTCGAACACAACCAGCGGCATGACATTGATAGCTGAGCCATTGTCAACTAAGGCATTGGCGATCTCATACTCCCCTATGCTGCATGGTATGACCAACGAGCCCGGATCCCTCTTCTTGCTTGGAAAAGATGCAAAGAGATAGCCACAAATCTCCCTAGGAACGTTGTGACTATGCCCTTGCTCCTCAACCTTCTTCTCAATAGACTTCAATTCCCTCATGGTTGCTGGAAATTTGGTGATGTCGATGTCCGGAATGAGGGGAATCACACGTGTATCAGCTTTCTCCTCTATCATTTCCGGATCCTCCTCTTCCTCACTATCCATGATCTCAATCACCTCCTTAGTCTTGACCACTCTAACTCTTTTTCTTGGAGTAGTCCTCAAAATAGCATTTACATGCTCCTCATTCTTCGGGTTGACGATAGGCTGGCTTGGCAATTTCCCCTTCTCTCTTTGACCCAAAGTAGTGGCAATCTGACCCATTTGACTCTCCAAGTGTGCAATAGCCTTCGAATTGGCTTGCATCTGCTGCTCGGTATGGTTCATGAAGGCATTGGTACTCTGAGCAAGGGAAGTGGTGCTTTGAGCAATCTGAGCAATCTTGTCCTCCAAACTAGACCTCTCGGCATTAGGGTGCACATATGGCTTGTTGGTGCTCCCACTAGCTTGCTGTCCATTGTTGTTGCTCCACCTGAAATTAGGGTTGTTCTTCCATCCAGGGTTATAAGTGTTAGAAAATAGATCATATGGCACCCTAGGATAATTCCCAACCTGATTCACGTGTTCCACATCACCTCCTTGTTCTTGCATACCCATCATCTTCTCTTGAGCCAAAGATAACTTCTGCACCATAGTCTTGATTTCCAAAATCTGTCCCTCCATGGTGTTCGGCACATCAGCTACCTCATACAACCCTCTCTTTGGTCCTCCTCTTGCACGATTGGAATCCCATTGTTGAGAACTCAAAGAAAGCGACTCAAACAATTCTGTAGCCTCATCCTCCGTTTTTGACATGAATGCACCACCACATGCCGAATCCACCTTGGCTTGGTCTCTCTCCAATAATCCCTGATAAAAACAACAAATCACATACCAAGGAGATAGGTTATGGTGTGGGCAGCTAGTAAGTAACTCATTGAATCTGTCCCAAGTCTCATGGAATGGCTCGTCCGCTTTCTGCACAAATCCAAGGATCTCCTTCCGAATCGAATTTGTCTTGGAAATGGAATAAAACTTGTTCAGGAACTTGCTCGAAAGATCATCCCATGTCGAAATGGAACCACTGGGCAGCGAATACAACCACCTCTTTGCCTTGTCCTTAAGCGCAAAAGGGAACATCCTCAAACGGTACTGATCGGCATTCAGACCCCTCAACTGTGCGGCTTCACAAACCCCGGAAAACTCCTTCAAAAAGTGGATCGGATCCTCCCCATTCAGTCCATGGTAGCTCGGCAACAAGTGAATCTGACCACTCTTGATTTCGAAATCAGTGGCTATGGTTGCATACCGAATGCAAGATGGTTGAGTGGGCAGCGAAGGTGCTGAAAAATGGCTCAGGGGCTGCGGCATCATCTCATTTGCTTTAGCCATTTTGACACTCTCAGTCTCTTCACTACTCGAATCTGATGCACTAGGTTGCGGGCTAACTTGTGATGTACCTAAAGCTTCGTTCTTGAGCCTCTCCAACCTTGCAACAAGTTCAGGGTTCATAAAACACACCTAATCAAGAGAAAAACACACAATCAGTAGAAAGGATGCAAATTAAGGCATGGCATTTATTAAAAACTAAAAATTAACAAAAACTGAAATCTAGCTAATATAACCTAATTCTAATGACTAATTAGACCAATTCATTGATATTAGACACCATTCCCCGGCAACGGCGCCAAAAACTTGTTGATGTGTGTTTTCCTAGAACAAAATAAACAATTACCTCATTCTAAGTTTACTCGCAAGTGCACGAATCGCATCAGTAGCAAAGCGTACAAGCACGAGGTCGATCCCACAGGGAATGGTTAATATACAATAAATCAATGCAATTAATCACTAGAATAACTAAATGGGGGGTTTTGGAAGATGGAAACACACGCACACATCACCACACGCACACACACTTTATTCTATCTTGCAATGTTAAGTTTTCAGTTTCAAATCAGATAAGCATGCAATAACCATCCAAGGCTAATGACAGTTAATTTGAACACAACATATTAAAGTTTGACAGCTAAAAAGGTTTGGCTAGTTACTTTCTCGCCATTGTTCTCCTAATGCATAAACTAAGAGCTTCTTGGGCCTTCCTTAGCCAGTTAACCTACATGTTACCTAGTTCAAGCTAAGGCAGCTGTTACCCATGCAGGAGTCATTAAGTTTTATGAGAACGTCAAACATGCACAACATATAAGCTTTGACTATTTCCTTATAGAGGTCGCCCAACCCCACTACCAAGAATAATCCCTTATTCCCTTGTTACTTGTGGTTTAGTGCATTTGACTATTTCACAGCTAAACCTAACAGATAAACTAGATGCAATTACCCTAAGGTGGCCAGTCAAAGGATGCAAACAACTAGTGACGGGGGTTCTAATAGATAGTGGAAATTTAATACATGCAAACATCAAACTAACAGACCAAGAGACGGATAAACGATTTGTTAGAACATGCAAATCCATTAATCGACCTACAACTAACATGCAAGATAGAATAACTAACCTACATATTTAATTAAAATAAATAAAAACAGAAACAACAATAAATAATGAAATCCCAATTCATGCTTGCAAAAGAAATCAGAAACGCAAAGTAAACAAAATTAAATGCATGCACGAATTAAAATCAACAACATAAATTAATCAAAAGGCAAAATAAATTCAGAAACTCAATTAAAAATATTCAGAGGCACAATCCAATAATAAAATAGAAAACTAGAACGAAAATCAAAAGAAGCAAGGGGAAGGGGCTGCGGCAAGACAAGGAAGAGAAGGCACCTTGCACGAGCAATTGGCTCACGGCTATGGTGAGCTAGGGCTTGCGGCTTAGGGGTGTCCTTCCTTGCAGCCACGCCACTCCTCTCTCTCTCTCTACCTTCGGCTAGCTCTCCCTAAAACAAAACTAAATTCTGAAATTAAAAACCTAGAACAGAAAAATAAACTAGAGGCTAAAGGAATTTTCAGCTGAAGTTGGAGGTGAGAAAAGTCATGTTAGGGTTCTGAATGAAGTGGTATATATAGAGGAAGCATTCCTTGAGAGGCAAGGAGAAGGAAACATGCGGCTGCTAGGGTTCCTTGTCCTTGTTGCTTGCGGCATCAGCTAGGGTTAAGGCATATGGGCTTGCGGCATGGCTTGGTCCTCTTGGGCTTAAGTGACGCATGCAAGTCAGCTAGGGCCCTCTCCCTTGCGCATGGGCTGCTGGTCTTGGACCTTGATGTGCTTTGGGCTCACATGTCTTGGGCTGAGGTGGCTTGCACAAGATGGGCTAGGGTTTCACTCCATGGGCTCCCACCTTGGGCTTGCATCTTGGGCTTGCGCATGGCTCCTTGGCTGCTAGGGTTTGCATGGCATGCATGCGCATGCATGGGCTGCCATCTTCCTCCTTGCGCATGGCCTTTGGGCTGCTAGGGTTTGGGCCCATGCATGTGCATGCATGGCCCATCTTGGTTCGGCATCCCTAGGGCCCATGGGCCCTCCACTTTTGACTTCCCATTTTGCCCCTCATTTCCATATGAATTCAAATTCATTTCTTCCCTCCATTCATTTCCATGGATTTCCACCACCTTCTAAAAGCTTCTGGAACCTTAACCAACATTTCCTGGTGCAACTAGGATTCCTTGAAAATGAGAGATTCCTTATCCATTTCGACTTCTCGTAATGACCATATTGCCCCTGGGGTCTCCTAGTGTCACTAGGACTCCTTTCCCTAGTTGGGTTAGGTTCCCTAGTTCAACCAGGATTTCCTGTTCGAATCAGGATTTCACATTTCTGGCTCCGCAATGATGGTTCTGGACTTGATGTTTCCTAGTGTGACTAGGAATCCTCATTTGACTAGGATTTTTGCACTTTTCCTGGTTTGACCAGGATTTCACTCGTTTTCCTGGTTTGACCAGGAAATGTCCCAAAATGGCTCCATTTGCTTTTTTTTCTCATTTCTGCTTCATTTGACCTGAAAACACAAAAACAAGACAAGAAACACAAAATATCGAGTTCTAACACTCTAGGTTAAGGAATTAGTATCATAAAGTGATGCAAAATGCACACTCATCAGTGGGCTAGGGTTTCCTTAAGCTTGCGTATGTGGGCTGCATGACTTGGGCTCTAGGTTTGGCGCATGGCAGCTTGGAATGGGCTGCAAGTGGCGTGATGGGTGCATGGGATACATGCAAGTGGCGTGATGGGCTGCCACCTCACCATCCTTCTTCAACTTCACCTAGGGCTAAAGCCCAATTGACTTCATGACATGGCATTATTGACCCTTGACCATTGACTTTGACTTTCAATTTCGCTCCTCTCTCCCTCTTGGATTCGAATTCATTTATTCTTTCCATTTGATTCCATGGATGTCCAATACCTTCTAGAAGCTTCTGGAACCTTGACTTGATTGAGTTGACTTTGACCAACCTTTCCTAGTCCCACTAGGATTCCTTGTCCATTTCAACTTCTCATAATGACCATATTACCCCTAGTGACTCCTAGTCTTATTAGGACTCTTTTCCCTAGTACAGTTAGGTTTCCTAGTTTAACCAGGAATTCCTGCTCCAATTAGGATTTCTCATTTCTGGCTTGATAATGATGGTTCTAAGCTTGATGTTTCCTCGTACAACTAGAAATCCTCATTTGACTAGGATTTCTGCTCTTATCCTAGTTTGACCAGGAAATGTCTCAAAATGGCTCCATTTGCTCATTTTTCTTATTTATGCTTCATTTGACCTAAAAACACAAAAACAAGATAACAGACACAAAGTATTGAGTTCTAACACTCTAGGTTAGGGAGTTATTATCATAAAATAACGTAAAATGAACACTCATCAGATTAAAATGCTCATTCAACCTTATGACTACCACTCCTGCTTCAGGTGTAACTACAGTGATCTTCCTTTTCTCACAATCAATCTTGGCTTGCTTAACTTGTAACCAATTCATTCCCAAAATCAGGTCATAACAATCCATTTCCAATGGAAACAAATCAACAGTTAAAACTTGGTTCTGTACTACCAACTGACAAGCTTTAAAGATTCTATCTATAGTGATTCATGTTCCTATGGGAACACTCAATTCTACAGGTTTCTCCAAAAGTTCAGAGCTTAATCCTAAAGCTCTAGCAAACCAAATAGATATAAAAGAGTGTGATGCACCAATATCAAACAAATTATAAGACTTTAGTATTGGATAAAATAATCGTACTGTCAAGTGTAGCTTTTCCACTGCTTTCACCCAAAGCAAAAACTCTGCCATCACTCCTAGCTTGCTGGGGTCGTCTTCTACCTTGACTTCCATGACTAGCTTGCTAAGATGCTTGTGGTTGTTGTTGAGGTCTAGTAGACAATGGCTGTGGTTGCTGCTGCTGCTGCTACTGCGGAGCCAAAGATTGTCCAGTAGCTCCCCTCTTAGGACATTGGTTTCTGAAATGTCCTTCCTCTCTGCAACCAAAGCAAATAACTGATCCAAACTTCTTCTGTGGAGCTGTGACTTGCCCAGTAGCTCCTTTCTGAGGACACTGACTCTTGAAATGTCCCTCTCCTCCACAGCTAAAACAGATTAGTGGTCCTGACCTCTTCTTGGTACCACTCCCAGAAGATAAGTCTTTTCCCTGGTTAGTCTTCATTTTCTTCTCACCAGACTTTCGAGATGAAGTCTGTCTCTTCTGGTTGTTCAGATACTTCTGCTCAATCGCATAAGCAGACTCAACAATCGCCTTGACAAAACGTCCAAGCTCAGTAAATTTATTCACATACTCGCCAATAGTCATGTTACCTTGCTCCAGAATCATAAATTCACCCAACTTACTCTGTTGCAACGTTGGAGGAAAGTAATGATCATAGAAATGTTCCACAAATTGCTTCCAAGTAATTGCAGTAACATCTCTCACTTGATCACAAATGGTTCTCCACCAACAGTCGGCTTCTCCCTCCAGGACATGAGTAGCCAGCCAAATTCGATTCTCAGACGGGCATTGATTGAATCCAACTTCTTTTTAACATTCTGGATCCAAACTTCCGCTTTAGTCTGATCAGCTTCAATACTACCGTAGAATTTCAACGGTTGGCTCTTCAGAAAACGATCATAAAAATGACCCTGGCGCTTTTCCTCGCGCTCCTCAGCCATCAACTGTTCACCGGCCTAATTCGCTAAGAAAGTCTAGAACATCTCAACAAACTGTTGAGAGTCGAACTGATCCTGGTTACATTGTGCCCGGTTGTTGACTCGTTTAGGCGGCATCTTGTCAATAAACTGAAAAAAACAATGGGCATGGTTCAACAATTATTCCGAAGTAAATCAAAACTTTCGGAATAATAGAATACAAATTACTGTTGAATCTCACACAATAGATTTGAAAGAGTGAACAGAAGAGAAGTTTCAAAAGATAACACTCGTAAGACTCTAGATTAGTATTCTAAAAATCATTTTAAAAACAATTTTAAAGAAAACTTGCTCTGATACTATTTTTCTGTAACGCCCCAAAACTCGGGTCCATCACAGCGGCACTTACATTGAGAATACTCGAAAATATAATACTCAAACCCCAAGAATTATACTTCCAAATATTTTCAAAATAGGTAAGCGTTATTAATAATAAAGAAAACTGGTTGGATCAGAGATAAATTGCCAGCGGAAATACAAAATGTAAAATAAGTGTTTACATTTAAACTAACCCGACAAGGTTATAGATAAGTTCAAAAGTAACCTCGAGGAACATACAAACAAGATTCAAGATTTACAAAAGTAACCAACCTGAAGATAGATATTTAATAATTTATAAAACAAATCCAAAAGACAACAGTGTGCTAATTTACATAGCAAAAATGACCCACAAAGATCATAACCAACCTGCCCAGAAAGAAAGAATCAAAATCTGACAAATCAGAGACTTGACAAGCAGCAAGGCCGCACCTTCAGTCCAAGTCGTCAACCATTACGTTCTTTGCACTCAAAGAGTACAATAGGGGGTAAGCATCACATACGATCATAGCTTCCCCTCAGGGGACCCTGGCTAGGTTTAAAGATAGTACGAACATATTTATACTAAATAGCTAGTGAAACAGATCAAAATAACACAACGCACAACCAGAGAATCAATATCAGTTCGAAACCATTTGCATGCTCAAACAATCATTAAAAACATTTCGGAATGTTCCTAATACAATACCTGATGACCGAACTCAAAATTGGTCAACTACCACCCTACCTGGATTATCAGTAAAACCTGATTTGGTAGCGAGAGTATCCATTCCTAGTTACTACAACTTTAGACTAGAAGCCAAGATAAATTGACTACTATCAGCCTAACTATATAACCGCCTCCGGAGGTTTATGGGAACGAAACCCAAGGTCAACTCTATGGTGACCACTTACTCTCTAGTCATCCTAACAATTCAATTATCACAATATAGGATAAAAACCACGCCACAGATGGCAAGCACAAACTATGCAAATTTCTCATGCATTTAGTATATACTAGCATAATACATGCAGTAAAATAGGGCCATTAGCAGGGTGTGAGATTCCCCCTACCTGGAATCCTTTGCTCAACTTGATATCCACAATACAAATCCAATTTACAGCTCTCTACTTCATCGGGTCCAAATATTGGGAAACTGCTGTAATCCTTAGTTAACTTCTAACTAAGAACAATTATCTTAATCAGAAATCTAAATCTAAATCCAAATCATAATAAATCCTTAATCAGAAATTAAATAACCAAATCCTCAGTTTGGAAATCTTACCAAAGGATTGAGTAATCAATCCAAATCCACTATTGAATTCACTGTTAAATTCAATATGTAAAACTAGTGATTAATCAAAGAGATGGTGAGTTGGTGTTTGCGGGTGAGAGAAATGAAGAAATGGGTTGCGGGTTGAGAGAATGATGTGCGAGAGATCAGAAAATGCATTGGAGGGCTATATATAATTTCCACGCCGACCGCTCGGTGGCCCCACTGAGCCCTCGGTGCAGGCTTCTACATTAATCCACCGAATTCTCCATTTTTCTCCTCGCTTCTCCAACCTTCCAATGCAACAGGTGTCTCTCTCTCACTTCTATTTGGCGGTCAACTCCTCAGCCGTTTGATCAACTTGATCAATGGTTGAGATCTTGTCATCTCATTCACCTATTTTCCAACTTCAAACACTCGCCAAAAATACAATCGGTCATCCAAAAATGTCCCGAAAAATGCTACGTACTCGTAGCGGCGAATACTAATTTCTTGTGGACTTAAAACCAAATTTTGGTCTTTAGGATTTACACTTTCTCAAGTTAGGATTAGAGTGTAGACCTATTGAACCACATTTGGTGTTAAGAACGCACCGAAACGTCATTTCGGTGCATACTTGATTCAATTTTCTCCAAATTGTACCAAAACGTGCCCAGTTGGCAAGAAAGCCATGGGGAAGCAGATTCTCATGTTAGGATTAGCATTCAAGATCTATTGAACCACATTTGGTGTTAAGAACGCAGAAAAACATTATTTCGGTGCATACTTGGTCCAATTTCGTCCAAATTGCACCAAATTGCTCCCGGTTGGCAAGAAAGACATAGGAAACACTTTCTCATGTTACGATTACCGTTCTAGACCAATTGAACCACATTTGGTGTTAAAAACACACGTAAACGTTATTTCGGTGCATACTTGGTCTAATTTTGTCCAAATTGAACCAAAACGTGACCGGTACGCAAGACACAAGAAAATACTTTCTCATGTTAGGATTAGCATTCTAGCCCTATTGAACCACAGTTGGTGTTAAGAAGGCATGAAATCGTCATTTCGGTACATACTTGGTCCAATTTCGTCCAAATAGCATGAAAACGTGACTGGTAGGCAAGAAAGACACGATGAAACACTTTCTCATGTTAGAATTAGCGTTTTTAACCTATTGAACCACATTTGGTGTTAAGAATGCACCAAAACGTCCCTTCGGTGCATACTTGGTCCAATTTCGTCCAAATTGCACCAAAACGTGACCAGTATACAAGAAAGACATGGGCAAACAATTTTCCATGTTGGGATTAGCGGTCTAGATTTATTGAACCACATTTGGTGTTAAAAACGCACGACATCGTCATTTCGATACATAATTGTTCCAATTTTTTACACATTGCACCAAAATGTTACCGGTAGGAAAGTGTTCTAGGCCTATTGAACCACCTTTGGTGTTAAGAACTCATCTAAACGTCATTTCGATGCATACGTGGTCCAATTTCGTCTAAATTGCTTCAAAACGTGACTAGTAGGCAAGAAAGACTTGGGCAAACACTTTTTCATGTTAGGATTAGCATTTTAAACCTATTGAACCACATTTCGTGTTAAGAACACACGAAATCGTCATTTCTGATGAGTGTTCATTTTACCTTATTTTATGATACTAACTCCCTAACCTAGAGTGTTAGAACTCGATACTTTTGTGTCTGTTATCTTGTTTTTGTGTTTTTTGGTCAAATGAAGCAATGATGAAGAAAGAAGCTAAAAGAGCCATTTTGGGACATTTCCTGGTCAAACTAGGAAACGAGCAGAAATCCTAGTCAAATGAGGATTTCTAGTCACAAGAGGAAACATCAAGCCCAGAATCATCATTGTTAAGCCTAAAATGAGAAATCCTAATTGGAGCACGAATTCCTGATTGGACTAGGAAACCTAACCATGCTAGGGAAAAGAGTCCTAATGATACTAGGAATCACTAAGGGCAATGTGGTCATTATGAGAAGTTTAAATGGACAAGGAATCATACATCTACAAGGAATCCTAGTTGGACTAGGAAAAGTGTCGTCAAAGTCAACTCTATCAAGTCAAGTTTCCAGAAGCTTCTAGAAGGTATTGGACATCCATGGAATCAAATGGAGGGAGGAAATGAATTCGAATCCAAGAGGGAGAGAGGGGCGAAATTGGAAGTCAAAGTCAATGGTCAAGGGTTAATTATGCCAAGTCATGAAGTCAATTGGGCTTTGGGCCTAGGTGAAGTCGAAATGAGAAGGATGGTGAGGTGGCAGGCCAATACATCATTTGCATGCTTTCAGCCCATCACGCCACTTGCAGCCCATTCCAAGCAGCCATGCGCCAACCCTAGAGCCCAAGTCATGCAGCCCACATACGCAAGCCTAAGGAAACCCTAGCCCACAATGAGGGAGCCCAAGTCGACACTCAAGGAGCCCAAAGAGGAAGCCCATGTGCCTATTCCTTGCCCTAGAAGACTTTCCTTATTCTGAAATCCTAATTTGGAAGGAAGATATTTGGAAGATTCAGTCAAAGATCACAAGGAATCCTAGCTGAAAAAGAAGTCAAAACCTTGGAAAATAGAACATCAAATTTCGACAGCAATTCTATAATTCTCCAGAGTGAATCAGGTAGCATGCCATATATGGTTGGAAAGATACGGATGTTAGCTTCGCAGGGAAGTTTACAGATTTGGATTCCAAGTTTTCTAGCTCAAGATATGGCCATTTTAGTGGAGGTAGCGTAGCAGTTCCGCGAGCTGAAAAAAAGTTACGCCCAAAAAGAGCCCAAATCAGCCCAAGGCCCACTTTTGGCCGAAAATTAGAAGTCTTAAAGAGTAAGGAATGCACTTATCCCACATTGGAAAATCAGCAAAACCTCTCCACCTCCTCCCTACTTTATAAGACCCTCACTCTCTCACATATCTGACATCTTTTACACCTTACACCTTTTTATTTTCTGAAAGTTAAAGAGAGAGAGAAAGAGAGAGAGAGAGAGAAGTTGGCGCGAGGAGGAGGAAGGGGCAGCAAGCCTTCTTGCTGCCCTAGCCGCATCTGCCTTGGGTTTTTCTTTATTTTCTTTCCCTTTTCTTCTTCTTTTGATTTTCTTCTTTTTCTTTAGTTAATTAGTTTGTTCTTGCTTTCATTATGGATTCAATGATTATAATGGAAGTTAGATCTTTTATTTTCTTTTCTATGTTTTGAGTTTTTATTGCTTTGCTAAGTTGGATGATGAAACTTTAATTGTGAGTTATGCAATGGTGACACTTGTGATTTAATTTGATGCATGTAGTAAATGCTTGATCTCTAGTAAAATTGATTCTATTTATTTGCACTCTTTGACTATCTACCTTAGGGTAATTGCATCTAGATTATGTTGTGAAATTAAATAAGCTCAAAAGGATGATAATTTCAATTGGCAGCAAGTGAGTATCCTAAGAACGTCCTCAAGAGAAAAGGGATCATTAGATGTTCATAGGTTACATTAAGGTGGGTCTATGCTCCATGTGTTTACCGTTTTCACAAAACTTAATGACTCTTGCATGGTTAACATGCGCCTAGGGAATGCCTAACAAAGCTCTTAGGACACATGCAAGTTAACTGACTAGGGGAGGCCTAAGAAGCTCTTAGTTTATGCATAAGGAGAACAATAGTTAGTAGTGTCCTCAAAAAGGCCTTTGGCTGGTAAACTTTATTACATTGATGCATTATCTTGAATTGCTTGGTTGTATTTCCATCAATTGGTGGTGGATTCTGAATTCTGAATTCTTAGCATTGCAATTGTTTGTTTGTGTGTGTGTGTATGTGGTGTGCGTGAGTTTCACAATTTACAAACCCCCTGTCGTGTGTGTGTGTTTGGTGATTCTAATTGGTAAGTTGAATTGGTTTGATGTATATTTACATATTCCTTGTGGGATCGACCTCGTACTTATACGCTATGCTTACATGAGCGATTCGTATACTTGCGATCTACAACTTGGTATTCATTTCTAAATTCCAAGTAAAACAAGTTGTACAAAAAGAAGCAACAAGTTTTTGGCGCCGTTGCCAGGGAATGGTGCTAAATATCATTGAATTGGTTTTACTTATCATTAGAATTAGGATAGGTTATTTATTTTTCTTTGTAGTTTTTTTTCTTAGGTTTTAATAATGCTATTGTCTACTTTAATTCTTATTCTAACCAATTATTGTTTTTGAGAGTTTTTGGAAGGTTCAAAGAGTCCATGAAGAATGACGAGCTTACCAAAGCCGAGAGCAAGAAAGGGAAGAAGAGGACATTTGAGTAGAAGATTGGCAACGTCTGGCTGAAGACGTACAAGCTTAGCGCTGATTGGGAGGCAACCCAAAGTTTTTGAAGAAATCAAAGGAGTGAGTCGAGAAGACCAAGGAGGCCACGCCTATGCTTTGAGGATCATGGTGGCTATGCATTCATTGAGCCTTGCTTGCAATCCAAGTACACAATTTCTTTTATCTTTGCTTCATTGAACAAATTTTTAGTTGTTTGTATTTTTAATGAGCTTGTTTGGTTAGTATTTCTTTCACATTGGTTTCTAGGTTTTAAAAAAAAAATAAAAAAAATTTTCTTTTTGTTTTTTTTTTTTTTCAATTAGGGTGTCAAAACCCACATCAAAATGCAATTCTCTAAGATTCATTCCACCCTAATGATGGAGTTGAATCCTTAGAACCTTGTTGCAACATTGTTTTAAAACAAAAACGAAGTTTTAGTCTTTTTGTTTTAATTGTTGTTTTAGAGTCCCCAACAAGTTGATATGATTGTTTATATATGATCTTTGAGAAGCATGTTTAGCATTGTGTTTATGATATGTATTCTTCTTTTTCTAATGTTGTTCCATAACCTATTTTATGATTTTATGTGATTAGGCCTTGTTTTCATAAACTTGAGTTATGATTTGCATGATTTAGTGATTCATATACATCTTAGAGTAGACTTATGTGACCCTTGTGAGCTTTTAAGCCTTGTCCTTCATTTCGCGAGTGTTATACATGACTCTATTCTTTTCTTGTCACTTAAGTCGTTGTGTGATCTCATTGTTAATTCTTTTGATCAAATGCTTGAAATACACATGATTTGAATCAATGAACTAGAACTTCTCTCTTATTCTATGCAAAGCATGTTTATAACTACATGGAACCTAGGAAATGATTTTAGACCCTGTTTGTTATATTTTTTATCCTTTAGCTAAACCCTTTACTTTCTAACCCTAGTTTAACCTTAAGTTTGGGAGAGTTACATCCCTTGACCTAATTATTCTTTTATCTATGGTGTTGCATTGATTTGTGACTTTGGAGGTTGAAGAAAAGTGTTTATGCATAACTTGAAATAAAAGAAAATGAAAAGTGCTACAAAAGTATGTATGCCGTACCCTTGAAAAAAAAAAAAAAGTGAAGTGTAAGGGATGGTTCCAAAAGAAAAAGAAAAAAAATTGAAATGTTCAAGCTATGTAGTGCAATTGTGCAAGGTATGCCTCTAAGAGTTGTGTTGGTTGCAATCTCATAGATCTAACCCTTTGTTGTATATCCTTTTCATTGTTTATATCTCACCTAACCTAAGCTAACTCTTTTGAAAGTTCTAATTGATTTTAGGAGAAGTGTAGTTCCTAATGTGGAGTGTAGATGAGAGAGGAGCATATGGTTTTTGATTTTATTTCAAGTATTTTGATATTCCTTTCATGAAATCATGTTTCCTTTCAAATGTACCTTTGTTTCATGCTAATTTGTGAGCTATTTGTCTTGCTTACATAACCTCTCTCACATATACTTATGACACTACAAGAAAAACCTTAATATATATCAGTGATAAACCGATATCTATTTAGGTTTCCAACTGATATATTGAGTGCTGATATCTATTCTCCCCCTATTACATATCGGTTATTCACTGATGTCTATACTATATTAGATATCGTATTTGTTTGATAATCTGATATGATATACCACCATCATTATCAGATATTCATGATTTCTGATATCTTAAAAACTGCATTCTGATATGTAAGATACTTATGATATCGTTAGAAATTTTGAAACCGATATAAAAAATATATTCAATATCGTCTTGGTACTTAAAATCAGATTAAAATGAGTATAGCTTATCGGTTTTATAATTAAAATTGGATATAAATGGTGTATCACATATCGGTTTGGTACTTAAAATCGGATATAAAAGGTGTATAACATATCGGTTTTGTACTTAAAATCTGATAAAAAAAGTGTATAACATATCGGTTTTGTACTTAAAATCGGATATAAAAAGTGGATAACATATGGGTTTGGTACTTAAAATTTGATATAAAAATATACTTTAGATATCGGTTTTTTGTTTTTTAAATGATGTTGAAACTTTATTCCTTATCGTTGCATTTTTACATAATCTGATATGCAATAGGCTTCTAATATTAATAAAAATTAATTGGTAAATATGCATCCACAACAATTACTAAGCTTCTAAAGTAATCCAACTTAAATTCTTCCATTCATATAAATGAATCCAACATCCAAACTCAGTAATGAAGTTAACAAAATAAGATTACAAATCCATATAAAAATATGGATAGCCCTCATCATGTATACCCCAAAATCACTATCCTATCTCCATAACCTTCACAAAATCCATCTCTAGCTAGCTAGATCCTAATTAAATACATGCCAACATGTACAAAAATAATAAAGGCATGACAGTGCAATTTAGCTAGGCCTAAATTCTGCCTATACAAAACATTTGAATGTGAACTAGCTAGTATATATCTTCATATCTACAACAAAATGCTCAAAAAGGTACCAAAAACATGCATGTTAGTCTACATAAAATTCATGGAAATATAATCTCCCCATTCAACCCGGACTTCATCTATTTGTTTCTGTGTGTAATTGCTCCTCTTGTTCTTCAGGTGACTCCACTGAAAACAAGAAAGAAAAGTGCATTAATTAATAAGATTGCAGCAAGGATCCCAAAGTATTGAAAAGTGCATTCAGCAAGGATCCCAAAGGGCATTAAGAAAATAGAGGCCAAAAGCATTAATAAGATTGCATCAAGTATTGAATTTAGATGGTTGCACATATATATGATTCAGATGGCTTTCAGATGGCCTACATTTCGTGCATTCAGCAAGGGCTTTCAAATGGCTGCACATATATATGATTCAAAAATGGATCATGCAAGTATAAATTAGAGTTTTTTAAGCTGGAAGTCCTAAATTTAAATCCTTTAGTTCTATTAAGTTAGTATTGTTTTTACCAAGGTACTTAAAATTAAGGGTCTAAAGTCTTAAAACTCTCTTTTCTTTTCTCTCTGTTTTGCAAACTCTCTAAAAGATTATTCATAACCATAAGAACTCAAAGAAACTCATGCAGTAGAATATAGATGGATCAGTCATATAAGAAGTACAATGAAACAAATCTATAGAAAAGCATACAAGTTCTTTTTAAATATCAAACAAGAATTTAACCATACCAAACAGGTCTAGAAGAAAGCCACAAATATTTCTAATATACATAGAACATTAATGCCTAGCTTTCGTAATTGAATAAATTGTTCAGTTGTATAATTACTTGTCTAAGAATTTCTCACTTGATGAGGACATCCTGCTGGAATAAAAACTGCCTCACCAAGGTATTGCTCAAATGTCCATGGCTCCACATCTGCATATAAAATTACTTGTTAACAACACTGCAGCAGGACATTGCTACTAATCCTTTTTTAGTGAGCACTCATTCAAAAGCTTCAATTCATTGACATACTTAATTGAAATATTGATACAAAATGAATGATATGATTAATACATGACACCTATGGGAAGTGCAACCAAACTATAATAAATTAAATTTTAGAAACAAACCTGCATGTATTCATATTTTAAGTCAAATTTCAGATATCATTCTATCCGGAGCTCAACAATATCCTTATTGCTCTGGAGACCCTTCAGAAAAGCCTTTTGCAGCTTTCCATGCTCTCTTTGCACTATAGTTGCAATTTGTGCAGCTCTAAGGAGAAAATCAGCCTCCAAACAACCACTTAACGTCATAGCAGGGGTACCTGAGTGGTCAACATGGAAATCTATTAAAAATCGTCACAACAACCTTTGAAACTTAAAATACATCAAATTGACATGTAATTAACATCACTCACCAACCCTTACTCCTGCAGAAGTAATAGTTACATTGTCACCAGAAATTGCAATCTAGTTGAGAGTAATGTGGCACATCTTACATACCTTCTCATAGTTCTTGCCTAAAGAAGCATGGCTAGAACAATAAGAATAGGTTATACTCAAGTATAGAGCCCTAAGAATAGAGATATTAAGTCCTCAGATGAAAAAAGAAATACATGCAAGGATAAATAAACACAAATATAGAATAAGCAAACAGGAAGAGATTCCAAAATAATTTTACATCTTTAATCGACATACATAAAGTCATTCATTTAGAGGCCAATGAAAAATAAAACTATATTGTTTGGGTTTTTTTAATGTTCATAGCAAGCACTACTTATGAGCAAGAAAATAAAAAGGAAGGGAAAGAGGGGTATTAAGTATTATATAAATGAATGGAGCCATCAACACCACAAATGTGTCAAGATTTCCATATCTTGATACAACCTTGACTAATGTCTTTTTACAATCATACTCGTACCCACGTTAATGTCACATCATGCACTAATACTTTTTATTTGCAGGCTGCAACTCACTTAAAGGGAGCATCTGAAATAGATTCAAAGACTGTATAGTGGCTCCTAAAGAAGGTTTAGCAGTACAAAATTTTATTGGAACCAAGTTCAAGTTTTGGATTAAAACTATGTTCCATGGACTTATCACCTAATGTCCTTGTCTCAGTAGGACATAAGACTGGTAAGTCTCTGGTTACTGGAACCTAAACCTTCAGAAAACATTCAGACACAAACCTTGGGCACATACCTAAATGCATGCATCACAAGGTTAAATTAATAGTACCCACCCGGTTTGGTCTCTTGTTCATGATTATATCATATCTTCAAAGATTATCAAGTCATGAATCTATTATCTATAACTGCAACATTAATTATCAAATCTCAAAATCAAAAACTTGCACAATCATCATAAGGAACAAATTATGTGCCTTTAAGTGTGACAAGTTGTAATCCCTAATCTCATAGACAATAAATTTTAAAGACAATACAACTCCATATGAACTTCTTTGGAATTCAATTGGATCTTAGAAGTTTTCCGTGCCTACATCAATAGGACATGGCACTTGTAATTGTGTATGGATATGCTACAGGACACTAGAACCTCGGGAGAACAAACAGATCAAACACTCAGGCATATACCAGCATCTGATGTCCATATCCAAAAATGTTCTCTCTCTCTCTCTCTCTCTCTCTCTCTCTCTCTCTCTCTCTCTCTCTCTCTCTCTCCTTCTGCCTCTCTCTGCTTTATATGAAAATAATAAGCATGCTTTTTTTGATATATATACATATATATAGTTCTATAAGTATGCATGGATACAAGGAGCTTTATGCTAATACTTTTTCGTTTCACATAAATAGCCAAAGTAAAGAATAAATAACCTATGGAAGATAGCACAATCATAATCAAACCCAAACCTATATACTTATTCCTTAGCAACTAAATTAATTAGTATATGACCATATTATGAAACACCAAGTAGAAAACTGTCCACATAAGCTCAAGTCAAATTTCTGTTAGCACATTAGAAAACCAAAATTTCACAAGTTTTCAACAATTTTTTTTTCAAGAAAATTGCATTATGAGAAGAACAAATAAAAAAACAACCTTACAAGACACCCAAAGCCATAAACAAAGACCCTATATTTCATATTCAAGGCCTGTATATCTTCACAAATGAAATCACTCAACACACAACCCAATGTCTCAATATACCCAGTTTGGCAAAAAAAACACTGGGTGGCACTCAGTTTGATAATAGATGTTGGTAGAGTGAGTAATTTTTTGGATAAACTTTTGTTTGTGTTTTTATTTTTTCTTTTGCATTGGAGTTGATGAGTTATAGTAAGATTCATGAATATGGCTATAAATAGTCAGGAAGTAAAGTGTTTTGGAGAGCTGTTAGTAATGAATAACATCCTTATTATGAGGGCCCCATTAAGGTAATAGCTAGTTAGAATCGTGAATTCATTGACTAGCACATTTGAATTCAAACAAACAAAACATGAAAATATGGTTGGCAGTTAAAAACTTAAATATTTTTTTTATCAAAATTAAAACAATTATAATTAGCAGGAATACTAAACAATTAAGTAATTAACGAATATATTTCCATATTTGCAGCACAACACAGCACAGCACAACAGTCACTAGGCACTGTGTCACTGTGTAGTAGGGAGAAGGTATGATGAAATTATTTGATGGCAATGAGTCATGAGGGTGAAAAATAGTATACTAATTAATTACTAAATATGGTTGAAGACTTGGACTGAATTTCAAGGCTATTGAGGAGATTCATGAAGAGATATCCGTTTATGGTGTACAAAAAAAAAAGAGCTCAAAGCCAAGCCAAGGTTACTACAACTACAAGAGCTTGGGAATTTGCTGGTCGCAGTTGGTGTTGCCATTGCAGCCTCCTTGGGACCTGGTATGCTCATTGCTTTTAATTCTCTCTCTAGCTTTCTCAATCCCTCTGTCTAAATTGGTCTGTAAATCACAACAGGGGTCATATGAGCTTGAACCTGTACTGTTCTGATGTCATGTGGAAAGGAAGGGCATCTCAGTGTATTAAGCATCTATCATTTATCTTTTATGCGTCTATGTATATTGTTTACACATTATGTTTTACGCAGATGGAGATTGAGTAACAAACCAATTTTGACGAATTTTTCTGCGGTCTTTTCTTTTTAATGTATGGGTTTCAATTTTCATTGTGCACTAGTTATTTAAATGCAACTGTTAATTACTACCCATGTTTCATATTTTGATGGTAAATCTTCAGATTTACTGATTTTATAGCAATCATATGTGTGCTGTTATGAAGATTCAAACAGAGGAAACTGATTTGGCAATAAGAATTAAGAAATGTGATCTCAACAGAGGAAAGATTAGTACAATGGGGGTGTGGTGGTAAACTATTCTGTGTTTTTTGTCAGAGGATAATAGAATGCTCAAAAAAATAGAGTCTATGCATCAGAAATACTTTCATTGCCTTTATAACACAGACACACCAGCTGACCAGCTCATGGTCATGTAAATCGTACTCGAACACATGCTTTCATTTCTTACAAATCAAAAAATGAGAATCTCCACAAAACCCAAAATTAAAAAGAAATAAAAAAAACAACTAAACAAGCTCAAGCTAACACGCAGACAAAATATATAACAAAATATAAAAAATTTATAACGACCCATGTCCGCTAACAAATAAAAATTCATAGATCCAGCTTCAAAAGAAGCTTAGGAAGCTGAAATTGGAAAGTAAACGCTAAAACCAACAAAAAAGAGGAATAAGAACATGGAAAATCGAAGAAGGAGATGGTACCTGCGCTGCAAGAGGTTGGGGGGTATTTCTGGAGGTCTTTGAGCTCCTTCAAGATCCGCTTTAAAGCCATGGATGAACCTCGTAGATCGTCACAGATCTAAGAGGAAATGAGTTTCAGAACTAAAAATGAACTAAAAAAAACCCAAATTTGAACAAAAACAGAAACCACAAAAAACCCCTAATTTGAAACCCTATTTTTAGAAAGAAAAAACCCACGAGGAGAAGGTACAGAGAAGGGGAAAAAGCGAAAGAGATGAGGGATTGAGCTTACAATTTCCACACTCCAGTTGATCGACGCCGTAACCAAAGGACGCCATCGACGCGAAAGAGAGGAGGGAGAATGAGAGCCACCGACACCAAGGACTTTTGGCAGCGGCGACGCCAAGATCGACTGAGAAGGAGAACGAGAGAGAAGGATTGAGCTGGGTTATTGATCGAGTGAGTGAGAGAGAAGGAGAGTGTCCGAGCCAAAGAAGAAACAAAAGGATCTGAGGAATATGTGTGTCGTGTTAAGAAACCTGCTAAGATTTTTATGTTGGGACCCCGTGTTTCTTCAGGTGAAATATACATATCAGATATGACTTTTACATATCAGTTTTTGTTTTAAGTTAATCGAACGTACAAAATTAAGATATCGAAAAAAAAAATTAGTGATATGTTAATAAATTAAGACATCGTTCAAAAAATTAACCGATATCTAAAACTTTACAATATCAGTTTATATAAAAACTGATATTAAAATAGTAATGTCTATTCAAGTTTTTCTTGTAGTGTGAGTGCACGAATCAACCCAACTCTTGAGTGCTTAATCGTTGAGAGTATGCCTTGGTGAGGATTGGAGTTGAATCTATTTTGTATATGTGATCTATTCGTTGCTTGTCTAATACTTGGGTTATGAAGAGAATGACCTATATGTACAATGGAGGAGTAAGGTATGTTATTTGGAAGCATTATTAGAATTTGAAGAATAAATGTTATATATGCTTTGCTCTACTATGTTATTGTTGGTCATACTCATGATGTCAGTTGTTGGGAAAGTCAGTTAGTTTGTTTTTGAGTCTTTTTCTTTATTTTCTTTGCTCGAGGACTAGAAAAGTCTAAGTTTGGGGGTGTGATGAGTGTTCATTTTATATTATTTTATGATACTAACTCCCTAACCTAGAGTTTTAGAACTCGATACTTTTGTGTCTGTTATCTTGTTTTTGTGTTTTTAGGTCAAATAAGGCAATGATGAAAAAAAAGCTAAAAGAGCCATTTTGGGACATTTCCTGGTCAAACTAGGAAACGAGCAGAAATCCTAGTCAAATGAGTATTCCTAGTCACAAGAGGAAACATCAAGCCCAGAACCATCATTGTCAAGCCTGAAATGAGAAATCCTAATTGGAGCACGAATTCCTGATTGAACTAGGAAACCTAACCCTACTAGGGAAAGGAGTTGTAATGATACTAGGAATCACTAAGGGCAATGTGGTCATTATGAGAAGTTTAAATGGACAAGGAATCATACATCTACAAGGAATCCTAGTTGGACTAGGAAAACTGTGGTCAAAGTCAACTTTATCAAGTCAAGGTTCCAGAAGCTTCTAGAAGGTATTAGACATCCATGGAATCAAATGGAGGGAGAAAATAAATTCGAATCCAAGAGGCAGAGAGGGGCGAAATTGGAAGTGAAAGTCAATGGTCAAGGGTTAATTATGCCAAGTCATGAAGTCAATTGGGCTTTGGGCCTAGGTGAAGTCGAAATGAGAAGGATGGTGAGGTGGCAGGCCAATACATCATTTGCATGCTTTCAGCCCATCACGCCACTTGCAGCCCATTCCAAGCAGCCGTGCACCAACCCTAGAGCCTAAGTCATGCAACCCATATACGCAAGCTTAAGGAAACCCTAGCCCACAATGAGGGAGCCCAAGTCGACACTCAAGGAGCCCAAAGAGAAAGCCCATGTGCCTATTCCTTGCCCTAGAAGACTTTCCTTATTCTGAAATCCTAATTTGTAAGGAAGATATTTGGAAGATTCAGTCAAAGATCACAAGGAATCCTAGCTGAAAAAGAAGTCAAAATCCTGGAAAATAGAATATCAAATTTCGACAGCAATTCTGTAATTTTCCAGAGCGAATCAGGTAGCATGCCATATATGGTTGGAAAGATACGGATGTTAGCTTCACAGGGAATTTTACGGATTTCGATTCCAAGTTTTCTAGCTTAAGATATGGCCATTTTAGGGGAGGTAGCATACCAGTTCTGCGAGCTGAAAAGAAGTTACGCCCAAAAAGAGCCCAAATCAGCCAAGGCCCACTTTTGGCCGAAAATTAGAAGTCTTAAGGAGCAAGGAATGCACTTATCCCACATTGGAAAATCAGCAAAACCTCTCCACCTCCTCACTAATATATAAGACCCTCACTCTCTCACATATCTGACATCTTTTACACCGTACACCTTTTTATTTTCTGAAAGTTAGAGAGAGAGAGAGAGAGATATACAAGTTGGTGCGAGGAGGAGGAGGGGGCAGCAAGCCTTCTTGCTGCCCTAGCCGCATCTCCCTTGGGTTTTAAGGCTTGCTGCCCTAGCCACATCTCCCTTGGGGTTTTCTTTATTTTCCTTCCCTTTTCTTCTTCTTTCGATTTTCTTCTTTTTCTTTAGTTAATTAGTTTGTTCTTGCTTTCATTATGGATTCAATGATTATAATGGAAGTTAGATCTTTTATTTTCTTTTCTATGTTTTGAGTTTTTATTGCTTTGCTAAGTTGGATGATGAAACTTTAATTGTGAGTTATACAATGGTGACACTTGTGATTTAATTTGATGCATGTAGTAAATTCTTGATCTCTAGTAAAATTGATTCTATTTGTTTGCACCCTTTGACTAGCTACCTTAGGGTAATTGCATCTAGATTATGTTGTGAAATTAAATAAGCTCAAAAGGATGATAATTTCAATTGGCAGCAAGTGAGTATCCTAAGAACGTACTCATGAGAAAAGGGACCATTGGATGTTCATAGGTTACATTAAGGTGGGTCTATGCTCTATTTGTTTACCGTTTTCACAAAACTTATTGACTCTTGCATGGTTAACATGCGCCTAGGGAATGCCTAACAAGGCTCTTAGGACACATGCAAGTTAACTGACTAAGGAGGCCTAAGAAGCTCTTAGTTTATGCATAAGGAGAACAATAGTTAGTAGTGTCTTCAAAAAGACCTTCGGCTGGTAAACTTTATTACATTTATGCATTATCTTGAATTGCTTGGTTATATTTCCATCAATTGGTGGTGGATTCTGAATTCTTAGCATTGCAATTGTTTGTTTGTGTGTGTGTGTGTATGTGGTGTGCGTGAGTTTCACAATTTACAAACCCCTTGCCGTGTGTGTGTGTTTGGTGATTCCAATTGGTAAGTTGATTTTGTTTGATGTATATTTACCAATTCCTCGTAGGATTGACCTCGTACTTATACGCTATGCTTACATGAGCGATTCGTATACTTGCGAGCTACAACTTGGTATTCGTTTATAAATTCCAAGTAAAACAAGTTGTACAAAAAGGAGCAACAATTTCGGTACATACTTGGTCCAATTTCGTCCAAATTGCACCAAAACATAACCGGTTTGCATGAAAGACATGGGGAAAAACTTTCACATGTTTGGATTTACGTTCTAGACCTGTTGAACCACATTTGGAGTTAAGAATGCATGAAAAGATCAGTACGGTGCATACTTGGTTTAATTTCATCTAAATGGCATCGAAACGTGCCCAGTTGGCAAAAAAAGACATGGGCAAGAACTTTTTCATGGAAGAATTAGTGTTCTAGAGCAATTGAACCACATTTGGTGGTAAGAACGCACGAAAACGTCATTTCAGTGTATCTTGGTCTAATTTCGTCCAAATTGCACCAAAACATGCAGGGTTAGAAAGAAAGAAAAAGGGAAGCACTTCTCATATTAGGATTAGTGTTCTAGAACTATTGACCCACATTTGGTGTTAAGAACGCAAGAAAACGTCATTTCGGTGCATACTTGGTCCAATTTCGTCCAAATTGCACCAAATTGCTCCCGGTTGGCAAGAAAGACATGCGGAAATACTTTCTCATGTTAGAATTAGCGTTCTAGACCTATTGAACCACATTTGGTGTTAAAAATGCACGAAAACGTCATTTCGGTGCACACTTGGTCCAATTTTGTCCAAATTGCACCAAATTGCTCTCGGTTGGCAAGAAAGACATGGGGAAACACTTTCTCATGTTAAGATTAGCGTTCTAACCTATTGAACCACATTTGGTGTTAAAAATAGACGAAAACCTCATTTTGGTGCATGCTTGGTCCAATTTCGTCAAAATTGCACGAAAATGTGACTGGTAGGCTAGAAAGACATGGGCAAACACTTTCTCAAGTTAGGATTATCGTTCTAGACCAATTGAACCACATTTAGTGTTAAGAACGCACGAAATCGTCATTTCGGTACATACTTAGTCTAATTTCGTTAAAATTACACCAAAACATGCTTGGTTGGCAAGAAATACAAGGGGAAACACTTTCTGATGTTAAGATTAGTGTTCTAGACCTATTAAACCACATTTGGTATTAAGAACGCACCGAAATGTTATTTCAGAGCATATTTGGTCCAATTTTGTCCAAATTGCACCAAAACGTGACCGGTAGGTGAAAAATGATGAGTGTGCATTTCGCATCACTTTATGATACTAATTCCTTAACCTAGAGTGTTAAAACTCGATATTTTGTGTTTCTTGTCTTGTTTTTGTGTTTTCAGGTCAAATGAAGCAGAAATGAGAAAAAGAAGCAAATGGAACCATTTTGAGACATTTCCTGGTCAAACTAGGAAAACGAGTGAAATCCTGGTCAAACTAGGAAAAGTGCAGAAATCCTAGTCGAATGAGGATTCCTAGTCACACTAGGAAACATCAAGTTCCGAACCATCATTGCAGAGCTAGAAATGTGAAATCCTGATTCGAACAGGAAATCCTGGTTGAACTAGGAAACCTAACCCAACTAGGGAAAGGAGTCCTAATGACACTAGGAGACCCCAGGGGCAATATGGTCATTACGAGAAGTCGAAATGGATAAAGAATCTCTCATTTTCAAGGAATCCTAGTTGCACCAGGAAATGTTGGTCAAAGTCAGCTCTACAAAGTCAAGGTTCCAGAAGCTTCTAGAAGGTGGTGGACATCCATGGAAATGAATGGAGGGAAGAAATGAATTTGAATTCAGGTGGAAATGAGGGGCAAAATGGGAAGTCAAAAGTCAAGGGCCCATGGGCCTAAGGGATGCCGAACCCAAGATGGGCCATGCATGCACATGCAGGATGAGTGTTCATTTTACGCTATTTTATGATACTAACTCCCTAACCTAAAGTGTTAGAACTCGATCTTTTTGTGCCTGTTGTCTTGTTTTTGTGTTTATAGGTCGAATGAAGCATAAATAGGAAATAGGAGCAAATGGAGCCGTTTTGGGACATTTCCTGGTCAAACTAGGAAAATGGGTCAATTCCTAGTCAAACCAGGAAAAGAGCTGAAATCCTAATCAAATGAGGATTCCTAGTCACACTAGGAAACATCAAGTCCAGAACCATAATTGTCGAGCCAGAAATGAGAAATCCTGATTGGAACAGGAATTCCTGGTTGAACTAGGAAACCTAACTCTACTAGGGGAAGGAGTCCTAATGACACTATGAGACTCCAGGGGCAATATGGTGATTACGAGAAGTTAAAATGGATAAGGAATCTTTCATCTACAAGAAATCCTAGTTGGACTAGGAAAGGTTGGTCAAAGTCAACTCAATCAAGTCAAGGTTCCAGAAGCTTCTAGAAGGTGGTGGACATCCATGGAATCAGATGGAGGAATGAATTCGAATCCAAGAGGGATAGAAGGGTAAAATTGGAAGTCAAAATCAATGGTCAAGGGTAAGTCAATTGGGCTTTGGGCCTAGGTGAAGTCGAAATCCACAAGAATGGTGAGGTGGCAGCCCATGCATGCATGCGCATGCCATGCAAGCCATGCGCCAACTGTAGAGCCCAAGCCATGCAAGCCATGCATCCCTAAAGTCCATCACGCCACTTGCTTGTTGCAGCCAGCCCATGTTCTTTTAAAGGAAACCCTAGCCCATCACGCCTACAAAGAGAAAGCCCAAGGAATCCTAGCTGAAAAAGAAGTCAAAACCCTGAAAAATAGAGCACCAATTTCGACAGCAATTCTGTAATTCTCCAGAACGAATCAGGTAGCATGCCATATATGGTTGGAAAGATACGGATGTTAGCTTCGCAGGGAATTTACGGATTTCGATTCCGAGTTTTCTAGCTCAAGATATGGTCATTTTAGTGGAGGTAGCGCAGCAGTTCCGCGAGCTGAAAAGGGAGTTACGCCCAAAAAGAGCCCAAATCAGCCCAAGGCCCATGCTTGGCCGAAAATTATAAGTCTTGGTGTGCAAGGAATGCACTTATCCCACATTGAAGAGAAAGAGAAATCTCAGCCCCACTCTCCTCTATAAATATATCTTTATAGCTCAAAGAGAGGGATCTCCTCTCTGAAATTTCTGAAACCCTAGCTGTTCTCTCTCTCTTTCTCTTGTAGCCGCCAATACCCTAGCCTCCTTTCTCTCTTTTTCTTTTCTCACGCAGCCTAGGAACCCTAGCAGCCCCCATTATTTCTCTTCCCTTGCCGCAGCCACCATCATCTCTCTTTCTTTATTTTTATTTTTCTGCTGAACCGAAGGAGGAGGAAGGAGTCGAGCCGCTGCCACCTTGTGCCGCCGTTGCCACCTTGTGCCGCCGCTGCTGCCACTCTCTAGGGATGTTCTTTTATTTTTGTTTTGGAATTCTAGTTTTTAATTGTTTTGTTTAATTAGTTTGCTTTCCAACATGGATTGGGAATTTATTTATATTATTCTGATTTCCTTTTCTATTTTAATTATGTAAGTTTATTTATTCTATCTTGCATGTTAGTTGTAGGTTGATTATTGGATTTGCATGCTTTAACAAATCGTTTATCCGTCTCTTGGTCTGTTAGTTTGATGTTTGCACGTATTAAATTTCCACTATCTATTAGAACCCGTCACTAGTTGTTTGCATCCTTTGACTGGCCACCTTAGGGTAATTGCATCTAGTTTATTTGTTAGGTTTAGCTGTGAAATAGTCAAAGACACTAAACCACAAGTAACAAGGGAATAAGGGATTATTCTTGGTAGTGGGGTTGGGCGACCTCTATAAGGAAATAGTCAAAGCTTATATGTTGTGCATGTTTGACGTTCTTATAAAACTTAATGACTCCTGCATGGGTAACAGCTGCCTTAGCTTGAACTAGGGAACATGTAGGTTAACTGGCTAAGGAAGGCCCAAGAAGCTCTTAGTTTATGCATTAGGAGAACAATTGCGAGAAAGTAACTAGCCAAACCTTTTTAGCAGTCAAACTTTAATATGTTGTGTTCAAATTAACTGTCATTAGCCTTGGATGGTTATTGCATGCTTATCTGATTTGAAACTGAAAACTTAACATTGCAAGATAGAATAAAGGGTGTGTGTGTGTGGTGATGTGTGCGTGTGTTTCCATCTTCCAAAACCCCCCATTTAGTTCTTCTATTGATTAATTGAATTGATTTGTTGTGTATTAACCATTCCCTGTGGGATCGACCTCGTGCTTGTACGCTTTGCTACTAATGCGATTCGTGCACTTGCGAGTATACTTGGAATGAAATAGATGTTTATTTTGTTCTAAGAAAACATTCAACAAGTTTTTGGCGCCGTTGCCGGGGAATGGTGTCTAATATCAATGAATTGATTTGATTAATCATTAGAATTATGATATATTAGTTAGATTTGTTTTTGGTTAGTTTTTAGTTTAAATAAATGTCGTGACTTTACAAGCATATTCTCTACTGATTTGGTGTTTGCTTTTGTAGATGCCTAGAGGAACAATGGGAGAAAGAGGAAGAGAAGACGCAAGTAGAGGAATGGCAATGTCAGGCTGAAAGATAGTAAATCAAGCGCTGATTGGGAGGCAACCCAAGCTTTTTCAAGAATCCAAGAGATCAATAGAGACCAAGGAGGCCGCGCCTACACTTGGAGTGTCCAACTTGCATCCACAAGTAAACAATTCCTCTATTCTTGCTTCATGTGACCATCTTATTTCATTTGTGTGTTTATTTGGTTGCAATTTCCCTATTGCTTATTTTGAGCATTCATGCATTTAATTTGTATACATTGAGGGCAATGTATCATTTAAGTTTGGGGGGAAAGCAATGGTGTCGTAGCTTGTTTATTAGGTTTTTTGTTTTTAAATTTTGAAAAAAAAAAAAAAGGTTTTGTTTCTTTTGTTTTTAAACTTAGGGAGTCAAATCCCACATCAAAATGCAATTTTCTAAAATTCATTCCACCCTAATGATGGAATTGAATCTTTAGAACCTTGTTGCAACATTGTTTTTAAAGTGATTTGAGTCTTTTGTGTGTTTTGGTTAGTTTTTGAGTCCCCAACAAGTTGATTGATTGTTTATGACTTTTGAGAAGCATGTTTAGCATTGTGTATATGATATGTATTCTTCTTTTTCTAATATTGTTCCATAACCTATTTTATGATTCTATGTGATTGGGCCTTATTTTCATGAACTTGAGTTGTGATTTGCATGATTTAGTGATTCATATGCATCTTAGAGTAGACTTATGTGACCCATGTGAAGTTTTGAGCCTTGTCCTTCATTTCGCGAGTGTTGTACATGACTCTATTCTTTTCTCGTTATTTAAGTCGTTGTATGATCTCATTGTTTTTGATCAAATGCTTGAAATGTATATATTTTTGAATCAATGAACTAGAACTTCTTTCTTATTCTAGGCAAAGCATGTTTATAACTACATGAATCTTAGAAGATGATTTTAGGCCATGTTTGTTTTACCTATAGCCTAAAAAGCCAACCCTTATGTGTTTTATCCCTAGTTAACCCTTTTGAGCCTTATAGCTTTTTCTTTGTTTACCCATATTATATACCCAAACCCTAAGTTTGGGGGTGCTATACCCCTTCTACCCGTTTACCCTTAACTATGGTTTTGCATTAATTAAGACTGAGGTTGTAAATGAATGATTATGATTAGCTTGAAGGAGAAGAAAATAAAATGTGCTTAATTGTATATGCCGTGCCCTAAAAAAAAAAAAAAAAAAAAAAAAAAAAGAAAGAAAGAAAGAAAGAAATCGTAGGGACGGTTTCAAAAGAAGAAGTGGACAAAAGTGTTCAAGTTCAAGCTATGATGTGCAAAGAAGCAATGTATGCCTCAGAATGTTCTATTGTTCTTGCAATTCCATAGTTTATAGCCCTTTGTTTATCCCTTTCATTTCAATATCAGACCTTACCCTAAGCCTTCATTATAACCCCTATGAAGCCCTAATTGATTTTAAGAGAAGTGCAGTTCTTAATGTGGAGTCTAGGAGGGAAAGGAGCTTATGGTTATTGATTTTATTTCAAGTGTTTTGATTTTCCCTTCCTTGAGATCTTGTTTCCTTTCAAATGTGCCTATCTTTCATGCTAATATGTGAGCTACTTCTCTTTGATTACATAACTTCTCTCACATATCCTTTGAGTGCACAATTCAACCCAATTCTTGAGTGCTTTATTGTTGAGGGTATGCCTTGGTGAGGATTGGAGTTGAATCTATTTTGTATATGTTGATTTATTTCTTGCTTGTCCAACACTTGGGTTATGAAAAGAATGACCTATATGCACAATGGAGGGGTAAGGTATGTTATTTGAAGCAGTATTAGAATTTGAAGAATAAATGTTATATATGCCTTGCTCTACTATGTTATTGTTGGTCATACTCATGATGTCATTTGTTGGGAAAGTTAGTTAGTTTGTTTTTGAGTTTTTGAGTTTTTGAGTCTTTTTCTTTATTTTCTTTGCTCGAGGACTAGCAAAGTCTAAGTTTAGGGGTGTGATGAGTGTTCATTTTACGCTATTTTATGATACTAACTCCCTAACCTAGAGTGTTAGAACTCGATCTTTTTGTGCCTGTTGTCTTGTTTTTGTGTTTATAGGTCGAATGAAGCATAAATAGGAAATAGGAGCAAATGGAGCCGTTTTGGGACATTTCCTGGTAAAACTAGGAAAATGGGTCAATTCCTGGTCAAACCAGGAAAAGAGCTGAAATCCTAATCAAATGAGGATTCCTAGTCACACTAGGAAACATCAAGTCCAGAACCATAATTGTCGAGCCAGAAATGAGAAATCCTGATTCGAACATAAATTCCTGGTTGAACTAGGAAACCTAACCCTACTAGGGGAAGGAGTCCTAATGACACTATGAGACTCCAGGGGCAATATGGTCATTACGAGAAGTTAAAATGGATAAGGAATCTTTCATCTACAAGAAATCCTAGTTGGACTAGGAAAGGTTGGTCAAAGTCAACTCAATCAAGTCAAGGTTCCAGAAGCTTCTAGAAGGTGGTGGACATCCATGGAATCAGATGGAGGAATGAATTCGAATCCAAGAGGGATAGAAGGGTAAAATTGGAAGTCAAAGTCAATGGTCAAGGGTAAGTCAATTGGGCTTTGGGCCTAGGTGAAGTCGAAATCCACAAGAATGGTGAGGTGGCAGCCCATGCATGCATGCGCATGCCATGCAAGCCATGCGCCAATTGTAGAGCCCAAGCCATGCAAGCCATGCATCCCTAAAGTCCATCACGCCAATTGCTTGTTGCAGCCAGCCCATGTTCTTTTAAAGGAAACCCTAGCCCATCACGCCTACAAAGAGAAAGCCCAAGGAATCCTAGCTGAAAAAGAAGTCAAAACCCTGGAAAATAGAGCACCAATTTCGACAGCAATTCTGTAATTCTCCAGAACGAATCAGGTAGCATGCCATATATGGTTGGAAAGATACGGATGTTAGCTTCACAGGGAATTTTACTGATTTCGATTCCGAGTTTTCTAGCTCAAGATATGGTCATTTTAGTGGAGGTAGCGCAGCAGTTCCGCGAGCTGAAAAGGGAGTTACGCCCAAAAAGAGCCCAAATCAGCCCAAGGCCCATGCTTGGCCGAAAATTATAAGTCTTGGTGTGCAAGGAATGCACTTATCCCACATTGAAGAGAAAGAGAAATCTCAGCCCCACTCTCCTCTATAAATATATCTTTATAGCTCAAAGAGAGGGATCTCCTCTCTGAAATTTCTGAAACCCTAGCTGTTCTCTCTCTCTTTCTCTTGTAGCCGCCAATACCTGATGAGTGTGCAAATTGCATCACTTTATGATACTAATTCCTTAACCTAGAGTGTTAGAACTCGATATTTTGTGTTTCTTGTCTTGTTTTTGTATTTTCAGGTCAAATGAAGCAGAAATGAGAAAAAGAAGCAAATGGAGCCATTTTGGGACATTTCCTGGTCAAATCAGGAAAACGAGTGAAATCCTGGTCAAACCAGGAAAAGTGCAGAAATCCTAGTCAAATGAGGATTCCTAGTCACACTAGGAAACATCAAGTCCAGAACCATCATTGCGGAGCCAGAAATGTGAAATCCTGATTCGAACAGGAAATCCTGGTTGAACTAGGAAACCTAACCCAACTAGGGAAAGGAGTCCTAGTGACACTAGGAGACCCCAGGGGCAATATGGTTATTACGAGAAGTCGAAATGGATAAGGAATCCTAGTTGCACCAGGAAATGTTGGTCAAGGTTCTAGAAGCTTCCAGAAGGTGGTGGACATCCATGGAAATGAATGGAGGGAAGAAATGAATTTGAATTCAAATGGAAATGAGGGGCAAAATGGGAAGTCAAAAGTGGAAGGCCCATGGGCCCTAGGGATGCCGAACCAAGATGGGCCATGCATGCACATGCATGGGCCCAAACCCTAGCAGCCCAAAGGCCATGCGCAAGCCCAAGGTGACAAGCCCAAGGTGGAAGCCCATGGAGTGAAACCCTAGCCCATCTTGTGCAAGCCACTGAAGCCCAACATGCAAGCCCAAAGCCCAAGACCAGCAGCCCATGCGCAAGGAAGGGACCCTAGTTGGGCTAGGCGTGAATCACTTAAGCCCAAGGAGCAAGCCATGCCGCAAGCCCACATGCTCCTAACCCTAGCTGCTGCCGCAAGAAACCCTAGCCTTGCCTCACAAGGATTTCTCCTCTATAAATATATCTTATACCTTCAGACCTGAGGACCCTTCTCCTAGTTTATTTTTCTGTTTTCATTAGTTTATTTTCAGTTTTAGATTTCAGAAAAGTGAGAGAGAGAAGAGGGAGTGGCGTGGCAGCAAGGAAGGAGGACCCTTTGCCGCAAGCCCTAGCTCACCCTAGCCGTGAGCCAATTGCTTGTGGAGGTTGCCTTCTCTCTTGCCTTGCCGCAGCCCCTCTCACTTGGTTTCTTTAATTTTTCTTCTAGTTTTCTGATTCCATGTTAGTTTATGTTTCTGAATTAATTAGCTTGTGATTCTAAATTTATTTAATTGAGTTTCTAAATTTCATTAGTTATAGTTTTGGTTCTATTGAATGCATGTTTCAGATTCTAATTAGTTTATATTCTCTTTCAATCAAGTTTAGTTGTATTTCTGATTTCAATCCGTGTGTGCCTTTAAATTCATTAACTTTGCGTTTCTGATCTCTTTAGCAAGCATGAATTGGGATTTCATTATTTATTGTTGCTGTTTCTTTTATTTATTTTATTTAATTATGTAGGTTAGTTATTCTATCTTGCATGTTAGTTGTAGGTTGATTAATGGATTTGCATGTTCTAACAAATCGTTTATCCGTCTCTTGGTCTGTTAGTTTGATGTTTGCACGTATTAAATTTCCACTATCTATTAGAACCCCCGTCACTAGTTGTTTGCATCCTTTGACTGGCCACCTTAGGGTAATTGCATCTAGTTTATCTGTTAGGTTTAGCTGTGAAATAGTCAAAGACACTAAACCACAAGTAACAAGGGAATAAGGGATTATTCTTGGTAGTGGGGTTGGGCGACCTCTATAAGGAAATAGTCAAAGCTTATATGTTGTGCATGTTTGACGTTCTCATAAAACTTAATGACTCTTGCATGGGTAACAGCTGCCTTAGCTTGAACTAGGGAACATGTAAGTTAACTGGCTAAGGAAGGTCCAAGAAGCTCTTAGTTTATGCATTAGGAGAACAATGGCGAGAAAGTAACTAGCCAAACCTTTTTAGCTGTCAAACTTTAATATGTTGTGTTCAAATTAACTGTCATTAGCCTTGGATGGTTATTGCATGCTTATCTGATTTGAAACCGAAAACTTAACATTGCAAGATAGAATAAGGTGTGTGTGCGTGTGGTGATGTGTGTGTGTGTTCCATCTTTTCAAAACCCCCCATTTAGTTATTCTAGTGATTAATTGCATTGATTTATTGTATATTAACCATTCCCTGTGGGATCGACCTCGTGCTTGTACGCTTTGCTACTGATGCGATTCGTGCACTTGCGAGTAAACTTAGAATGAGGTAATTGTTTATTTTGTTCTAAGAAAACATTCAACAATACCCTAGCCTCCTTTCTCTCTTTTTCTTTTCTCACGCAGCCTAGGAACCCTAGCAGCTCCCATGATTTCTCTTCCCTTGCCGCAGCCACCATCATCTCTCTTTCTTTATTTTTATTTTTCTGCTGAACTGAAGGAGGAGGAAGGAGTCGAGCCGCTGCCACCTTGTGCCGCCGTTGCCACCTTGTGCCGCTGCCACCTTGTGCCGCCGCTGCTGCCACCTTGTGCCGCCGCTGCTGCCACTCTCTAGGGATGTTCTTTTATTTTTGTTTTGGAATTCTAGTTTTTAATTGTTTTGTTTAATTAGTTTGCTTTCCAACATGGATTGGGAATTTATTTATATTATTCTGATTTCCTTTTTCTATTTTAATTATGTAAGTTTATTTATTCTATCTTGCATGTTAGTTGTAGGTTGATTATTGGATTTGCATGCTTTAACAAATCGTTTATCCGTCTCTTGGTCTGTTAGTTTGATGTTTGCACGTATTAAATTTCCACTATCTATTAGAACCCGTCACTAGTTGTTTGCATCCTTTAACTGGCCACCTTAGGGTAATTGCATCTAGTTTATTTGTTAGGTTTAGCTGTGAAATAGTCAAAGACACTAAACCACAAGTAACAAGGGAATAAGGGATTATTCTTGGTAGTGGGGTTGGGCGACCTCTATAAGGAAATAGTCAAAGCTTATATGTTGTGCATGTTTGACGTTCTCATAAAACTTAATGACTCCTGCATGAGTAACAGCTGCCTTAGCTTGAACTAGGGAACATGTAGGTTAACTGGCTAAGGAAGGCCCAAGAAGCTCTTAGTTTATGCATTAGGAGAACAATTGCGAGAAAGTAACTAGTCAAACCTTTTTAGCAGTCAAACTTTAATATGTTGTGTTCAAATTAACTTTCATTAGCCTTGGATGGTTATTGCATGCTTATCTGATTTGAAACTGAAAACTTAACATTGCAAGATAGAATAAAGGGTGTGTGTGTGTGGTGATGTGTGCGTGTGTTTCCATCTTCCAAAACCCCCCATTTAGTTCTTCTATTGATTAATTGAATTGATTTGTTGTGTATTAACCATTCCCTGTGGGATCGACCTCGTGCTTGTACGCTTTGCTACTAATGCGATTCGTGCACTTGCGAGTATACTTTGAATGAAATAGATGTTTATTTTGTTCTAAGAAAACATTCAACAATGCATGGGCCCAAACCCTAGCAGCCCAAAGTTCATGCGTAAGGAGCAAGATGGCAGCCCATGCATGCCATGCAAACCCTAGCAGCCAAGGAGCCCATGCGCAAGCCCAAGATGCAAGCCCAAGGTGGAAGCCCATGGAGTGAAACCCTAGCCCACCTTGTGTAAGCCACCTCAGCCCAACACATGTGAGCCCAATGCACATCAAGGTCCAAGACCAGCAGCCCATGCACAAGGGAGGGAGGCCTAGCTGACTTGCATGCGCCACTTAAGCCCAAAGGACCAAGCCCTTGCCGCAAGCCCAGAAACTCTAACCCTAGCTGATGCCGCAAGCTACAAGAAGAAGAAACCCTAGCAGCCGCATGTCACCTCTTCCTTGCCTCTTGAGGATTGCACCTCTATATATATCCCCTTAATTCAGAACCCTAGTGAGCTCACTTCACACTTTTTGCACCAGCGGAATTCTCCTTGCCTCCTAGTTTCTTTTCTGTTTTAGGATTTTAATTTCAGTTTTGAGTTTTGTTCTTGAAAGGGTAATTGCATCTAGTTTAATTGTTTTTGGACTGGCCACCTTAGGGTAATTGCATCTAGTTTAATTGTTAGGTTTAGCTGTGAAATAGTCAAAGACACTAAACCACAAGTAACAAGGGAATAAGGGATTATTCTTGGTAATGGGGTTGGGCGACCTCTATAAGGAAATAGTCAAAGCTTATATGTTGTGCATGTTTGACGTTCTCCTAAAACTTAATGACTCCTGCATGGGTAACAGCTGCCTTAGCTTGAACTAGGGAACATGTAGGTTAACTAGCTAAGGAAGGCCCAAGAAGCTCTTAGTTTATGCATTAGGAGAACAATTGCGAGAAAGTAACTAGCCAAACCTTTTTAGCAGTCAAACTTTAATATGTTGTGTTCAAATTAACTGTCATTAGCCTTGGATGGTTATTGCATGCTTATCTGATTTGAAACCAAAAATTAACATTGCAAGATAGAATAAAGGGTGTGTGCGTGTGGTGATGTGTGCGTGTGTTTACATCTTCCAAAACCCCCCATTTAGTTATTCTATTGATTAATTGAATTAATTTGTTGTTTATTAACCATTCCCTGTGGGATCGACCTCGTGCTTGTACGCTTTGTTACTGATGCGATTCGTACACTTGCGAGTAAACTTAGAATGAGATAATTGTTTATTTTGTTCTAAGAAAACATTCAACAAAAAAGATATAGGGAAACACTTTCTCATGTTAGGATTAGCGTTGTAGACCTATTGAACCACATTTGGTGTTAAGAACGCATCAAAACGTAATTTCGGTGCATACTTGGTTCAATTTCATCTAAATTGCACCAAAACGTGACCGGTAGGCAAGAAAGACATGAGGAAACACTTTCTCATGTTAGGATTAGCGTTCTAGACCTATTGAACCACATTTGGTGTTAAGAACGCATCAAAATGTCATTTCGTCGAAATTAAACCAAAATGTGATTGGTAAACAAGAAAGATATGGGGAAGAACATTCTCATGTTTGGATTTGCATTCTAGACCTATTGAACCACATTTGGTGTTAAGAACGCAAGAAGATGATATTTCGGTACATACTTGGTCTAATTTCGTCCAAATTGTACCAAAACATACCCGGTTTGCAGGAAACACATGGGGAAGCACATTCTTATGTTCGGATTAGCGTTCTAGACCTATTGAACCACATTTAGTGTTAAGATCGCACCGAAACGTCATTTTGGTGCATATTTGGTCCAATTTTGTCCAAATTGTACAAAAACATGACATGTAGGTAAAAAAGACATGGGTAAACACTTTCTCAAGTTATGATTAGCATTCTAGCCCAATTGAACCACATTTGGTCTTAAGAACGTAAGAAAACGTTATGTCGATGCATACTTAGTTTAATTTCGTCAAAATTACACCAAAACATGACCGGCAGGAAAGAAAGACATAGGGAAGCACATTCTCATGTTTGGATTTGAGTTCTAAACCTATTGAACCACATTTGGTGTTAAGAACGCAAGAAAACATTATTTCAGTACATACTTGGTCAAATTTTTCCAAATTGTTCCAAAACATGACCGGTTTGTAAGAAAGACATGGGGAAGCACATTCTTATGTTAGGATTAGCGTTCTAGACCTACTGAACCATATTTAGTGTTAAGAACACACCGAAATGTCATTTCGGAGCATATTTGATCCAATTTTGTCCAAATTGCATCAAAACGTGAACGGTAGGCAAGAAAGACATGGGGAAACACTTTCTCATGTTAGGATTAGTGTTCTAGACCAATTAACCACATTTGGTATTTAGAATGCACCGAAACGTCACTTCGGTGCATACTTGGTCCAATTTCGTCCAAATTGCACCAAAACATGACCGGTGGGCATGAAAGACATGGGGAATCACATTCTCATGTTAAGATTTGCGTTCAAGACCTATTGTTGAGTGCTCATTTTACACTATTTTATAATACTAACTCCCTAACCTAGAGTGCAAGAACTTGGTATTTTGTGTTTTGTTAGTTTGTTTTTGTTCTTATAGGATAAAATGAGCAACGAAGAGAAAAGGAGCCGAAAGAGCCATTTTTAGACATTTCCTAGTCAAACTAGGTAAAGTGGAGAAATCCTAGTCACACCAGGAAATGTTGAATCTTAGTCAAACTAGGATTCCTAGTCTCACAAGGAAAGATCAAGCTTGAACAAGAAGGAATCATGACGATCCGAAGCTAGAAATGAGAAATCCTAGTTGGAGCAGGAAATCCTATTTGAACTAGGAAACCTAATCCGAGTAGGAAATGGAGTCCTAATGAAGATAGAAGTCATGAGGGGTAAAATGGTAATTGTGAAATTCCAAGTGAGATAGAAATCCTAAGTCGATAAAGATTCCTAGGTGGACAAGGAGAAGTGGTCAAAAGTCAAAGTCAACAAGTCAAAGGTTCTAGAAGCTTCTGGAAGACATTGGGCCAAAGCACAAATGGATAAGAGTGATTTTCGGCCAAGCCATTGGGCTTGGGCTGGAAGCAATAACCATGAGGAGGTGCGGCATGGGCTTAAGTGAAAGCCTAGTGGCTGGCGCATGGGCTGAAGGTTGACGGCCTAGTGATTTGCGCAAGGGGCTGATTGTTATGCATATTGGGCTTAAGTGAGTGTGGCCTTGGTCCATTAGGTTAAGTTTCAGCAATCCCACATATATTGAAGAGGAATAGAAATTGCAGCCCCACTTTCCTCTATAAATACATCTTTTTAATTCAGAAAGGGGGTGCTCTCCTCAAAAAAATTTCAAAAACCCTAGCCTCTCTCCCTCTTTCTTGCCGCACACCCCTTTTCCCTCTCTTCTTTTCTTTCTTCTCACGCAGTCCTAGGAACCCTAGCAGCCCCCATCTCTCTCTCTTCTCTTGCCGCAGCAGCCTTGCTGTGGAGCCCAAAGCCGAGTAGCAGCCATCACGCCACCTTCTTGCAGCCACACCGACCAAGGGTGGAGCTGCCTCCACCTTGCTGCCGTGGCTTGATCTCTCCTCCCTTCCTTTTCATTTTCCTAGTTTAATTCTACTTTATTTACTTATGGATTTAATTATGTGTAGCTGAATATTGGGCTAGGGCTAGGATGAAGCCCTAGTATGCTATTTGCTTTCACTATGGATTATTGATATTTTAATTGTTTACATGTTGACAAATCTTGGATCTCTGTTTAAATTGACTCTATTTGCTTTGCATCTTTGACTGATCACCTTAGGTTGCATGCATCTAGATTTATGTTGTGAAACTAAACAAGTTCAAAAGGATGATAATTTCATAGGCCAGTGGGTATCCTAAGATAATATTCATGAGAAAAAGGATTGTAGATGACATAGGGTACGTTAATTTGGATCTATGCTCTATGTTTTTGTCACTCTCACAAATTGTAATGACTCTTGCATGATAACAGTTGCCTTAAGTATGCTTAGGGAACATGTAAATTAACTGGCTAAGGGAGGCCTAAGAAGCTCTTAGTTATGCACAGTTGTTGAGTGCTCATTTTACACTACTTTATGATACTAACTCCCTAACCAAGAGTGCAAGAACTCGATATTTTGTGTGTTGTTAGTTTGTTTTTGTTCTTATAGGATAAAATGACCAAAGAAGAGAAAAGGAGCCAAAAGAACCATTTTTAGACGTTTCCTAGTCAAACTAGGAAAACGAGTGAAATCTTGGTCAAACCAGGAAAAGTGCAGAAATCCTAGTTAAATGAGGATTCCTAGTCACACTAGGAAACATCAAGTCCAGAACCATCATTGCGGAGCTAGAAATGAGAAATCTTGATTGAAACAGGAAATCTTGGTTGAACTAGGAAATCAAACCCTACTAGGGAAAGGAGTCCTAATGACACTAGGAGACCCCAGGGGCAATATGGTCATTACGGGAAGTCGGAATGGATAAAGAATCCCTCATTTACAAGAAATCCTAGTTGCACTAGGAAATGTTGGTCAAAGTCAACTCTACAAAGTCAAGGTTCCTGAAGCTTCTAGAAGGTGGTGGACATCCATGGAAATAAATGGAGGGAAGAAATGAATTCAAATTCAAATGGAGATGAGGGGCAAAATGGGAAGTCAAAGTTAATGGTCAAGGGTCAACTATGACAAAGTCAACAAGTCAAATGGTCCATGGGCCTATGCAATGCCAAAATCTGAAGAGGCCATGCATGCATGCGCCAGCCCAAGAGGAAGCCCAATGCGCCAGCCCAAGACTAGTAGCCATGCGCATGCACTAAACCCTAGGGGGCTGGCGTGTGTCACTTAAGCCCAAAGCCAAAGCCCTTGCCGCAAGCCCAATGCTCTCCTAACCCTAGCTGCTGCCGCACTTTCTTGTCCTTGCCTCCCAAGGAATCCTAGCTGAAAAAAGAAGTCAAAACCCTGGAAAATAGAACACCAATTTCGACAGCAATTCTGTAATTCTCCAGAATTAATCAGGTAGCATTCCATATATGGTTGGAAAGATACGGATGTTAGCTTCGCAGGGAATTTTACGGATTTCAATTCCGAGTTTTCTAGCTCAAGATATGGCCATTTTAGTGGAGGTAGCGCAGCAGTTCCGCGAGCTGAAAAGGGAGTTACGCCCAAAAAGAGCCCAAATCAGCCCAAGGCCCATGCTTGGCCGAAAATTATAAGTCTTGGTGTGCAAGGAATGCACTTATCCCACATTGAAGAGAAAGAGAAATCTCAGCCCCACTCTCCTCTATAAATATATCTTTATAACTCAAGGAGGGGGTTCTCTCCTCTTTAATTTTCAGAAACCCTAGCTAGCCTCCTTCTTCCTTGCCGCACACCCCTTGTCCTTTCTCTCTCTTCCTTTTATTTTTCTGAAGCAAACCCTAGCAGCCACCATCACATCTCTTTCTCTTCTCTTGCCGCAGCCACCATCATCTCTTTTCTTTATTTTTCTGCTGCAGCCACCTATCTTTTTGTTCTTTTATTTTTGGGCTGAACTGAAAAAGGAGGAGGAAGTCACGCCGCAGCCACCACCACCTAGTCACGCCTCCACCTTGCTGCCACCTTGCCGAGCACCTCAGCCACCTTGCCGTGGAGCTGTTGGGTCCTTAAATGTTTGCATTTTAGGCCCTCTATCTTCATGTATTTAGTACTTAGTCCCTATATTTTATGTTATTTATTTGTGTTTTTCTCTTTTGTAGGTGGAAAGCCCATAGGAATTAAATGGATGCAAATCAGCCCATTTTGAGCTTAAAAGAATATTTGCTGTTTAAATGGAAGCCCAAGATCAAGAGAGGGTCCAAGAGCATGAAGAAATGAAAGCCCAACCCAAACCACATAGGAAGTGGCGTGTATGCTAGAGGAGAAGGGCTGGCCGCACCTTGCAAGGCTTTCCTTCCTAATTGGGCTCTAAAAATAAGATTTGGGATTACCCTAGTTATTTCATTTTAATTCCTGATTTATTGGAGGCCCACTAGGGGAGGAAATCAGCTACATGGAAGAAAAGGGCCAGCTGCACCTTGCGCAAGAGAGAGGGAAGCCTTTGGGCCTTGCGCATACCACTTAAGCCCAAGACCCTAGCTGCCGCATATTCTCTTTGCTCCAAACCCTAGCAGCCGCTCCTCCCTAGCTTTGAAACCCTAGCTGGCCGCACATCCTTCCTTCCCAAAACCCTAGCTGCTGCACACCTTTATATATACATCTCTTTCTCTCATTTTTAGGGGTTCAGACACTTGGAAAAATCAGAAAATAGAGGGAGAGAGGCTGCTGGAGGCGTGAGCTCTCCTTTGGGGTGTTTTCTCTTCTTCTTTTCTTTTCTTGTAATTGTTAGATGAAAAACATGATTTCGTGGCTGTTCTTGTTTTCTAGCATGAACTAATCACGTTTTCTAGGGCCTAGGATTCAGCCCTAGGCCGAATATTCAATGGATTGGTGATGTAGTTGCTGTTTATTTAATTCCATGGATTTGATGATTTTGATTTCACTTTTATCATTGTTCTCTATGTGTTTATAATCCTTGATTGATCACCTAGGGTTATTGCATGTAGAATTTAATCAATTTAGGGTGAGGACAACCAATCAGCCCCTAATACAAGTGATAAACAACTTAGGATTTAGTAATTGGCTGAATTCTAATTGTGTGAAATCAATACTAATGCACCTAAGGTAGACGCCATGCCTTAGGGTTTTATTTGCATTCATAATCTCATTTGTGTGTTAATGGACCTTGCTGCGTTCTTAGGTAGATGCCATGCCTAGGTTGCATTTAGGGTACCAAACTAGGGTAGACGCCATGCACTAGTTTGTACATTTGGGGAATCATGCATTTCATGCTATGCCATAGGTGAATATGCGAATGCATTCATCAATAGAAATTAAAGGTTTCAGAAATTGCACCATGACATTGGATATGAGGTCTAGTGGTAAAGTCCTAGAGTCCTAGTTTCATCATCTATCTATTTTCACAAGATAATTTGCTGTTTTCATACTCTTTGCTAGTTGCGCATCTTAGTTTTTGTTTAGGTATAATTTACTGTTTTCAAGTCATACAAACTCCCTCCCATTCGTGTGTGTGTGCGTGCGGTTTATTTCAAGTGAGCAGCTGCCCTAGGCGTGACAACTTGGGCAGCCACTCGTGTCTTGTTTTCTTGGTTCTTTTTAGCACTCGGATTATCATTTAAAGATCAACAATAGTCCTCGTGGGATCGACCTTGCTTGCCATCTATATTATATATAGATTCGTGCACTGCGAGTATTTAAATTTAAAACGAACAGGAGCCCAAGGCCGAGAAGCACCATTGCGACACCACCCTTGCAGCCGCATCATCTCATGCTGTCATCTCGCCTTTACCTTACTGCCTCGACTTGATTTCTTTTTCCCTTTCTTTTATTTTAATTGTTTTAATTATGCTTTGTTTATTTATGGATTTAATTATGTGTAGCTGAATATTGGGCTAGGGCTAGGATGAAGCCCTAGCGATGCTGCTTACTCTCACTATGGATTATTGATTTTTAATTATTTACATGTTGACAAATCTTGGATCTCTGTTTAAATTGAATCTATTTGTTCCGCATCTTTGACTGATCACCTTAGGTTGCATGCATCTAGATATATGTTGTGAAACTAAATAAGCTCGAAAGGATGATAGTTTCAATAGGCAACAAGTGGATATCTTAAGATAATATTCATGAGAAAAGGGATCATAGAGGACATAGGGTACATTAATTTGGAGCTATGCGCTATGTGTTTGTCACTCTCACAGATCGTAATGACTCTTGCATGGGTAACAGCTGCCTTAGCTTAGCACTAGGGAACATGCAAGTTAACTGGCTAAGGAAGGCCCAAGAAGCTCTTAGTTTATGCACAGTAAGGGGAGTAATTGCTAAAAGTAACTAGCCAAACCTTTTAGTAGACGAACTTTGTTGACATGTTTATATATTGATTGTTAATATCCATAGTAGAGTGAATGGTATGCTAGTGGTGGATTCTGACCCCTAGTGTTTCTTTATTATTGTTTTATCCAAATTCATTCAGTTGTTATTTTTGTCATTTATCTGTTAGTTTTTCTAGTCTCAAAAACCAATCAAAACCCCCCATTTGCGTGTGTGAGTTAGAGTTGATTTAATCGAATTCAATTAAGTTAGTGATCATAACACTAGTACAATTCCCTGTGGGATCGACCTCGTATTTGTAAGCTTTGCTACTCCGCGATTCGTGCACTTGCGAGTTAACCTAGAGCTCAGAAAAAGTTATTTAATTTGCTCTAGGAAAACATACAACAAGTTTTTGGCGCCGTTGCCGGGGAATTGTCATTTGTGTTGATTGCTAGTTTAATTAACTTTAGTTAAGTCATTTTAGTTAGGTTTTATTTCCTGTTTTTATTTTTTTTTTGGTTCTTGCTGATTTCTCTTGTTTCTAAGGTACAATGGAAGAATCAAATTCGAAGATCACTCCTCTTTCACGCGTAGAAGGCCAAAAGGTGTTGAGTGCGTACAAGGGAAGGCTGAGACTCAATTGGACACCATTAAGGATGAGGTCGACTCTTGTGTCGCCGAAAGGAAGTGAATCTGAAGAAGCATACGAAGAGGAGAAATCAGAAGAGGAAGTCGAGGAGACCTTGCAGCCGAATGCATCTCAAAGGAGAATACCTTTGAGTGATTATTCGTCTCCAACGCTTCTAGCTCAACCTACGTGCATTGTTTACTCTCAAGTGGAAGCGGATTTTGAACTTTCAAGTGGGACAATCAAACTTCTTCCATCATTTCATGGGTTAGAAGGAGAGGATCCCTACGTGCATATCAAGGAATTTCATGCAATAAGCGAGATTGGCAAGCTGAGGGGGTTGAGCGATGATCAAAGGAAGTTAAGGTTATTTCCATTCTCTCTTAAAGATAAAGCTAAACATTGGTTGTTTTCCTTGCAGGTCGCTTCAATTACAACATGGGAGGAACTGGCATCTAAGTTTCTTCTGAGGTTCTATCCAGTTAGCAAGACTATCATCATGAGGAAGCAGATCTTAGGGTTTACACAATCAGAGGACGAAGTGTTTCATGAGAGTTGGGAAAGGTACCAAGAGCTTCTGACTTCGTGTCCACACCATAATTTTGCCCCATGGATGCAGATTGAGTACTTTTATAAGGGTTTGTTGGATCAAGATCGTAATATGGTGGATATGACATGTGGAGGAGCACTGAAAAAGAAGACTTTTGAGGAAGTATGGACACTCTTTGACACATTGGCGTTGAGTTCACAGCAGTGGAATAGACAGAAAAGAGTGGAAAAGAAATCAGCTATGGAAGCTGAGATGTCTGAGCTTAAGCAGATGATGCAGGTTCTGATGGCAAATCAGGAAGCTAGGCCATCACATGGAGAGGCATGTTTCGAGGTTGAAAGAGTTCAAGCTAGACCGAGTGTACAGTCCCCTGTTGAGCAGCGAAGTACTTATTTGGAGGACATGATGGCTGCATTAGCTCAGAGTACAACTTCGATGTCTAATGATACTAAGACGTTTATGAATAAGACTGAGGAGCAGTTGAGTGTCACAGCTAAAGCTATCTCGAATTTGGAAGCCCAATTGGAACAAGTGACTTTAACCTTGGACAAAGTGGTAAAGGGCGCACCAATTCAGGATAGGGCAGAAGTGATCACTACTTTGTGATGAGTGTGCATTTTGCATCACTTTATGATACTAATTCCTTAACCTAGAGTGTTAGAACTCGCTCTTTGTGTTTCTTGTCTTGTTTTTGTGTTTTCAGGTCAAATGAAGCATAAATGAGAAAAAGAAGCAAATGGAGCCATTTTGGGACAATTCCTGGTCAAACCAGGAAAACAAGTGAAATCCTGGTCAAACCAGGAAAAGTGCAGAAATCCTAGTCAAATGAGGATTCCTAGTCACACTAGGAAACATCAAGTCCAGAACCATCATTGCGGAGCCAGAAATGTGAAATCCTGATTCGAACAGGAATTCCTGGTCGAATTAGGAAACCTAACCCAACTAGGGAAAGGAATCCTAGTGACACTAGGAGACCCCAGGGGCAATATGGTCATTACGAGAAGTCGAAATGGATAAGGAATCTCTCATTTTCAAGAAATCCTAGTTGCACCAGGAAATGTTTTTCAAGGTTCCAGAAGCTTCCAGAAGGTGGTGGACATCCATGGAAATGAATGGAGGGAAGAAATGAATTTGAATTCAAATGGAAATGAGGGGCAAAATGGGAAGTCAAAAGTGGAGGGCCCATGGGCCCTAGGGATGCCGAACCAAGTGGGCCATGCATGCACATGCATGGGCCCAAACCATAGCAGCCCAAAGGCCATGCGCAAGGAGGAAGATGGCAGCCCATGCATGCCATGCAAACCCTAGCATACAAGGGGCCATGCGCAAGCCCAAGGTGCCAAGCCCAAGATGGAAGCCCATGGAGTGAAACCCTAGCCCATCTTGTGCAAGCAACTGAAGGCCAACATGGAAGCCCAAGACTACGAGCCCATGCGCCTAGGAGGGACCCTAGCTAGGCTAGGCGTGAGCCACTGAAGCCCAAGGGGGAGCAGCCCAACACGCAAGGCCTAGTCCAGCTAGCCCTAGCTGATGCCGCAAGGAACTAGGAAAGAAAACCCTAGCCAGCCGCAAGTTGCTTCTCCTTGCCTCTCAAGGAAGGCTCCTCTATATAAGTCCCTCTCATTCAGACTTTTGGGGATCACTTTTTCTCTCCTCCTACTCCAGCCGAAATCCCTCTCCCCCTCCTAGTTTTATTTTTCTGTTTTAGGGTTTTAGTTTCAGACTTTTATTTTCTTGTAAGGTGAGCCGAATTCAGAGGGAGGTTTAGGGTGGCGTGACAAGTGAGAGGGAAGGACCACCTGCTGCCGCAAGCCCAAGCTCACCTTGCCGTGAGCCAATTGCTTGTGTTAGATGCCTCCTTCTTCCTCTCTCCTTGCCGCAGCCCCCATGTGTTTGCACCTCTGATTTTTGCTTTCTTTTTCCTTCTAGTTTCTATTTTAATTGTTGGATTATGCTTCTGAATATTTTTAATTAAGTTTCTGATTTTATTTAGTTATCTCTTTATTTCTTTTAATTCATGTTGCTGAGTTCAATTCGTTTATGCTTTTAATTTCCTTAAGTTTGCGTTTCTGATTTCGGTTAACAATCATGAATTGGGATTTTGTTTATTCGTTGCTGTTTTGTTTTTTTTTTATTTTATTTAATTATGTAGGTTAGTTATTCTATCTTGCATGTTAGTCGTAGGTTGATTAATGGATTCGTATGCTTTAACAAATCGTTTATCCGTCTCTTGGTCTGTTAGTTTGATGTTTGCGCATATTAAATTTCCACTATCTATTAAAACCCCCGTCACTAGTTGTTTGCATCCTTTGACTGGCCACCTTAGGGTAATTGCATCTAGTTTATCCGTTAGGTTTAGCTGTGAAATAGTCAAAGACACTAAACCACAAGTAACAAGGGAATAAGGGATTATTCTTGGTAGTGGGGTTGGGCGACCTCTATAAGGAAATAGTCAAAGCTTATATGTTGTGCATGTTTGACGTTCTCATAAAACTTAATGACTCCTGCATGGGTAACAGCTGCCTTAGCTTGAACTAGGGAACATGTAGGTTAACTAGCTAAGGAAGGCCCAAGAAGCTCTTAGTTTATGCATTAGGAGAACAATGGCGAGAAAGTAACTAGCCAAACCTTTTTAGCTGTCAAACTTTAATATGTTGTGTTCAAATTAACTGTCATTAGCCTTGGATGGTTATTGCATGCTTATCTGATTTGAAACTGAAAATTAACATTGCAAGATAGAATAAAGTGTGTGTGCGTGTGGTAATGTGTGTGTGTGTTTCCATCTTTCAAAACCCCCCATTTAGTTATTCTAGTGATTATTTGCACTGATTTGTTGTGTATTAACCATTCCCTGTGGGATCGACCTCGTGCTTGTACGCTTTGCTACTGATGCGATTCGTGCACTTGCGAGTAAACTTAGAATGAGATAATTGTTTGTTTTGTTCTAAGAAAACGCATCAACACTTTGAGAAGTGGGAAAGTGATTGACAACAAAGTGGGCACTACTCAAGAGGATAATCCGGGTACTGAGGATGAGGTTGAGATATTAGAGCCTGAACAAGTGGAAAAGTACAAGAAGGATAAAGTTAAGGTTAAGGATGAGGAAGAGGAGGAAAGAAAGAACAAGAAAAGCACGTTGCTACGCGTGCTAGCAAGAAGGCCGAGATTACTTCCTCTATTCCAAGAGCTCCGTTGCCTTTCCCTCAACGTCAATGGAAGCAGAATAAGGATGAGCAAGCCAAGGAAATTTTAGAGATGTTTAAGAAAGTAGAAATCAACATTCCTTTGCTTGATGCTATTCAGCAGATTCCTAAGTATGCCAAGTTCTTGAAGGAATTGTGCACACACAAGAGGAAATTCAAAGAACATGAACAGGTGTGTCTAAGTGAAGAAGTCAGTGCTGTTTTGCAAAGAAAGTTGCCGCCCAAGTTGAAGGACCCTGGCAGTTTTACGATTCCTTGTTTGGTTGGGGATCATAAGTTTGAGAAGGCATTGCTGGATTTGGGAGCAAGTATAAATTTGATGCCGTATTCAGTTTTCGCACAATTGGGCATAGGAGATCTTAAATCTACTAGTGTTACTCTTCAATTGGCAGATCGTTCAGTAAAAGTTCCAAAATGTGTGGTTGAAGATGTGCTGGTTCGGGTTGCAGATTTGATCATGCCCGCTGATTTTATCATTCTTGAAATGGAGGATACCCCAATTAGAGGTAATGAGCTACCGATCATATTGGGAAGACCGTTCATGGCCACGGCGAACACCAAGATTGATGTGAGTAATGGGAAGTTGACAATGTCTGTACTTGGTGAAACAGTTGAGTTTGATGTTTTTGGTGCAATGAGGTATCCAAAGGAGGAGGATGATTGCTTGAGGATTGATAGTTTGGACCCATTGGTTGAGGAAGTGTGCGAAACTAGCCTTGCAGAAGATACATTGGAGGTTGCTTTGGGAACACCAGAGTCTAGTGAATTAGATGAAATCGTGGAAGCAACTCCTACACGTTTGGAAGGCAACCGACTTCTCAGAAATAAGTGGTTCAACCAGTTTGAAATGCTAGTACCCACTAATCATAAGACGCTTCCTTCTATTGAGCAAACACCTAAGTTGGAGCTGAAACCGTTACCAGAGCATTTGAAATATGCATTTTTGGGAGAAAATGAGACTTTGCCTGTGATTATTGCAGCTAATTTGAGTGCAGGCGAGGAAGAAAGACTTTTGAGAGTTCTGAAGGAAAATCGGTTAGCATTGGGGTGGACCATAGCCAATATCAAGGGGATCTCACCCACAGTATGTATGCACAGAATTTTACTTGAGGAGGAATCCAAACCTACTCGTGATGCCCAAAGAAGACTGAATCCAACTCTGAAGGAAGTTGTGCGTAATGAGGTAATCAAATTGTTGGATGTTAGTATTATTTATCCTATTAGTGATTCGAAGTGGGTTAGTCCTGTTCAAGTAGTGCCAAAGAAAAGTGGTATTACTGTGGTGAAGAATGAGCATAATGAGTTGGTTCCCCAAAGGACACAAACCGGTTGGCGTGTTTGTATTGACTATCGGAAGCTGAACACCGCGACAAGAAAGGATCATTTTCCTTTGCCATTTATTGACCAGATGTTGGAAAGGTTGGCTGGCCATAGTCACTATTGCTTTTTGGATGGTTATAGTGGGTACAATCAGATTGCTATTGCGCCCGAGGATCAAGAGAAGACCACGTTCACATGTCCATTTGGTACATTTGCTTATAGGAGGATGCCATTCGGATTGTGCAATGCGCCCGCAACATTTCAGAGATGCATGATGTCTATCTTCTCCGACATGGTAGAAAGAATCATTGAGGTATTTATGGATGATTTCTCTGTTTTTGGTTCGTCTTTTGATGCATGTCTGGATAATTTGTCTTTAGTTCTGAAAAGATGTCAAGAAGCCAATCTAGTGCTTAATTGGGAAAAATGTCATTTTATGGTCCAACAGGGGATAGTATTGGGTCATGTGATTTCGAAGGAGGGCATACAAGTTGATAAAGCTAAGATTGATGTGAAACAAAGATTGCCGCCTCCATCGAGTGTTAAAGAAGTAAGGAGTTTTCTAGGTCATGCTGGGTTCTATAGGAGGTTCATTAAGGACTTTTCTAAGATTTCTAGGCCTTTGTGCACCTTATTGCAAAAAGAGGTGAATTTTGAGTTTGATGAGGATTGCTTGGTTGCATTTAACAAGTTGAAGAAGCTACTCACCTCCGCTCCGATCATTATGCCACCTAATTGGAATTTTCTGTTTGAGCTGATGTGCGATGCAAGTGATTATGCTGTTGGAGCTGTTTTGGGTCAGAGAGTTGAGAAGCTGCCGCATGTGATTTACTATGCAAGTAGGACTCTAAATGATGCTCAATTGAATTATTCTACTACCGAGAAGGAGTTGCTTGCTGTGATCTTTGCCTTGGAGAAATTTAGAAGTTATTTGATTGGGTCTAAGATCACCATCTACTCGGATCATACCGCTCTCAAGTATTTGCTGAACAAGAAAGATGCAAAGCCGAGGTTGATTAGATGGACTCTGTTGCTACAGGAATTTGATATTGAGATCAAAGACAAGAAAGGTTGTGAAAATGTGGTAGCAGACCATTTGAGTAGACTCGTCAATGAGGAACAGTCTGAAGAGGACACACTACCGTTACGAGAGTCATTCCCGGACGAGCAGCTTTTTGCCATCTTGACTACTCCATGGTATGCTGACATAGCTAATTATTTAGCAAGTGGAGTGTTGCCCAATGATCTGACACACTACCAAAGGAAGAAGTTTTTGCATGATGTCAGACAGTATGTGTGGGATGATCCTTATTTGTTCAAATATGGGTCAGATCAGTTGATAAGACGATGTGTACCGGAATTGGAGCAGAGAAATGTCATTGAGATGTGCCATTCTAAAGAATGTGGAGGCCATGGTGGAGGAACTAAGACCGCTTACAAGATTCTTCAAGCAGGTTTCTTTTGGCCCACTATTTTTCATGATTGTCGTCAGTTTTATCTCACATGTGACAGATGTCAGAAGATGGGAAATATTTCTGCTCGTGATCAGATGCCGCTGAACTTTATGTTGGAAGTTGAGATCTTTGATGTTTGGGGAATAGATTTCATGGGGCCATTTCCATCTTCTTTTGGATATGAGTACATTCTGGTTGGAGTTGATTATGTGTCTAAGTGGGTGGAAGCTGTCGCTTGTAGGACTAATGATGCTCGAGTGGTCTTGGATTTCCTTAAGACCAATATCTTTGCACGATTTGGTACCCCGAGAGCAATCATTAGTGATGGGGGATCGCATTTTTGCAACAAGCTGTTTGAGGCCGTGATGAAGAAATATGGAATAAGGCATAAAGTGGCTACTCCCTACCATCCTCAGACGAGTGGGCAAGTGGAAATTTCGAATCGTGAGATTAAGTTCATTTTGGAAAGAATGGTGCTCGCCAATAGGAAGGATTGGTCTACTAAGCTTAATGATGCATTGTGGGCTTATCGCACTGCTTACAAGACACCCATTGGAATGTCTCCGTTTCGACTGATCTATGGGAAAGCTTGTCATTTACCAGTTGAGCTTGAGCATAAGGCATATTGGGCGATTAAGAAGTTCAATTTTGATATTCATGCCGCTGGTGAGAAAAGAAAGTTGCAACTTAGTGAGCTGGAGGAAATACGACATTTCGCATATGAGAATGCTAAGTTGTACAAGGAAAGAACCAAGAGGTACCATGATAAGAAGCTACGCCCAAGAGAATTCTTTGTTGGAGGGAAGGTGTTATTATATGATACAAGATTACGTCTCTTCCCAGGCAAGTTGCGTTCAAGATGGACCGGACCTTATGAGGTGATTAGAGTGTTTTCTTATGGTACAGTTGAAATCAAGAATCCGAAGAATGGGAACATATTTAAGGTCAATGGTCATCGTGTGAAACCTTTCCTTGAACCTGATTTTGAGCTGAACCAAGAAAAAATTGATTTCTAGTACAAGACTAGGTCTGGCTGAAGACGTGAAACTTAGCGCTTCTTGGGAGGCAACCCAAGGGATGGATGACGAGGAGGAGGTGATTTTGTACATATGCGTGGGCGAGCCATTTTCACATCAGCCAAGGTACGTTTTCACCCTCTCTTTGCTCCGTTCATTAGTTTTGTTTTATTTGATGTTTTTCCCTTCCTCTTTTCATTACATGGTGCATTACATTTGTCATTCATTTAAACATTGAGGACAATGTTTCTTTTAAGTTTGGGGGTGGGGAATGCAACGCATTTTTCGTTTTTAGTGTGTAAAAAAAAAAAAATAATAATAATAATTTACTTTTGTTGTAAATTAAGGGTATCAAACCCACATTAAAATGCATATGTTCTTAAGATTTCATTCACCATAGTGATGGATTCGAATCTTTAGAAGCATGCAACAGTGTTTTTGAGTCTTTTTGTTTGTTTTAAGTCTGGAGTCCCCAACTAATTGATTTCATTATGTATGGTTATTTTGAGCATGTCTAGCTTGTATATATAGTATGTATTCTTCTTTATCTAGTATTGTTTCGTAACATGCTTTACAACTCTATGGACTTGTGGCCTTGTTTTCATGAGCTTAAGTGATGACTTGCATGCTTAGAGATGCATATACTTAATAGAGTAGACTTGTATGACCTAAGTGAGCTTTTGAGCCCTGTACTTCAATTCTTGAGTGTTAACGTTACTCTAATATTTTCTTGTCATATAAAGTCGTTGTGATCTCATTATTCTCTATTTTGATTAAGTACTTGGAATATAATTGTGAATCCAAGAGTTAGAACTTCTCTCTTATTCTATACAAAGCATGGATATAACTACATGAATCTTAGGAGATGATATTAGGCCTTGTTTTTTTTTAACCCATAGCCTAAAGCCTACCCTATGTTATAACCCTAGTCAAACATTTTGAGCCTAATGACCTTTTCTTTGTTCACCCCAATACCAAACCCTAAGTTTGGGGGAGTTTCACTCCTCTACCCGTTTACCTTACCTATGAATTTGCATGGAGTTGGTGAAAATGTGAGGTTGAAAAGAAATGTCTATGCGTAGCTTGATGTAAAAGGAAAATGAATTGTGCTTAAGAGTGTTTGTCGTTCCCTTTAAAAAAAAAAAAAAAAAAAATCAAGAATCAAAAATCAAAGGGAAGGGACGATTTCAAAAGATGGAAGTGGAAAGGTGTTCGAATTTGAGCTATGAGTACAAATTATACAAAAAATGCCTCTATTGATTTCCTTGTGCAAATCCATAGTCTGTAGCCCTTTGTTCTCCCTTTCATTTCAATACCTTATCCTAACCTAAGCCTCCATTACAACCCACATAAAAGTCCTATTTGATCTTGGGAGAAATGTGGTTCATTATGTGAAGTCTAGATAAAAGGGAAGCTTATGGTTATTGATTCTGTTCCGAGTATTTTAATTTCTTCTATTGAGATCAGTGTTTTTGTTTCTTTGTGCCTTTCTTTCATGATTAATATGTGAACTTTTTGTATTTGTTTATCATATCATCTCTCACATATACTTGAGTGCACGTGTTAACCCAATCTTTGAGCGTTTTATTGTTGAGAGTATGCCTTAATGAGAATTTGAGTTGAATCTATTTTGTGTATGCTGATTTGGTCTTGTTTGTCTAACACTTGAGTTTGTGTCAAGGATGGTCTATACGCTTCATGGAGGGTAAGGTATGTTAATTGAAGCATTATTACAGATTGAGGAATAAATTCTATATGTATCTTGCTTGACTATGCTATTTATGGCTGTACTTATGAAGTCATGTGTTGGGATGTTTTGAGTCTGTCTTGAGTCTTTTCTTTGTTCTTTTTGCTCGAGGACTAGCAAAATCTAAGTTTGGGGGTGTGTTGAGTGCTCATTTTACACTACTTTATGATACTAACTCCCTAACCCAGAGTGCAAGAACTCGATATTTTGTGTGTTGTTAGATTGTTTTTGTTCTTATAGGATAAAATGAGCAAAGAAGAGAAAAGGAGCCAAAAGAACCATTTTTAGACGTTTCCTAGTCAAACTAGGAAAACGAGTGAAATCCTGGTCAAACCAGGAAAAGTGCAGAAATCCTAGTCAAATGAGGATTCTTAGTCACACTAGGAAACATCAAGTCCAGAACCATCATTGCGGAGCCAGAAATGAGAAATTATGATTGAAACAGGAAATCCTGATTGAACTAGGAAATCTAACCCTACTAGGGAAAGGAGTCCTAATGACACTAGGAGACCCCAGGGGCAATATGGTCATTACGGGAAGTCGGAATGGATAAAGAATCCCTCATTTACAAGAAATCCTTGTTGCACTAGGAAATGTTGGTCAAAGTCAACTCTACAAAGTCAAGGTTCCTGAAGCTTCTAGAAGGTGGTGGACATCCATGGAAATAAATGGAGGGAAGAAATGAATTCAAATTCAAATGGAGATGAGGGGCAAAATGGGAAGTCAAAGTTAATGGTCAAGGGTCAACTATGACAAAGTCAACAAGTCAAATGGGCCATGGGCCTATGCAATGCCAAAATCTGAAGGGGCCATGCATGCATGCGCCAGCCCAAGAGGAAGCCCAATGCGCCAGCCCAAGACTAGCAGCCATGCGCATGCACTAAACCCTAGGGGGCTGGCTTGTGTCACTTAAGCCCAAAGCCAAAGCCCTTGCCGCAAGCCCAATGCTCTCCTAACCCTAGCTGCTGCCGCACTTTCTTGTCCTTGCCTCCCAAGGAATCCTAGCTGAAAAAAGAAGTCAAAACCCTGGAAAATAGAACACCAATTTCGACAGCAATTCTGTAATTCTCCAGAATTAATCAGGTAGCATGCCATATATGGTTGGAAAGATACGGATGTTAGCTTCGCAGGGAATTTTACGGATTTCAATTCCGAGTTTTCTAGCTCAAGATATGGCCATTTTAGTGGAGGTAGCGCAGCAGTTCCGCGAGCTGAAAAGGGAGTTACGCCCAAAAAGAGCCCAAATCAGCCCAAGGCCCATGCTTGGCCGAAAATTATAAGTCTTGGTGTGCAAGGAATGCACTTATCCCACATTGAAGAGAAAGAGAAATCTCAGCCCCACTCTCCTCTATAAATATATCTTTATAACTCAAGGAAGGGGTTCTCTCCTCTTTAATTTTCAGAAACCTTAGCTAGCCTCCTTCTTCCTTGCCGCACACCCCTTGTCCTTTCTCTCTCTTCCTTTTATTTTTCTGAAGCAAACCCTAGCAGCCACCATCACATCTCTGATGAGTGTGCATTTTGCATCACTTTATGATACTAATTCCTTAACCTAGAGTGTTAGAACTCGCTATTTTGTGTTTCTTGTCTTGTTTTTGTGTTTTCAGGTCAAATGAAGCAGAAATGAGAAAAAGAAGCAAATGGAGCCATTTTGGGACATTTCCTGGTCAAACCAGGAAAACGAGTGAAATCCTGGTCAAACCAGGAAAAGTGCAGAAATCCTAGTCAAATGAGGATTCCTAGTCACACTAGGAAACATTAAGTCTAGAACCATCATTGCGGAGCCAGAAATGTGAAATCCTGATTCAAACAGGAAATCCTGGTTGAACTAGGAAACCTAACCCAACTAGGGAAAGGAGTCCTAGTGACACTAGGAGACCCCAGGGGCAATATGGTCATTACGAGAAGTCGAAATGGATAAGGAATCTCTCATTTCCAAGAAATCCTAGTTGCACCAGGAAATGTTTTTCAAGGTTCCAGAAGCTTCCAGAAGGTGGTGGACATCCATGGAAATGAATGGAGGGAAGAAATGAATTTGAATTCAAATGGAAATGAGGGGCAAAATGGGAAGTCAAAAGTGGAGGGCCCATGGGCCCTAGGGATGCCGAACCAAGTGGGCCATGCATGCACATGCATGGGCCCAAACCCTAGCAGCCCAAAAGCCACACGCAAGGAGGTAGATGGCAGCCATGCATGCGCATGCATGCCATGCAAACCCTAGCAAGACAAGGGGCCATGCGCAAGCCCAAAGGTGACAAGCCCAAGATGGAAGCCCATTGAGTGAAACCCTAGCCCATCTTGTGCAAGCAATTGAAGCCCAACATGGAAGCCCAACATGGAAGCCCAACATGCAAGCCCAAAGCCCAAGGCTACCAGCCCATGCGCCAAGGAGGGACCCTAGCTAGGCTAGGCGTGAGCAACTTAAGCCCAAAAGGGGGAAGCCCATGCCGCAAGGCCCTAGTCAGCTAACCCTAGCTGAAGCCGCAAGGCACTAGGAAAAGGAAAACCCTATGCAGCCGCAAGTCTCTTCCTTGATAATTGGTCAACTTTAAATGGAGAGGCTATTCCTCCATTTATTTCCAACACTTCCATTGGCGGATGTATGGATTTGACTACCTTCCCTTTTTTTGTCATGTAGTTTTTAAAGGGACTTTCCATGGTGTTAATTGACTGTTCATATTCTTCTAGTTTGTTCCTTTGGGCAAATCCTTCGAACCAAACAAAAAATGCTACATGTCTCCTGTTTCTCATCATGTGAGCATTATAAGCTCTGTGTAGCACATCCTTTTGTGCTTGACAAAAAGCATGTTCAAACCAAAGTCTTTTGGGAGTATTTTTCTGGCTCATGAATTCCTTTTTTAGGAGTTCATGGTCAATCTCAAAAGTGTTCTCTACTTGTAAAACATTAATATAAAGATCCCCCTCTATATCAGAAAAAGTAGGGGATTCAGGTCTCCATGGAGGTCTCTCTTGGGTTTCTAGGATTTCTGTCCTAGGAGTTTCTACCCTGTACCAAGGATGCTTAACCTGATTGGCTGTTTGGGTTACCCCTCCCAGGATAATTTTATCATGTATCACTTTCTATATCCCTTGTTGTAGTGAATGACCTTCTAGCACTAGTATGTCTAGCGCTAAATGACCCACTTTGAGAACTAACACTTGTTCTGCCAATTCTGGCTGACCTTGTGGAGGAAAACCTAATTTCTACATCCCCATCTTTCTTTAACAAATGGCTGACCTGGCTGCAAGGTCTCCTTGACTTCCTCCTCTTGTTTGTCTTCTTCCTATTCTCCTTCAGATTCACTCCCTCTGGACGACACAGGGGCTGACCTCATCCTTAATGGTGTCCATATCGGCCTGCCCTCGTGTGCACTCAACACCTTTTGGCCTTCTGCACGTAAAAGAGGAGTGATCTTTAATTTCGATTCTTCTATTGTACCTTAGAAACAAGAGAAATCAGTTAGAACCAAAAAGAAAAATAAAAACAGAAAATAAAACCTAACTAAATTGACTTAACTAAAAGTAATTAAACTAGCAATCAACACAAATAACAATTCCCCGGCAACGGCGCCAAAAACTTGTTGTATGTTTTCCTAGAGCAAATTAATTAACCTTTTACCAAACTCTAGGTTAATTCACAAGTGCACGAATCGCAGAGTGCTCATTTTACACTACTTTATGATACTAACTCCCTAACTCAGAGTGCAAGAACTCGATATTTTGTGTGTTGTTAGTTTGTTTTTTTTCTTATAGAATAAAATGAGCAAAGAAGAGAAAAGGAGCCGAAAGAGCCATTTTTAGACATTTCCTAGTCAAACTAGGAAAAGTGGAGAAATCCTATTCACACCAGGAAATGCTGAATCCCAGTCGAACTAGGATTCCTAGTCTCACAAGGAAAGATCAAGCTTGAATAAGAAGGAATCATGACGATCCGAAGCCAGAAATGAGAAATCCTAGTTGGAGTAGGAAATCCTGTTTGAACTAGGAAACCTAATCTGAGTAGGAAATGGAGTCCTAATGAGGATAGGAGTCATGAGGGCAAAATGGTAATTGTGAAATTCCAAAGTGAGATAGAAATCCTAAGTCAATAAGGATTCCTAGGTGGACAAGGAGAGGTGGTCAAAGTCAACAAGTCAAAGGTTCTAGAAGCTTCTGGAAGACATTGGGCCAAAGCACAAATGGATAAGATGAATTTCGGCCAAGGGATGGACTTGGGCCAGGCATGAAACCCTAAGGAGGGTGCGGCATGGGCTTAAGTGGAACCATAGGGGCTGGCGCATGGACTTAAGTAAGGGGCCATGTAGTTGGCGCATGGGCTGAAGGAGAAAGGCCTAGTGATTTGCGCAAGGGGCTGCTGTTATGTGTATTGGGCTTAAGTGAGTGTGGCCTTGGTCCATTAGGTCAAGTTACATCAATCCCACATTGAAGAGGAATAGGAATTGCAGCCCCACTCACCTCTATAAATATATCCTTATAATTCAGAAAGAGGGCTCTTGCCTCTTTTATTTTTCACATATCAACCCAATTCTTGAGTGTTTATCATTGAGAGTATGCCATAGTGAGGATTGGAGTTGAATCTATTATGTATGTATTGATTTAGTTTTGTTTGTCTAATACTTGGATTTGTGTCAAGGATGGCCTATATGACAATAGAGGAGCGAGGTATGTTATTTGAAATGTTATTAGAATTTGAAGAATACAATTTATATGCCTTGCTTTCCTATGTGATTAATGGTTGTGGGCATGAATTCAGTTGTTAGGATATTAGAGTCAGTCTTGAGTCTTTTCTTTCCTTTATTTGCTCGAGGACTAGCAAAATCTAAGTTTAGGGGTGTGATGAGTGTGCATTTTGCATTACTTTATGATACTAATTCCTTAACCTAGAGTGTTAGAACTCGATATTTTGTGTTTCTTGTCTTGTTTTTGTGTTTTTAGGTCAAATGAAGCAGAAATGAGAAAAAGAAGTAAATGGGGCCATTTTAGGACAATTCCTGGTCAAACTAGGAAAACGAGTGAAATCCTGGTCAAACCAGGAAAAGTGCAGAAATCCTAGTCAAATGAGGATTCCTAGTCACACTAGGAAACGTCAAGTCCAAAACCATCATTGCAGAGCCAGAAATGAGAAATCCTGATTCGAACAGGAAATCCTGGTTGAACTAGGAAACCTAACCCAACTAGGGAAAGGAGTCCTAATGACACTAGGAGACCCCAGGGGCAATATGGTCATTACGAGGAGTCAAAATGGTTAAGGAATCCTTCATTTTCAAGGAATCCTAGTTGCACTAGGAAATGTTGGTCAAAGTCAACTCTACAAAGTCAAGGTTCCAAAAGCTTATAGAAGGTGGTGGACATTCATGGAAATGAATGGAGGGAAGAAATGAATTTGAATTCAAATGGAAATGAGGGGCGAAATGAGAAGTCAAAAGTCAAAGGCCCATGGGCCTAAGGGATGCCGAACCCAAGATGGGCCATGCATGCACATGCATGGGACAAACCCTAGCTGCCCAAAGTCCATGCGTAAGGAGCAAGATGGCAGCCCATGCATGCGCATGCATGCCATGCAAACCCTAGCAGCCAAGGAGCCCCATGCACAAGCCCAAGATGCAAGCCCAAGGTGGAAGCCCATGGAGTGAAACCCTAGCCCATCTTGTGCAAGCCACTTCAGCCCAACACATGTGAGCCCAATGCACCATCAAAGTCCAAGACCAGCAGCCTATGCGCAAGGGGGGAGGTCCTAGCTGACTTGCATGCGCCATTTAAGCCCAAAAGGCCAAGCCTTTACCACAAGCCCATAGCTAGAAACCCTAGCTGATGTCGCAAGCTACAAGGAGCAGCAAACCCTAGTTGTGCCACAAGCCCTATCCTTGCCTCTCAAGGATTTGTCCTCTATATATATCCCATCAATTCAGAACCATAGCATACCTACAGACTTGAGAGCCGAAATCTCCTTGCCTCATAGTTTATTTTCTGTTTTAGGTTTTTAATTTCAGTTTTTAGTTTTGTTCTTGTGAGGGCTAGCCGAAAGTTGAGAGAGAGAAGTTAAGGAGTGGCGTGGCTGCATGTTGAGTGCTCATTTTACACTATTTTATGATACTAACTCCCTAACTCAGAGTGCAAGAACTCGATATTTTGTGTGTTGTTAGTTTGTTTTTGTTTTTATAGGATAAAATGAGCAAAGAAGTGAAAAGGAGCCAAAAGAGCCATTTTTAGACGTTTCCTAGTCAAACTAGGAAAAGTGGAGAAATCCTGGTCTCACCAGGAAATGCTGAATCTCAGTCAAACTAGGATTCCTAGTCTCACCAGGAAAGATCAAGCTTGAATAAGAAGGAATCATGATGATCAGAAGCCAGAAATGAGAAATCCTAGTTGGAGCAGGAAATCCTGTTTCAACTAGGAAACCTAATCCAAGTAGGAAATGGAGTCCTACTGAAGATAGGAATCATGAGGGGCAAAATGGTAATTGTGAAATTCCAAGTGAGATAGAAATCCTAAGTCAACAAGGATTCCTAGGTGGACAAGGAGAAGTGGTCAAAAGTCAAAGTCAACAAGTCAAAGGTTCTAGAAGCTTCTGGAAGACATTGGGCCAAAGCACAAATGGATGAGATGAATTTCAGCCAAGGGATTGGGCTTGGGCCAGGCGTGAAACCCTAAGGAGGGTGCGGCATGGGCTTAAGTGGAACCCTAGGGACTGGCGCATGGACTTAAGTGATAAGCCATGCAATTGGCGCATGGGCTGAAGGAGATGGACTCAAGTAACTTGCGCATAGGGCTGCTGTATGTGCATTGGGCTTAAGTGAGTATGGCCTTGGTCCATTAGGTTAAGTTACATCAATCCCACATTGGAGAGGAATAGAAAATGCAGCCCCACTTCCCTCTATAAATATATCTCTAAAAATCAGAAAAAGGGTTCTGAAGTTCTCTTACATTTTTCTTTTAATTTTCGCAGCCCTAGCAGCCCCTCTCTTCTCCTCTTGCCGCAAACCCTAGCAGCCACCCTCTCTCATGTTTTTCTTGTGCCGCAGCCACCATCTCCCCCTCTCTCTTTATTTTTCTTTCTTTTCTTGTCTGGCCGAACACTAGCAGCCACTTTATTTTTGTTTCTCTTTTATTTTGTGCTGAACGGAAGAAGAAGGAAGTGAAGCCAAGCAGCAGCCACCAACACCCAGCCGTGCGCGCCACCTTGCCGAGCACCTCAGCCTCCTTGCCGTGGAGCCCAAGGCCGAGCAGCAGCCCATCACGCCACCACCTTGCAGCCGCACCTCCACCCCATCATTCGTGGCTTGATTTCTTTCTCCTTTCCTTTTATTTTAATTGTTTTAATTATGCATTATTTATTTATGGATTTAATTATGTGTAACTGAATCTTGGGCTAGGGCTAGGATGAAGCCCTAGCGATGCTGTTTACTCTCACTATGGATTATTGATATTTTAATTATTTACATGTTGACAAATCTTGGATCTCTGTTTAAATTGAATCTATTTGTTTCGCATCTTTGACTGATCACCTTAGGTTGCATGCATCTAGATATATGTTGTGAAACTAAATAAGCTCGAAAGGATGATAGTTTCAATAGGCAACAAGTGGATATCCTAAGATAATATTCATGAGAAAAGGGATCATAGAGGACATAGGGTACATTAATTTGGAGCTATGCGCTATGTGTTTGTCACTCTCACAGATCGTAATGACTCTTGCATGGGTAACAGCTGCCTTAGCTTAGCACTAGGGAACATGCAAGTTAACTGGCTAAGGAAGGCCCAAGAAGCTCTTAGTTTATGCACAGTAAGGGGAGTAATTGCTAAAAGTAACTAGCCAAACCTTTTAGTAGACGAACTTTGTTGATATGTTTATATATTGATTGTTAATATCCATAGTAGAGTGAATGGTATGCTAGTGGTGGATTCTGACCCCTAGTGTTTCTTTATTATTGTTTTATCCAAATTCATTCAGTTGTTATTTTAAAGTTTTGTCATTTATCTGTTAGTTTGTCTAGTCTCAAAAACAAATCAAAACCCCCCATTTGCGTGTGTGAGTTAGAGTTGATTTAATCGAATTTAATTAAGTTAGTGATCATAACACTAGTACAATTCCCTGTGGGATCGACCTCGTATTTGTAAGCTTTGCTACTCCGCGATTCGTGCACTTGCGAGTTAACCTAGAGCTCAGAAAAAGTTATTTAATTTGCTCTAGGAAAACAACCAACAAGTTTTTGGCGCCGTTGCCGGGGAATTGTTATCAGTGTTGATTACTAATTTAATTATTTTTAGTTAAGTCATTTTAGTTAGGTTTTATTTTCTGTTTTTTATTTTTGGTTCTCACTGATTTCTCTTGTTTCTAAGGTACAATGGAAGAATCAAATTCGAAGATCACTCCTCTTTCACGTGTAGAAGGCCAAAAGGTGTTGAGTGTGTACAAGGGAAGGCCGAGACTCAATTGGACACCATTAAGAATGAGGTCGACTCTTGTGTCGCCGAAAGGGAGTGAATCTGAAGAAGTATACGAAGAAGAGAAATCAGAAGAGGAAGTCGAGGAGACCCTGCAGCCGAAAGCCTCTCAAATGAGAATACCTTTGAGTGATTATTCGTCTCCAACGCTTCTAGCTCAACCAACGTGCATTGCTTACTCTCAAGTGGAAGCTGATTTTGAACTTTCAAGTGGGACAATCAAACTTCTTCCATCATTTCATGGGTTAGAAGGAGAGGATCCCTACGTGCATATCAAGGAATTTCATGCAATAAGCGAGATTGGCAAGCTGAGGGGGTTGAGCGATGATCAAAGGAAGTTAAGGTTATTTCCATTCTCTCTTAAAGATAAAGCTAAACATTGGTTGTTTTCCTTGCAGGTCGCTTCAATTACAACATGGGAGGAACTGGCATCTAAGTTTCTTCTGAGGTTCTATCGAGTTAGCAAGACTATCATCATGAGGAAGCAGATCTTAGGGTTTACACAGTCAGAGGACGAAGTGTTTCATGAGAGTTGGGAAAGGTACCAAGAGCTTCTGACTTCGTGTCCACACCATAATTTTGCCCCATGGATGCAGATTGAGTACTTTTATGAGGGTCTGTTGGATCAAGATCGTAATATGGTGGATATGACATGTGGAGGAGCACTGAAAAAGAAGACTTTTAAGGAAGCATGGACACTCTTTGACACATTGGCGTTGAGTTCACAGCAGTGGAATAGACGGAAAAGAGTGGAAAAGAAATCAGCTATGGAAGCTGAGATGTCTGAGCTTATGCAGATGATGCAGGTTCTGATGGCGAATTAAGGAGCTAGGTCATCACATGGAGAGTCATGTTTCGAGGTTGACAAAGTTCAAGCTAGACCGAGGGTACAGTCCCCTGTTGAGCAGCGAAGTACTTATTTGGAGGACATGATTGCTACATTAGCTCAGAGTACAACTTCGATGTCTAATGATACTAAGACATTTATGAATAAGACTGAGGAGCAGTTGAGTATCACAGCTAAGGCTATCTCGAATTTGGAAGCCCAATTGGAACAAGTGACTTTAACCTTGGACAAAGTGGTAAAGGGTGCACCAATTCAGGATAGGGCAGAAGCGATCACTACTTTGAGAAGTGGGAAAGTGGTTGACAACAAAGTGGGCACTACTCAAGAGGATAATCCGAGTAATGAGGATGAGGTTGAGATATTAGAGCCTGAACAAGTGGAACAGTACAAGAGGGATAAAGTTAAGGTTAAGGATGAGGAAGAGGAGGAAAGAAAGAAACAAGAAAAGCACATTGCTACGCGTGCTAACAAGAAGGCCGAGATTACTTCCTCTATTCCAAGAGCTCCATTGCCTTTCCCTCAACGCCAAAGGAAGCAGAGTAAGGACGAGCAAGCTAAGGAAATTTTGGAGATGTTTAAGAAAGTGGAAATCAACATTCCTTTGCTTGATGCCATTCAGCAGATTCCTAAGTATGCCAAGTTTTTGAAGGAATTGTGCACACACAAGAGGAAATTTAAAGAACATGAACAGGTGTGTCTAAGTGAAGAAGTCAGTGCTGTTTTGCAAAGAAAGTTGCCGCCCAAGTTGAAGAACCCTGACAGTTTTACGATTCCTTGTTTGGTTGGGGATCATAAGTTTGAGAAGGCATTGCTGGATTTGGGAGCAAGTATAAATTTGATGCCGTATTCAGTTTTCGCACAGTTGGGCATAGGAGATCTTAAACCTACTAGTGTTACTCTTCAATTGGCAGATCGTTCAGTAAAGGTTCCGAAAGGTGTGGTTGAAGATGTGCTGGTTCGGGTAGCAGGTTTGATCATGCCCGCTGATTTCATCATTCTTGAAATGGAGGATACCCCAATTAGAGGGAATGAGCCACCGATCATATTGGGAAGACCGTTCATGGCCACAGCGAACACCAAGATTGATGTGAGTAATGGGAAGTTGACAATGTCTGTACTTGGTGAAACGGTTGAGTTTGATGTTTTTGGTGCAATGAAGTATCCAAAGGAGGAGGATGATTGCCTAAGGATTGATAGTTTGGACCCATTGGTTGAGGAAGTGGGCGAAACTAATCTTGCAGAAGATACATTGGAGGTTGCTTTGGGAGCACTCGAGTCTAGTGAGTTGGATGAAAACGTGGAAACAACTCCTACACGTTTGGCGGGCAACCGACCTCTCAGGAATAAGTGGTTCAACCAGTTTGAAATGCTAGTACCCACTAATCAGAAGACGCTTCCTTCTATTGAGCAAGCACCTAAGTTGGAGCTGAAACCGTTACCGGAGCATTTGAAATATGCATTTTTGGGAGAAAATGAGACCTTGCCTGTGATTATTGCAGCTAATTTGAGTGCAGGCGAGGAAGAAAGACTTTTGAGAGTTCTGAAGGAAAATCGGTTGGCATTGGGATGGACCATAGCCGATATCAAGGGAATCTCACCCACAGTATCTATGCATAGGATTCTACTTGAGGAGGAATCTAGGCCTACTCGTGATGCCCAAAGAAGACTGAATCCAACTCTGAAGGAAGTTGTGCGTAATGAGGTAATCAAATTGTTGGATGTTGGTATTATTTATCCTATCAGTGATTCGAAGTGGGTTAGTCCTGTTCAAGTGGTGCCAAAGAAAAGTGGTATTACTGTGGTGAAGAATGAGCAAAATGAGTTGGTTCCCCAAAGGACGCAAACCGGTTGGCGTGTTTGTATTGACTATCGGAAGCTGAACACCGCAACAAGGAAGGATCATTTTCCTTTGCCATTCATTGACCAGATGTTGGAAAGGTTGGCCGGCCATAGTCACTATTGCTTTTTGGATGGGTACAGTGGGTACAATCAGATTGCTATTGCACCCGAGGATCAAGAGAAGACCACTTTCACATGTCCATTTGGTACGTTTGCTTATAGGAGGATGCCATTCGGATTGTGCAATGCGCCTGCAACGTTTCAGAGATGCATGATGTCTATTTTCTCTGACATGGTGGAACGAATCATTGAGGTATTTATGGATGATTTTTCTGTTTTTGGTTCGTCTTTTGATGCATGTCTGGATAATTTGTCTTTAGTTCTGAAAAGATGTCAAGAAGCCAATTTAGTGCTTAATTGGGAGAAGTGTCACTTCATGGTTCAACAAGGGATAGTATTGGGTCATGTGATTTCAAAAGAGGGCATACAAGTTGATAAGGCCAAGATTGATGTGATACAGAGATTGCCGCCTCCATCGAGTGTTAAGGAAGTAAGAAGTTTCCTAGGCCATGCTGGGTTTTATAGGAGATTCATTAAGGACTTTTCTAAGATTTCTAGGCCTTTGTGCACCTTATTGCAAAAAGAGGTGAATTTTGAGTTTAATGAGGATTGCTTGGTTGCATTTAACAAGTTGAAGAAGCTACTCACTTCTGCCCCAATCATTATGCCACCCGATTGGAACTTGCCGTTTGAGCTCATGTGTGATGCAAGTGACTATGCTGTTGGAGCAGTTTTGGGTCAGAGAGTCGATAAGCTGCCACATGTGATCTATTATGCAAGCAGGACTCTGAATGATCCACAGTTGAACTATTCTACTACAGAGAAGGAGTTGCTTGCTGTGATCTTTGCCTTGGAGAAATTTAGAAGTTATTTGATTGGGTCTAAGATCACCATCTACACGAATCATGCCGCTCTCAAGTATCTGCTGAATAAGAAAGACGCCAAGCCGAGGTTGATTAGATGGACTCTATTGCTACAGGAATTTGATATTGAGATCAAGGACAAGAAAGGGTGTGAGAATGTGGTAGCAGATCATTTGAGTAGACTCGTCAATGAGGATCAGTCTGAAGAGGACACACTACTGTTACGAGAGTCATTCCCGGACGAGCAGCTTTTCGCCATTTTGACTACTCCATGGTATGCTGACATAGCGAATTATTTAGCGAGTGGAGTGTTGCCCAATGATCTGACACACTACCAAAGGAAGAAGTTTTTGCATGATGTCAGACAGTATGTGTGGGATGATCCTTATTTGTTCAAATATGGGTCAGATCAGTTGATAAGACGATGTGTACCGGAAATGGAGCAGAGAAATGTCATTGAGATGTGCCATTCTAAAGAATGTGGAGGCCATGGTGGAGGAACTAAGACCGCTTACAAGATTCTTCAGGCAGGTTTCTTTTGGCCCACTATTTTTCATGACTGTCATCAGTTTTACCTCACATGCGATAGATGTCAGAAGATGGGAAATATTTCTACTCGTGATCAGATGCCGCTGAACTTTATGTTTGAAGTTGAGATCTTTGATGTTTGGGGTATAGATTTCATGGGGCCATTTCCATCTTCTTTTGGATACGAGTACATTCTGGTTGGAGTTGATTATGTGTCTAAGTGGGTGGAAGCTGTCGCTTGTAGGACTAATGATGCTCGAGTGGTCTTGAATTTCCTTAAGACCAATATCTTTGCACGATTTGGTACCCCGAGAGCAATCATTAGTGATGGGGGATCGCATTTTTGCAACAAGCTGTTTGAGGCCGTGATGAAGAAATATGGAATAAGGCATAAAGTGGCTACTCCCTACAAGACACCCATTGGAATGTGGAAATTTCGAATCGTGAGATTAAGTTCATTTTGGAAAGAACGGTGCTCGCCAATAGGAAGGATTGGTCTACCAAGCTTAATGATACATTGTGGGCTTATCGCACCGCTTACAAGACACCCATTGGAATGTCTCCGTTTCGACTGATATATGGGAAAGCTTGTCATTTACCAGTTGAGCTTGAGCATAAGGCATATTGGGCGATTAAGAAGTTCAATTTTGATATTCATGCCGCTGGTGAGAAAAGGAAGTTGCAACTTAGTGAGCTGGAGGAAATACGACATTTCGCATATGAGAATGCTAAGTTGTACAAGGAAAGGACCAAGAGGTACCATGATAAGAAGCTACGTCCGCGAGAATTCTTTGTTGGAGGGAAGGTGTTATTATATGATACAAGATTACGTCTCTTCCCAGGCAAGTTGCGTTCAAGATGGACCGGACCTTATGAGGTGATTAGAGTGTTTCCTTATGGTACAGTTGAAATCAAGAATCCGAAGAATGGGAACATATTTAAGGTCAACGGTCATCGTGTGAAGCCTTTCCTTGAACCTGATTTTGAGCTGAACCAAGAGAAAATTGATTTCTAGTACAAGACTAGGTCTGGCTAAAGACGTGAAACTTAGCGCTTCTTGGGAGGCAACCCAAGGGATGGATGACGACGAGGAGGTGATTTGGTACTTATGCATGGGCGAGCCTTTTCACTCCAGCCAAGGTACGTTTTCACCCTCTTTTCGCTCATTTAAGTAGATTTGTTTTATTTATTGTTTTTCCTTTCCTCTGTTTATTATATTGTGCATTACATTTGTCTTTCATTTAACATTGAGGACAATGTTTCTTTTAAGTTTGGGGGTGGGGAATGCATTGCATTTTTGGAATTTAAAAAAAAAAACAAAAAAAAAACAAAAAATTTTTTTTTGAGTCTTTTTGTTTGTTTGGTTGTCTTGAGTCCCCAACTGATTGATTTTATTATGCATGGCTATTATGAGCATGTCTAGCTTGACTATATAGTATGAATTCTTCTATCTCTAGTATTGGTTCATAACATGCTTTACAACTCTATGAAGTGGGCCTTGTTTTCATGAGCTTAAGTGATAACTTACATGACTAGAGATGCATATACTTAATAAAGTAGACTTGTATGACCTAAGTGAGCTTTTGAGCCCTGTACTTCAATTCTTGAGTGTTTACATTACTCTAAAAATTTTCGTTTCATATAAAGTCGTTGTGATCTCATTATTCTTTCTTTTGATTAAGTACTTGGAATATAATTGTGAATCAATGAGCTAGAACTTCTCTCTTAATCTATTCAAAGCATGGATATAACTACATGAATCTTAGGAAATGATAGTAGGCCTTGTTTGTTTTAACCCATAGCCTAAAGTCTACCCTATGTTATAACCCTAGTCAAACATTTTGAGCCTAATGACCTTTTCTTTGTTTACCCTTATACCAAACCCTAAGTTTGGGGGAGTTTCACTCCTCTACCCGTTTACCTTACCTATGAATTTGCATGGAGTTGGTGAAAATGTGAGGTTGAAAAGAAATGTCTAGGCGTAGCTTGATGTAAAAGGAAAATGAATTGTGCTTAAGAGTGTTTGTCGTTCCCTTTCTAAAAAAAAAAAAAAAAATCAAGAATCAGAAATCAAAGGGAAGGGACGATTTCAAAAGATGTAAGTGGAAAGGTGTTCGAATTTGAGCTATGCGTACAAATTATGCAAAGAATGCCTCTATTGATTTCCTTGTGCGAATCCATAGTCTGTAGCCCTTTGCTCTCCCTTTCATTTCAATACCTTATCCTAACCTAAGCCTCCATTACAACCCACATAAAAGCCCTACTTGATCTTGGGAGAATTGTAGTTCATTATGTGGAGTCTAGATAAAAGGGAAGCTTATGGTTATTGATTCTATTCCAAGTATATTAATTCCTTCTATTGAGATCAGTGTTTTTGTTTCTTTGTGCCTTTCTTTCATGATTAATATGTGAGTTTTTTTTTTATCATATCATCTCTCACATATACTTGAGTGCACGTGTTAACCCAATCTCTGAGCGCTTTATTATTGAGAGTATGCCTTAGTGAGAATTTGAGTTGAATCTATTTTGTGTATGCTGATTTGGTCTTGTTTGTCCAACACTTGAGTTTGTGTCAAGGATGGTCCATACGCTTCATGGAGGAGTAAGGTATGTTAATTGAAGCATTATTAGAGATTGAGGAATAAATTCTATATGTATCTTGCTTGATTATGCTATTTATGGCTGTGCTTATGAAGTCATGTGTTGGGATGTTTTGAGTCTGTCTTGAGTCTTTTCTTTGTTCTTTTTGCTCGAGGACTAGCAAAATCTAAGTTTGGGGGTGTGTTGAGTGCTCATTTTACACTATTTTATGATACTAACTCCCTAACTCAGAGTGCAAGAACTCGATATTTTGTGTGTTGTTAGTTTGTTTTTGTTTTTATAGGATAAAATGAGCAAAGAAGTGAAAAGGAGCCAAAAGAGCTATTTTTAGACGTTTCCTAGTCAAACTAGGAAAAGTGGAGAAATCCTGGTCTCACCAGGAAATGCTAAATCTCAGTCAAACTAGGATTCCTAGTCTCACCAGGAAAGATCAAGCTTGAATAAGAAGGAATCATGATGATCATAAGCCAGAAATGAGAAATCCTAGTTGGAGCAAGAAATCCTGTTTCAACTAGGAAACCTAATCCAAGTAGGAAATGGAGTCCTACTGAAGATAGGAATCATGAGGGGCAAAATGGTAATTGTGAAATTCCAAGTGAGATAGAAATCCTAAGTCAACAAGGATTCCTAGGTGGACAAGGAGAAGTGGTCAAAAGTCAAAGTCAACAAGTCAAAGGTTCTAGAAGCTTCTGGAAGACATTGGGCCAAAGCACAAATGGATGAGATGAATTTCAGCCAAGGGATTGGGCTTGGGCCAGGCGTGAAACCCTAAGGAGGGTGCGGCATGGGCTGAAGTGGAACCCTAGGGGCTGGCGCATGGACTTAAGTGATAAGCCATGCAATTGGCGCATGGGCTGAAGGAGATGGACTCAAGTAACTTGCGCATAGGGCTGCTGTATGTGCATTGGGCTTAAGTGAGTATGGCCTTGGTCCATTAGGTTAAGTTACATCAATCCCACATTGGAGAGGAATAGAAAATGCAGCCCCACTTCCCTCTATAAATATATCTCTAAAAATCAGAAAAAGGGTTCTGAAGTTCTCTTTCATTTTTCTTTTAATTTTCGCAGCCCTAGCAGCCCCTCTCTTCTCCTCTTGCCGCAAACCCTAGCAGCCACCCTCTCTCATGTTTTTCTTGTGCCGCAGCCACCATCTCCCCCTCTCTCTTTATTTTTCTTTCTTTTCTTGTCTGGCCGAACACTAGCAGCCACTTTATTTTTGTTTCTCTTTTATTTTGTGCTGAACGGAAGAAGAAGGAAGTGAAGCCAAGCAGCAGCCACCAACACCCAGCCGTGCGCGCCACCTTGCTGAGCACCTCAGCCTCCTTGCCGTGGAGCCCAAGGCCGAGCAGCAGCCCATCACGCCACCACCTTGCAGCCGCACCTCCACCCCATCATTCGTGGCTTGATTTCTTTCTCCTTTCCTTTTATTTTAATTGTTTTAATTATGCATTATTTATTTAAAAGTTCATACATATCACTATAATAATATCAGTTTTAAAGGTATTCGATATAATATAGTTTTTAATATCATTTAAAAGTTTTTTTTTTCAAAAACTGATATATAAAGTATTTTACATATCATTAGAATTTTGAATGTGATATATTATGTTGGACAAATTTATTAACTCTGCTTTAAATGTGATATCTATACAAATAAATGATGCGAAAATTTAAGAATTGAAAAAACGCGGTACTGTTCACCACTTCAAATTTTTTTACAACCCGTGTTTACACACACCTACACTCGCACACCCACACTCACATCCAAACTGAACCACGCCCAGACCAAACCCACACCGACACCCACACCCACACCCATACCCACACCCTAACTCATCATCTTCTTCATTGATCTCTGACGAAGATATATGGATTGAGCTCGAAGATTAAGCTAGCTAGCTGGGCTTCCAATCCACCCAGCCTTAAGATGTTGAGAGCGAAAGCTTATAGATCGAGATCGATGGGTTGAGCACTCGCGAAGGCTTGCAGAACTCATACTTCCCGATCTGCGAGTCGTGCCTCAGCGACAACCCCTACGTCGGCTTGACGCGCACTGATTACGGCAAGGAGTGCAAGATCTGCACGAGCCCCTTCACCGTCTTCCAGTGGCGGCTCGGCCCCGATGCCCTGTTCAGGAAGGCTAAGATTTTCCAGGCCTACAACAAGTTTAAGAACCTCCTGTACCTCGAATAAGGCCTCCCAGTCTAGGTTCGTGACACCGCCCTCGCCATCGACTCCAACGACTCCATTCCCAAGAGCGATGTGAACTGAGTTCTTCGCCAAGGAGCATGACTGCAAGGTTAGTTTAGCGTAATCTAATTTTTGTTTTGGATTAATTAAGGTTTTGGATTTTGGGGGATTTGGTTTTGGGGAGTGCAGGCTAGGGCGGAGTTTGATTATGAGTCTTGGACTAGGAGCCTTCAGATACTTCACAATGGACAAATATGCTTGTGTTTGGTATCACTCGTACAAATTTATCTTTTACTTCTTTAAGCCAGTATCCTTGCTGTAGGCAGCGGCAACAAAGTTGTCGAACTAGTAGGAAGTGATAGTAAGATATTAATTTGTTGCTTATTCTACTGTCGGCCTAATTTTTGATTCATTATGGAGTAGGCTAATAAATTATAAGCTAGGAGATCAACTTTGTTTCTTTGGATATGAAAGAGCACACTAGATGGTTAGCATTAGAGGTGTCAAACGGGTCAGGCCGGCCCGAGCACGACACGGCACGACACGATTAAAATAGGCACGGCACGGCACGGCACGATTAAATGGGCCGGGCTGGGCCGAAGTTTTTAGCCCATCGGGCACGGCACGGCACGAGCACGACACGGGCCAAGCACGGCACGAGCACGGGCACGAAATGGGCCCGAATTAGGCACGACTATTTTAACATTGTTTTTTCTATTTTTAAAGAACTTTTCAACAAAAATATTCAATTTTCATGAAAAATAATGTTAATATTTAATTATAAATAAGAAAAAATATCATAAGATTAGTTTTATCACCATAAAAAATAAAAATAAAAATAGGTCCGTGGGCCGGCCCGTTTAAGGCACGGCACGAGCACGAATGGCCCGCGGGCCATGGGCCGTGCTGGGCTTAGATCTTAACTATATGGGCCGGCCCGAGCACGGCACGAAAGCACGATGGACTCAACTTAAACGGGTCGGGCCGGGCCGGGCCGGCCCATTTGACACCTCTAGTTAGCATCACATTGTAGAGCTTTTTTTTTTTTTTTTTTAATCTGAGATTAGGCTTAGAGGATATAATTGTATTTCGATCAATTCTTTTAATTTTAGAAATTAAGGATATAGGACTTATTGATATATGTTTGTGTTAGAGAGGTTATAGAGGTGTTGGTTTAGATATAGGATTCTCCATGAAGGTGATTGTTGTGCTAAATTTTTCTTGCCTTTTCAAGCATCAGTGCTTCTTCTCCATAAATATTTGTTCTCTTTCTCTTTATTTGTTTCATTTAAAAGTATTAAATTTACTTCTTTCTGTAGCTATTTATTAGTTAATCAAATTAGTTTATTTTAATGGTTAAGCTTGTATGTAATGTGTAAAGTAGCAAAGTTATGGACTTGACTGAGATCTGATTGAAATTACTTATGTTTCTTAAATTCTTTGTTTGCATGAGACTTACAAGTCTGCATTTTTTTTTTAGTAATTTGTGAATTCTGTAGAGTTGAGTTCCTCAATTGTTTAGGGTCTTAAGCATTCATACAAACTATTAAACACTTAACGAGGAATTGATAGAGTGGAACTGGAATTGGTCATTGGAGCAGATACATATACTACATGTGATTGAGATTTGTTATGGGGATGTATTTAATAGCTTTATTCATACCACTGACAGTGCTGGTATTTCATTTCTCCAATAGCTCTTATAATTGTTATTCGCACCACTGCAACTATACTGATTTTTTTTTTTTTTCAGTGCTATAGGTTTTGGTGCTTATTATTAATGAATTACATGTGGTGCTATGGACCTATTTTCAGTCTAAAGATGGTGTAGTAGATTGCCAGGTTGGATGCATGGCTATGTGTAAAGATGTTTTCAAGAATGATCTGGCAATGATTAGGCTATCTTATTCTTTGGTCTGTTGCAGAGTCCGTATTCAGAGGCACTTGCTAGTTGCTGATTTCAACTCATCAAACCTGTCTTGTTTTCTACCTTGTTGCCCTTCAAGGCAAGCTACAAAACAACTTAGGTGAGATGACACCTTGGCACTGACAGTCTTGGCTGGTATGAGATGCTTGAATCTGTTGCTTGATTGTGTGAATATGGAAATGTATCTTATGAGTAATTTGTGCTTACAGTCTGACCTTCTAGTTGCGAAGAAGGAAAACAAGCGTTGCTGCCCATTATATTTCACTAAGGTGGGTTTGATGCCTTGAACTCTTATATATTGGTGCATTCTCTAGAGCATCCAGAAGACCAGGGGTTTTTCAACATATTATGGTATTATAAAATGGCAGTAGTACTCTTTTGAACTTAGCCTCCAGTCCAGTGTCTGCTATCATAGCCATGGCAGTACGTGTGGTTCTTTTGTTCGGGGTCTTACTATTCTGCTTTACTCAGGTACACATTGGTTAATTTTTATGATTTTGTAACTTTGTTTTTTGCTCTATTAGAGAATAAAATGTGCTCTGTTAGATATTAATTTGACTAAGTTAGGATATGCATCCATGCTGCAGGTTTCATCTGATATCAAGATTGAAGAAGAGTTACCTCATCTTTGCCAAGCAACAAAAAATTCTATTCTTTTCTTTTTGTTTAAAATATTTTAAACCAATTTTTTTTTTCTATTTTTGTTTAATAATTGTATGATTTAACAGTGAAAAGTGGGTTTTGTTCCTTTGTGGGTGTTATTTCAGCTTGTTGTGAGAGGTGGAATCAGAAGGCTAATGCAAGACATAGGTGGGTCTCTAATATTATTGTGATATAATGCCCCAAAATATATATAGATTTTGGACCTGAAAACTAAGTTTTTGAATGGTAAAATTTATGAGTTAATTTGCTGTGTGTCTTGTTTTGTGTTAATTGATTAGACTGTGGAGGGTTGTGCCAGGAGAGGTGCAATGTTCACTCGAGGCCAAACCTTTGCAACAGGGCTTGTGGAACATGCTGTGTGAGTTGCAAGTGTGTGCCACCTGGGACTTCTGGAAACAGAGAGCTTTGTGACATGTGCTACACTGAGATGGTCACCCATGGCAACAAAACCAAGTGCCCCTAGCCCCTAGGCCCAACCAGTGGAGTCTCAAGTTCCTGATCAAACTGGGTTATAGCTGTTTCTTTTTTCTCTGTCATTTTGATCAATTATAACATTGAACTATTGAGCAGTGGGTATGCTGAAAAAGAAAAAGTTAAAAGGGGTAGGCATAGATGCATTGTGTTTGTGTTAGCTATATATGTATGTGTGTAATCATTTTCTCTTGTAGCTACTGTTCAAAAGCCTCTTTGATATATATATTATTTTTTTGTCCTGAAAATACCCATAATTTGTTTTTTCGTTTTTTCATTTGAAGTCCTCCCTAATTTTTGTGATATGTAGACATAGGTGGATCTCTAATATTTCAGCTTGTTGTAAAACTTTTGGGTCCTTTGAAATATATGACAATTGATGAAATGGAATTGATTGTTGAAATATATGAAATGGATTGTTTAGCTTATCTGTACAGGTTAATTGGCCACTGCCACTAAATAAATATGCAGTAGATAGGTCAATGGTCTTAACCAATTATATCAGTTTTTTGAAAATAAATCCGATATCAAAACAGGTGTTACTTAACACTAATTTTGAAATATATAAGATTAGTTCTGATATAAAAACTGAAATGGTATAGAGTTTAGACATCTTTTTTGTGAAAATATACTGATACCAATCATGACTTCAAAATCAGTTCTACAATAAAAACACATATAATAGACTTCTACAATATCTATTCTTAGAACCAATACCGATGTCTATGGAAATATTTATACCAGTTTCATAATTCAAACACATATAATTCAGATATTCGATATCAGTTATTATAAACAATACAGATGTCTATGGAAATAATTATATCAGTTATACGATTAAAACCCATATTATTAAGATATATGATATCAGTTATAAATATAATACTGATATAATATATTATAAATATATCATTTATTGCGTTTTTAACCATCCGGGAAGGAAAAATATATCGCATTTAAAAAAGGAATTGATTTAAAAACCTCTATAGATATCAGTTCAAAACTGATATGTAAACCAATGAGAATAGATATCACGCTTTCCTATATCGAATTTTAGGGGCCTTAGATATCGGTAAATTACTGATATGTATGAGCTTTTTTGTAGTAGTGGTGAATTGTACTAGTGTAATGATTACTAACTCAATTAAATTCAATTAAATCTACACTAACTCACACACGCGAATAGGGAGGTTTAAATTGATTTTGAGACTAGACTAAACTAACAATAAAGTAACATCAACTTTAAGATAACAAACTGAATTAATCTAGATAAAAACAATGATAAAGAAGCACTAGGGGTCAGAATCCACCACTAGCATACCATTCACCTTACTATGGATTCCAAGTTACCAACAATCAATATGCAAACATGTCAACAAAGTTTGTTTACCAAAAGGTTTGGCTACTTACTTTTAGCAATTACTCTCCTTACTTTACATAACTAAGAGCTTTTTAGGCCTCCCTTAGTCAGTTAACTGGCATGTTTGCTAAGCGTACTTAAGGCAACTGTTATCCATGCAAGAGTCGTTACAATTTGTGAGAGTGACAAACATATAGAGTATAGACCCATCCGAATTGTAACCTATATATGACCATCTATAATCCCTTTTCTCATGAATATTATCATAGGATACTCACTTGTTGCCTACTGAAACTATCATCCTTTCGAGCTTATTTAGTTTCACAACATTAATCTAGATGTATGCAACCTAAGGTGATCAGTCAAAGATGCAAAACATATAAAGTCAATTTAAATAGAGATCCAAGATTTGTCAACATGTAAAGCAATTGAAAACTCAATAATCCATAGTAGAAGTAAATAGCATCACTAGGGCTTCATCCTAGCCCTAGCTAAATATTTAGCTACGCATAATCAAAATCAACAATCAAATAAAACATAATTAAAACTAACAAAACAAAGGTGGTTGCAAGGTGGTTGCGTGGTGACACAAGGTGGCAGCGGCGGCGCAAGGTGGCACTCCTTCTTCCTCCTAGGGTTAGGCACCAACAAAACAAAGAGAGAGAGGGTGGTTGTGTGAGAAAAATAAAGGAGAGAGAGATAGGTGGCTGCGTCTAGAAAGAGAAAGGAGGCTAGGGTTTTCAGAACTCAGAACTTTGCAAGAGAACCCTATCTTTGTGTTATAAAGATGTATTTATAGAGTGAAGGGGCTGAAGCTTTCCACTCCTTTTCAATGTGGGATTCAGAAGTTTCCTTGTCAATTAGGTCAACTTGTGGGCTTTGGGTACCAAAAAGGATAGCAAGGAATGGGCCTTGAACATTTCTTGGGCGTCAATTCCGTTTCTGGTCGCGGGTCGGCTGCGCTGTCTTCACTAAAACGGTTATAACTTGGGTTAGACATGTTGGAATCGAGATCCGTAAAATTCTCCGTGAAGCTAACATCCGTAGCTTTCCAACCATGTATGGCATGCCATCAGATTCGATCTGTAGAGGTCTGGGCATGCTGTCGAAGTTGCTGCTCATTTTCACAGGATTTTGACTTTCCTTATTTCACTTGGATTCTTTGTGATCTTTGACCAAATCTTACAATATCTTCTATCCAAATTCGAATTTCAACTTAAAGGAAAGTCTTCTAGGCCAAGAAATAGACATGTGGCTTCATCCTCTTGGGCTTGGCGCATGGCATAGACTTAGGGCCCAATCATCCCTTCTTGCACCTCAAAAAGTCTTCTAGAATCTTCTGGAACCTTTGACTTGTTGACTTTGACTTTGACCACTTCTCCTTGTCCACCAAGGAATCCTTGTAGAAGTAGAATCCCTATCTCACTTGGATTTCACATTTACCAATTTGCCCATCATAATTCCTATCTTCATTAGGACACCATTTCCTATTTACATTAGGTTTCCTAGTTCAATTAGGATTTCTCATTTTTGGCCTTGGATCTTCATGATTTCTTCTTATTCAAACTTGATCTTTCCTTGTGAGACTAGGAATTCTAGTTTGACTGAGATTTAGCTTTTCCTGGTTTTGACTAGGATTTCTCCTCTTTTCCTAGTTTGATTAGGAAATGTCCTAAAACTGCTCTTTTGGCTCCTTTTCTCTTTACTCATTTTATCCTATAAAAGTAAAAACAAACTAACAAAACACAAAATACCGAGTTCTTGCACTTTAGGCTAGGGAATTAGCATCATAAATAGTATAAAATGAGCACTCAACACACCCCCAAACTTAGATTTTGCTAGCCCTCGAGCAAAAAGAATAAAGAAAAAACTCAAGACAGATTCAAAACATCCCAACACATGACTTCATGATTACAGCCATCAATAGCATAGTCAAGCAAGGCACATATAGAATTTATTCTTCAACGTCTACTAATGCTTCAATTAACATACCTTACTCCTCCATTGAGCATATAAGCCATCCTTGACACAAACTCAAGTGTCAGACAAACAAGACTAAATCATCATATACAAAATAGCATCAATTCCAATTCTCACAATGACATACCCTCAATAATAAAGCGCTCAGAGATTGAGTTGACATGTGCACTCAAGTATACGTGAGAGATAATATGTAACAAATACAAAAAGCTCACATATTAATCATGAAAGAAAGGCACATTGAAACAAAAACACTGATCTCAAGAAAATGAATTAAAATACTTGGAATAGAATCAATAACCATAGGCTTCCCTTTCATCTAAACTCCACATAATGAACCACAATTCTCCCAAGATCAAGTAGGGCTTTAATAAGGGTTGTAATAGAGGCTTAGGTTAGGATATGGTGTTGAAACGAAATGGATAAAAAAGGGTTTAAGATTATGGGTTTGCATAGAGAAAACAATGGAGGTATTCCTTGCATAATTTGCACTCATAGCTCGAATTTGAACACCTTTCTACTTCAATCTTTTAAAATCGTCCCTTTTTCTTTTTGTTTTCCTTTTTTTTTTTAAGGGTATGGCATACACACTTTAAGCACAATTCATTGTCTTTTGTATCAAGCTATGCATAGACATTTCTTTTTAACCTCCTAATTCACCAACTCCATGCAAATCCATAAGTAAGGTAAACGGGTAAAGGGGTGAAACTCCCCCAAACTTAGGGTTTGGTATAGGGATAAACAAAGAAAAGGTCATTAGGCTCAAGATGATTGACTAAGGTTATAACACAAGGTAGGCTTTAGGCTATGGGTTAAAAACAAACAAGGCCTAATATCATTTCCTAATATTCATGTAGTTATACCCATGCTTTGTATAGAATAAGAAAGAAGTTGTAGTTCATTGATTCACAATTGTATTCCAAGTACTTAATCAAAATAAGGAGTAATGAGATCACAATGACTATATGACAAGAAAAGATTAGAGTAAAATTAACACTCAAGAATTGAAGTACAGGGCTCAAAAGCTCACTTAGGTCATATAAGTCTACTCTATCTAGTATATGCATCTCTAGTCATGCAAATCATCACTTAAGTTCATGAAAACAAGGCCTAAGTTTATAGAGTTGTAAAGCATGTTATGAAGTAATACTAGAAAAAGAAGAATACACACTATATATACAAAGCTAGACATGTAACGACCCGACCCAAATTTTCACTAGAAATTTAAATTTTTATTTAATTATGTTTTTTTTAAGAGATTTTGTTTGTTTTTTTTTTTTAAAAAAAAAAAGAATGTTAAATTGTATTTTAAAGATTTTGAGATTTATTTGGAAAATAAAAAGGGTTTTGATTTAAATATTTATTTTTGTTTTAATTTGGGGCTTTATCCAAAGTTGACTTTTAAAATAAATGGGTTTTCGATTTTAACTTTGGGTCTGTTGAAAAGGTTTCGAGTCCACGAGTTCGTAGACACGTAGCACGTGTCGTTTCGAGTTACGGTTTGAGAGATGTGGGCGTTTGAAGTGAGGGGCAATTTTGTAAAATTGACGATTTGGGTTTAAAAAATGAAAAATTAGATTTTTAAAGGGGATATTTCTCTCTCTCTCTAGAATATTCTACAACATTTTCTCTCTCTCTCTCTCTCTCTCTCTCTCTCTCCCTTTATTTTTCTCTCACCCGCACTCTCTCCCTCTGTCTTCTCTCCCCTGCGACCAGCCCTGCACACACAGCTGCCACAGCCACCTCCACCTCGCTGTCGACCACCTCCTGCTGATCCCGACCCTCCGGCGACCCCCCCTCTCGAGCTGAGCAACTCCTCCAGCCAGCCCTGCGCGCATGTGCTGCTCAAAAGGGCTTCTCTGCTGCAACCACTAGCCACCCCAACCATCTCCACCGACCACCACCCATCAACCCACACCACCCACGCGACCCCCTTCCCGCCGGCGCTGACCCCACCGAAGTCCTCTAGCAGCCAGCCCCTCCGCGCGTACAGCACCCACTCAGAAACAAACTCAGCAGCCACCTCGGTCTCGCCAGATTTTGGCCAAGCTACAGTGGCATCCACTTCGAAAATAGGCGAGACGACCGTGGTTCGTGACGATCCGGCAGAGGATCGAAGCTAGGGCTATCACTGTGAGTGGACTCTCGTTTCTTTAAATGATTTATGAAATTTGCATTTTATTTTGGTTAATTGAATTTGTTTTAGTAATAACAAATGTGTGCGAACTTTGGTTTTCAAATAAATTCATTAAAGATTTCATTAATCCTATTATGCATAATATCTTGAATTGATTTGGGATTTGATCAATGGCGATGGTTTTCGAATTTCAAAATGTGTTCATAAATAAGTTTTTTAACCATATATTTACATGTTAGTTTTAATGAGTTGTTGGGCTTTGGGAAAGGAAATTTGGTTACTCATTTTATATACAAAGTTCATTTAATATTTCAGTTTTGTCGAAAAGTATTATTTCGGTCTCTGTATATTGAATTTGATTCGAATTTCGTATATTGGCTTATGGATTTAAAGCTTCTTTTGGGAAAGTACCATGATATTTATTTTCGGTGGAAAAATGATCTATTATTTGGGTTATGGAAAAATGGTTTTCAAACCACCTTTGCAGTACCCTCCAAGTTATCGGATTGGATAGGTCTTTGGGACCCATCACGGCACACATATAGGCTTTGGGCCGTGTGTCGGGATGCTTCACCCTTTGGGGGCTGCTCTGCGTGCACGTATGACCAGGATTGCCTGCACGTGCTGATTTTATTCGCACGTGTGTATGGCCAGGATATTGCCTGCACGGATTTCACTCCACGCGTGTGTATGGCCAAGATATTGCCTGCACGTGTTGGATTTACTCCACGCGTGTGTATGGCCAGGATATTGCCTACCTGTGCGATGCAAGAATTATGCATAGGTGTATGGCCAGGATTATTCAGGGTATATAGCATGGTGGAAAATGAATTTGGTTATTTTCAGAAATTATTAAATATGTTTTTAAGTGAGGGATTTCTTTTGAATTCTATGAAGGTTGTTGTTACGATGTTTTACGGTTCGTTTGTTTTAAGAAATTGTTATCTTGAGAAAATATATATTGTTTTGTTTGAATTTCTTAAGTTTAAATAAACTTTATGATTTTAAACTGGGGGATTTCAAGAGTGACGTGAGGTCTTAGAGCTAAACGTGGTTTTGAAGGATTTTCTGAAACATGAAGTTTACTTTTGTTTTCGTTTTTATTAAACTGTCCACTCACTGAGTTTGTCTCACGGTTTATCTTGTTTTGTTTTAAATTATCCCCCCAGGTAGTAGCTTTGGTGGAGGTCAAGCCAATCACGTCGAGGCAGTCACATCCATATTCCTACTCGGACTAGTAGGCATCATTTATTTTTTTTGGTGTAAAAATTCTTTGTAATAGAATAGAGGCTCTGATAACCACTTTAAATATTTAGTTGGTTTCTCTATACAATTGTTGGGTCTGAGACCCTTTTTGGTTGAGGTAGAGGTGGTTGCTGTATAGAAGTGCTTTTTAACAGGTTTTGAAATTTTTGAGTTAGTCCATTTTCAGGGGAGGCTCTGCCAAATTTTCGGTAGGATTTTCCTTGATTTTGGATTCCAATAGAACCTCTCTGGGTTTCAGAGTGAAATCCGGGGGCGGTCCTGTCAAGACATGCTTCCTGACAGCTATACACATTCATATCAATACGTTGGGGAGTCTAAAAGAAATAACAAAATAGTTAAAAAAAAATGTTGCACAACTTCCAAAGACTCAATTCCATCACTAAGGTGTAATGAATCTTTGGACATATTGCATTTTGATACGGGATTTAACTCCCCAAGTTTAAAAACAAAAATAAAAACCTAAGAACTAACGACGAACACACAAAAACAAAAATAATTAAAAAAAATTTGCTTTTGCATTCCCCACCCCCAAACTTAAATGAAACATTGTCCTCAATGTTTAAATGAATGAAAAATGCAATGCACAATGATGCGAAAAGAGGAAGGGAAAACAAGAAAACTACATAAATGAGCAAAGAGAGGATGAAAAACGTACCTTGGTGTTGAGTGCTCATTTTACACTATTTTATGATACTAACTCCCTAACCCAGAGTGCAAGAACTCGATATTTTGTGTTTTGTTAGTTTGTTTTTGTTCTTATAGGATAAAATGAGCAAAGAAGAGAAAAGGAGCCAAAAGAGCCATTTTTAGACATTTCCTAGTCAAATTAGGAAAAGTGGAGAAATCCTAGTCACACCAGGAAACGCTAAATCTCAATCAAACTAGGATTCATAGTCTCACAAGGAAAGATCAAGCTTGAATAAGAAGAAATCATGAAGATCCGAAGCCAAAAATGAGAAATATATCCTAATTGGAGTAGGAAATCCTATTTGAACTAGAAAACCTAATCCGAATAGGAAATAGTGTCCTAATAAAGATAGGTGTCATGAGGGGCAAAATGGTAATTGTGAAATTCCAAGTGAGATATAAATCCTATGTCTATAAGAATTCCTAGGTGGACAAGGAGAAATGGTCAAAAGTCAAAGTCAACAAGTCAAAATTTCTAGAAGTTTCTAGAAGACATTGTGCCAAAGCACAAATGGAGAGGATCAATTTTCGGCCAAGCCATTGGGCTTGGGCTGGGCGCAACACCCATGAGGAGGTGCGGCATGGGCTGAAGCTAAAGGCATAGTGATTGGCGCATAGGGCTGATTTTTATGCATATTGGGCTTAAGTGAGTGTGGCCTTGGTCCATTAGGTTAAGTTTCAGCAATCCCACATTGAAGAAAAATAGAAATCGCAGCCCCACTTTCCTCTATAAATACATCTTTATAACTCAAAGAAAGGGTTCTCCCTTGTGAAATTTCAGAAACCCTAGCCTCTCTCCCTTTTCCTTGCCGCCTACCCTTCATTTCTCTCTTCTTCTTTTCTTTTTCTCACGCAACCCTAGCAGCCCCTCTTTCTCTTTCTTTTCTTTTTCTTGCCGCAGCCACCTTTCTCCTTTTCTCTTGAATTTCGTGCTGAACCCTAGGTGAAGGAGCAAGTCTTGCCGCAGCCACCTTGCTGCCACCTTGCCGTGCTACCTAGCAGCCTTGCCGTGGAGCCCAAGGCCGAGCAGTAGCCCATCACGCCATCCAAGGGAGTAGCCACCTCCACCTTGCTGCCGTGGCTTGATCTCTCTTCTCTTCCTTTTTAATTTCCTAGTTTTAATTATGTTTTCTTTATTTATGAATTTGATTATGTGTAGCTAAATATTTGGCTAGGGCTAGGATGAAGCCCTAGTGATGCTATTTACTTTTATTATGGATTATTGAATTTTCAATTGTTTACATGTTGATAAATCTTGGATCTCTGTTTAAATTGACTCTATTTGCTTCGCATCTTTGACTGATCACCTTAGGTTGCATGCATCTAGATTTATGTTGTAGAACTAAACAAGCTCAAAAGGATGATAGTTTCAATAGGCAACAAGTGGGTATCCTAAGATAATATTCATGAGAAAAGGGATTATAGATGGTCATAGGTTACAATTCGGATGGGTCTATGCTCTATTTGTTTGTCACTCTCACAAATTGTAATGACTTTTGCATGGATAACAGTTGCCTTAAGTATGTTGATTGTTTTCTTAGAACAAAATAAACATGCATCTCATTCTAAGTATACTCGCAAGTGCACGTATCGCATCAGTAGCAAAGCGTACAAGCACGATATCGATCCCACAAGGAATGGTTAATACACAACAAATCAATTCAATTAATCAATAGAATAACTAAACAGGGGGGTTTTGGGAATGATGGAACTCACGCACACCACACCACACGCACACACCCATTATCCTATCTTGCAATGTTAAGTTTTCAGCCATCAAATTAGATATGCATACTCTAACCATCCAAGGCTAATAACAAATCAATTCAAACACAATATATCAAAGTTTGACTACTAAAAAGGTTTGGCTAGTTACTTTCTCGCAATTGTTCTCCTAAGGCATAAACTAAGAGCTTCTTAGGCCTTCCTTAATCAGTTAACTTACATGTTCCCTAGTGCTAAGCTAAGGCAGCTGTTACCCATGCAAGAGTCATTAAGATCTATGAGAACGTCAAACACGCACAACATACAAGCTTTAACTATTTCGTTATAGAGGTCCTACAAAACCATTACCAAGAATAATCCTTATAGAGAATTTGATACATGCAAACATCAAATTAATTCATCAAGAGACGGATAACGATTTGTTAAAGCATGACAAATTTGAAAATCAACCTACAACTAACATGCAAGATAGAATAATAAACTACATAATTAAAACATAAAAGAAAATCTGAAATACATAAATAAATTATCAATCCATAGTTAAAATAAATTCAGAAACACAAACTAAAAGAAAATAAGAATTCTAGACGAAAAGAAAATTGAAAACCAAAAGAAACATCACTAGGGTGGCTGCAGCAAGAAGAGAAGCTAAAGGAGACACCTAGCAAGCTGGAGGAACCCACAACAAGGTGAGCTAGGACAACTAACATGCTCACCTTGTCGTGGGTTCCTCCAGCTTGCAGCACAAGGCTGGACTCCTTCTCTCCCTCAAGCTTCCACGCCAATCAGCATCTCTCTCTCTCTAGCTTTCGGCCTTTCTCCCTCTGTCTGAAATTCTGAAAGTGTAAAAATATGGGAACCCTAAATTATGAGAAAATAGGATGTATATATAGAGGTAAGGGAGAAATCCTTGTGAGGCAAGGCTTATGAGGGTGCGCGGCAGCTAGGGTTAGGAAACCTAGGGCTGTGCGGCATGGGCTTGTGCATTGGGCTTAAGTGACTTGCCCATGGCCCTAGGGTTTCAGTCGCACATGTGCGCATGGGCTGCCACTCGGACTTGGCGTGATGGGCTTCTTGGGCTGCTAGGGTTGGCGCATGCATGCATGGCTACCACCTCATGATTTCGGCATCACATAAACCCATGGCCCATTTGACTTGATGACATGATGAGTGTTCATTTTACACTATTTTATGATACTAACTCCCTAACCTAGAGTGTTAGAACTCGATCTTTTTGTGTCTGTTGTCTTGTTTTTGTGTTTTTAGGTCGAATGAAGCATAAATAGGAAATTGGAGCAAATGGAGCCGTTTTGGGACATTTCTTGGTCAAACTAGAAAAATGGGTCAATTCCTGTTCAAACTAGGAAAAGAGCTAAAATCCTAGTCAAAAGAGGATTCTTAGTCACACTAGGAAACATCAAGTCCAGAACCATCATTGTCGAGCCAGAAATGAAAAATCCTGATTGGAACAGCAATTCCTGGTTGAACTAGGAAACCTAACCCTACTAGGGAAAGGAGTCCTAATGACACTAGAAGACTCCAAGGGCAATATGGTCATTACGAGAAGGCAAAATGGATAAGGAATCTTTCATTTACAAGAAATCCTAGTTGGACTAGGAAAGGATGGTCAAAGTCAACTCAATCAAGTCAAGGTTCCATAAGCTTCTAGAAGGTGGTGGACATCCATGGAATCAGATGGAGGAATGAATTCGAATCCAAGAGGGATAGAAGGGTAAAATTGGAAGTCAAAGTCAATGGTCAAGGGTAAGTCAATTGGGCTTTGGGCCTAGGTGAAGTCGAAATCCAAAAGAATGGTGAGGTGGCAGCCCATGCATGCATGCGCATGCCATGCAAGCCATGCGCCAACTGTAGAGCCCAAGCCATGCAAGCCATGCATCCCTAAAGTCCATCACGCCACTTGCTTGTTGCAGCCAGCCCATGTTCTTTTAATTAAAACCCTAGCCCATCACGCCTACAAAGAGAAAGCCCAAGGAATCCTAGCTGAAAAAAAAGTCAAAACCCTGGAAAATAGAGCACCAATTTCGACAGCAAATCTGTAATTCTCCAGAACGAATCAAGTAGCATGCCATATATGGTTGGAAAGATATGGATGTTAGCTTCGCAGGGAATTTTACGGATTTTGATTCCGAGTTTTCTAGCTCAAGATATGGTCATTTTAGTGGAGGTAGCGCAGCAGTTCCGCGAGCTGAAAAGGGAGTTACGCCCAAAAAGAGCCCAAATCAGCCCAAGGCCCATGTTTGGCCGAAAATTAGAAGTCTTGGTGTGCAAGGAATGCACTTATCCCACATTGAAGAGAAAGAGAAATCTCAGCCCCACTCTCCTCTATAAATACATCTTTATAACTCAAGGAGGGGGTTCTCCTCTCTGAAATTTCAGAAACCCTAGCTGTTCTCTCTCTCTTGTAGCCGCACACCCTAGCCTCCTTTCTCTCTCTTTCTTTTCTCACGCAGCCTAGGAACCCTAGCAGCCCCCATTTTTTCTTTTCCCTTGCCGTAGCCACCATCATCTCTCCCTCTTTATTTTTCTGCTGAACCGAAGGAGGAGGAAGGTGTCGAGCCGCTGCTACCTTGTGCCGCCGCTGCTGCCACCTTGTGCCGCCACCGCTGCCACTCTCTAGGGATGTTCTTTTATTTTTGTTTTGGAATTCTTATTTCTTTTGTTTAATTCTAGTTTTTAATTGTTTTGTTTAATTAGTTTGCTTTCCAACATGGATTGAGAATTTATTTATATTATTATGATTTTCTTTTCTATTTTAATTATGTAGGTTTATTTATTCTATCTTGCATGTTAGTTGTAGGTTGATTATTGGATTTGCATGCTTTAACAAATCGTTTATCCGTCTCTTGGTCTGTTAGTTTGATGTTTGCACGTATTAAATTTCCACTATCTATTAGAACCCGTCACTAGTTGTTTGCATCCTTTGACTGGCCACCTTAGGGTAATTGCATCTAGTTTATTTGTTAGGTTTAGCTGTGGAATAGTCAAAGACACTAAACCACAAGTAACAAGGGAACAAGGCATTATTCTTGGTAGTGGGGTTGGGCGACCTCTATAAGGAAATAGTCAAAGCTTATATGTTGTGCATGTTTGACGTTCTCATAAAACTTAATGACTCCTGCATGGGTAACAGCTGCCTTAGCTTGAACTAGGGAACATGTAGGTTAACTGGCTAAGGAAGGCCCAAGAAGCTCTTAGTTTATGAATTAGGAGAACAATTGCGAGAAAGTAACTAGCCAAACCTTTTTAGCAGTCAAACTTTAATATGTTGTGTTCAAATTAACTGTCATTAGCCTTGGATGGTTATTGCATGCTTATCTGATTTGAAACTGAAAACTTAACATTACAAGATAGAATAAAGGGTGTGTGCGTGTGGTGATGTGTGCGTGTGTTTCCATCTTTCCAAAACCCCCCATTTAGTTATTCTATTGATTAATTGAATTGATTTGTTGTGTATTAACCATTCCCTGTGGGATCGACCTCGTGCTTGTACGCTTTGCTACTGATGCGATTCGTGCACTTGCGAGTATACTTGGAATGAAATAGATGTTTATTTTGTTCTAAGAAAACACATCAACATGACATATCATAGTTGACCCTTAACCATTGACTTTGACTTCCAATTTTGCCCCTCATTTTCCTTTGGATTCGAATTCATTTCTTCCATCAATTTGATTCCATGGATGTCCACCACTTTCTAGAAACTTCTGGAACCTTGACTTGATAGAGTTGACTTTGACCAACCTTTCCTAGTCCAACTAGGATTTCTAGTTAATGAAGGATTCCTTGTCCATTTTGACTTCTCGTAATGACCATATTGCCCCTGGAGTCTCCTAGTGTCATTAGGACTCCTTTCCCAAATAGGGTTAGGTTTCCTAGTTCAACCAGGAATTCCTGCTCCAATTAGGATTTCTCATTTCTGGCTCGACAAAGATGGTTATGAGCTTGATGTTTCCTCGTGTGACTAGGAATCCTCTTTTGACTAGGATTTCAGCTCTTTTCATGGTTTGACCAGGAATTGACCCATTTTCCTAGTTTGACCAGGAAATGTCCCAAAACGGCTCCATTTGCTCATTTCTCCTATTTCTGCTTCATTTGACCTGAAAACACAAAAACAAGACAACAAACACAAAATATCGAGTTCTAACACTCTGGGTTAATGAATTAGTATCATAAAGTGATGCAAAATGCACACTCATCAAAGTACGCTTAGGGAACATGTAAGTTAACTGGCTAAGGGAAGCCTAAGAAGCTCTTAGTTATGCACAGTAAGGAGAGTAATTACTAAAAGTAACTAGCCAAACCTTTTAGTTGACGAACTTTTTTGACATGTTTATATATTGATTAATTGTTAGTATCCATAGTAAGGTAAATGGTATGCTAGTGGTGGATTCTGACCCCTAGTGTTTCTTTATCATTGTTCTTATCTAATTTAATTCAGTTTGCTATTTTAAAGTTTTGTTACTTATTTGTTAGTTTAGTTTAGTCTCAAAAACCAATTAAAAACCCCCATTTGCGTGTGTGAGTTAGAGAAGATTTAATTGAATTTAATTAAGTTAGTAATCATTACACTAGTACAATTCCCTGTGGGATCGACCTCGTATTTGCAAGCTTTGTTACTCCGCGATTCGTGCACTTGCGAGTTAACTTAGAGCTCGATAAAAGGTTAATTAATTTGCTCTAGGAAAACATACAACAAGTTTTTGGCGCCGTTGCGGGGGAATTGTTATTTGTGTTGATTGCTAGTTTAATTAACTTTAGTTAAGTCGTTTTAGTTAGATTTTATTTTTGGTTCTTGCTGATTTCTCTTGTTTCTAAGGTACAATAGAGGAATCAAATTCGAAGATCACTCATCTTTCACGTGCAGAAGGCCAAAGGGTGTTGAGTGCATAAAAGGGCAGGCCGAGACTCAATTGGACACCATTAAGGATGAGGTCAACCCTTGTGTCACCAAGAGGGAGTGAATCTGAAGGAGCATACGAAGAAGAAACAAGAGGAGGAAGTCGAGGAGCCCTTGCAGCCGAATGCCTCTCTACCAAGAGTACCATTGAGTGATTATTCGTCTCCAATGCTTTTATCTGAGCCTACATGTATTGCTTACTCACAAATAGAAGCTGAGTTCGAAATTTCAAGTTGGGCAATCAAACTTCTTCCATTATTTCATGATCAATAAGGAGAAGATCCGTACGTGCATATTAAGAAATTTCATGCAATATGCAAGATTGGCAAGCTAAGGGGGTTGAGCGATGATCAAAGGAAGTTAAGGTTATTTCCATTCTCTCTCAAAGATAAAGCTAAAAATTGGTTGTTTTCCTTGCAGGTTGCTTCTATTAAAACATGGGAAGAATTGGTGTCTAAGTTTCTATTGAGATTCTATCCAGTTAGTAAGACTACCATTGTGAGGAAGCAAATCTTAGGGTTTACACAATCAGAGGATGAAGTGTTTCATAAGAGTTGGGAAATGTACCAAGAGCTTCTGAATTCGTGTCCACACCATAATTTTGCCCCATGGATGCAGGTTGAGTATTTTTATGCGGGTTTATTGGATCAAGATCGTAATATGGTGGATATGACATGTTGGGGAGCATTGAAAAAGAAGACTTTTGAAGAAGCATGGACACTCTTTGATACATTGGCATTGAATTCACAACAATGGAATAGACGAAAAGGAGTGGAAAAGAAATCAGCTATGGAAGCTGAGATGTCCGAGCTTAAGCAGATGATGCAGGTTATGATGGCAAATCAAGAAGCTAGGTCATCACAAGGAGAGCCATGTTTTGAGGTTGAAAAAGTTCAAGTTAGACCGAGTGTACAGTCCTCTGTTGAGCAACGAAGCACTTATTTGGAGGATATGATTGCTGCATTAGCTCAGAGTACAACTTCGATGTCTAATGATACCAAGTCATTCATGAATAAAACAGAGCAGTTGAATGTTACAACTAAAGCTATCTCGAACTTGGAAGCCCAATTGGAACAAGTGACTTTAACCTTGGATAAAGTGGTAAAGCGTACACCAATTCAAGATAAGGCTGAAGTAATCACTACTTTGAGAAGTGGGAGAGTTATTGACAACAAGGTGGGCACTACTCAAGATGATAATCAAGACAATGAGGATGAAATTGAGATTTTAGAGCCTGAACAAGTGGAAAAGTACAAGAGGGATAAAGTTAAAGTTAAGGTTAAGGATGAGGAAGAGGAGGAAAGAAGGAAGCAAGAAAAGCTCATTGCTACGCAAGTTAGCAAGAAGGCTGTGACTACTTCCTCTATCCTAAGAGCTCCATTGCCTTTCCCTCAACGTCAAAGGAAGCATAATAAGGATGAGCAATCCAAGGAAATTTTGGAGATGTTTAAGAAAGTGGAAATCAACATTCCCTTGCTTGATGCTATTCAGCAGATTCCTAAGTATGCCAAGTTCTTGAAGGAATTGTGTACACATAAAAGGAGAATCAAAGAGCATGAGCAAGTATGTCTAAGTGAAGAAGTAAGTGCAGTTTTGTAGAGGAAGTTGCCGCCTAAGTTGAAAGACCTTGGCAGTTTTACGATCCCATGTTTGGTTAGGAATCAAAAATTTGAAAAGGCATTGTTGGATCTGGGTGCAAGTATCAATTTGATGCCGTATTCAGTTTTTGCATAGTTGGGTATAGGAGAGCTTAAACCCACTAGTGTTACTCTTCAATTGGCTGATCGTTCAGTTAAGGTTCCGAAGGGTGTGGTTGAAGATGTACTTGTTCGGGTTGCAGATTTGATCATGCCCACAGATTTTATTATTCTTGAAATGGAAGATACCCCAATTAGAGGAAAAGAGCTACCAATCATATTGGGAAAACCGTTCATGGCCATGGCAAACACCAAGATTGATGTAAGTAATGGGAAGTTGACGATGTCTGTTCTTGGTGAAACAGTTGAGTTTAATGTTTCTGGTGCAATGAAGTATCCAAAGGAAGAGGATGATTGTCTACGAATTGATAGTTTGGATCCATTAGTTGAGGAAGTGTGCGATACTAGTTTTGCAGAGGATCTGTTGGAGGTTGCTTTGGGAACACCAGAGTCCAATGAACAAGATGAAAAAAGTGGAAAAAGTCCATGCACTTTTGGAAGGCACCCAAACTCTTAAGAATAAGTGGTTCAACCAATTTGAAATGTTGGTATCCACTAATCCTAAGCCGCTTCCGTCCATTGAACAAGTACCTAAATTTGGGCTGAAACCATTACCTGAGCATTTGAAATATACATTCTTTGGAGAAAATAAGACCTTGCCTGTAATTATTGCAGCTAATCTGAGTGCAAGTGAGGAAGAAAGGCTCTTGGGAATTCTGAAAGAAAATCTGACAGGACCGCCCCCAGATTCCACCCTGAAACCCGGAGAGGTCCTGCGGGAATCCAAATTCAAGGAAAATCCTACCGAAAATTCGACAGAACCTCCCCTGAAAATGGACTAACCTAGAAATTTCAAACCTGTTAAAAACACTTCTATGTCTTTCAGCCAACTCTACCACAAACCAAAACAATAAGTTCTCATTCACCAAAGCACAGGAAATTTAGAGCATAACTAAATTTCCATTACACTATAAAGTTAACTCCACAACTTAAGGGAATTGACGCCGAAGATCTGAAAGTCCTGCCTCGACGTGGTACGGCCCAACCTCAGCGATCCGTAACACCTGGGGGAAATTTAGACAAAATAGGAAAATGTGAGATAACTCAGTGAGTGGACAGATTTATGGAAACGAAAACAAAAGTCAACTTTCTTTTTCAGACAATCCTTCAAAACCACGTGTAGCTCAAAGACTTCTCGTCATTCTTTGAAATCCCCCAATTAAAATATACATTTGAAACTTTTCCCAATGATCAAAAGAAAAGAAAGAAATATATCAAATATTCCTGTAATGAACTTTTTCACAACATAACAAAACCTTACGTCATCAACATAATTCAAATAGGAAAGTTTTACATAACAACTTGAAATTCTTTTTGAACATAGAAAAATAATGGTAGGTAATAAAAATGCTGTATCTTATAAAATTTCTGGCTAAAACCTCTTTTGAGTCTTGAACTGATAGAAATAACTAAAAATATTTTTATCTAATAAAGCTTTTAGTAAAAACGTTGGCCATATAAGCACCCAATTTACAGGCTCCACCTTGGTACCGTACAAGACTGACGCACCAAGTGGACTGTCCACATAACCTTCCACCCGCACCGTCGCAACGCTGTCATGCGAGTGGACTTAGGGTGTCCCTTGTACCGTCGCAACGCCGTCATACAAGTGGACTTAGGGTGGCCCTTGTACCGTCGAATCGCCGTCGTACAATAGGCCAAAATGTCGTACGTGCATATACATTGCCCTTCCACCCGCACCGTCGCAACGCCGTCATGCGAGTGGACTTAGGGTGTCCCTTGTACCGTCGTAACGCCGTCATACAAAAGGACTTACGGTGGCTCTTGTACCGTCGTATCGCCGTCGTACAATAAGCCAATGTGTGGTACGTGCACGTAGACTACCCCCAAAGGGCGAGGCATCCCGGCACACGGCCCAAAGCCTATGTGTGTGCCGTGATGGGTCCCAAAGACCTATCTGTATCTGTACATGTGGATGAGGGTACTTATATGGGGATTGAAAATCGCTTTACCACTTTCTAAAACCATTTGTAAATAAATGAAGTCGACGATTTCTTACGCTTTTTACAAATCCTCAGATCATGTAATTAATGAATCGTCTCAAAATAATATAGTTCTTTAAGACCATGAAATCAATATCAAGCCCAAACATTATAAATTTATATGCTCATCTCATAAATCCAATTAAATGAAAACTCTCGATGGTTGACGCTAAAACCAAATTTAAGATATTATCTTTCGCATAAACATAAATCTCAATAGATTAAATTAGAAAACAATCATTCGAAAACCATAAACCTTTCAAAATCAAATTCACCATTCAAAAAATCCAACACCAAATATACACACAATACTAAAACATGCTCATAACAATCATGCACACTCAAATCAATTAGTTGGGGACTCAAAACGACCTGAAACAACCAAAATGACTTAAAAACTTTTTGTTTTTAAAACAATGTCGCACACTTCTAAAGAATCACATCCATCACTAAGGTGAATGAGATCTAACGAAAACGTGCATTTTGATGTGGGTTTTGACACCCTAAGTTTAAAAACAAAAGAAAAATTTTTTTTCCTAACCTAAAAACACTAAAAACGAAATTTTTTTTCTTTTTCTAAAAACACTCAAAAACACTTAAAACACTCTAAACACTTGTTCTAACCTAAAAACACTAACAATTGACAATTGCCTTTCCCCCCACACTTAAATGATACATTGCCCTCAATGTATATGAAATAAATGCAAGAATGATCAAAATAAGCGAAACGGGAAATTGCAAACATCCAAAACCAAATAAACACAGCAAAATGAAAAATTGTCTTATGAAGCGAAATAAAGAAACTGTTTACTTGCGTACGCAAGCGTGGACACTCCAAGGGTGGGCGCGGCCTCCTTGGTCCTCAATGACTCTTCCTCCATTATTCGAAACAAAAACTTGGGTTGCCTCCCAATAAGCGCTTGTTTTTCTGTCTTCAGCCTGACATTGCCATCTCCTTTACTTGCGTCCTTTCCTCTTCCTCTTTTTGTCATTGCTACTCTCGGCATTCCCTAGGAACGAACTGAAAAAGCTCTCCGTCTCTGACTTCTCCTCTCCATAAAGAGTGATCTCCTCGCTTTGTGGCATCTCGGAAGTGAGCAAATACACCTCTTGCTTGGTGTAGTGCCGAATCTTCATGGTACTCTCCAATGCTTTGTACTCCATGTTAGAGGTGCACAAAAATGGTCTCCCAAGAATAATAGAGACGTCGCCCGGAATTCTCGGCACATCTAGCACTATGAAATCAGAGGGGATTAGTAATTTACGACATTTAACCAAAACATCCACAAGCATACCACAAGCTTTTTGGGCTGAAGAGTTGGCGAAGCGAATGTCCACATCAAATGGTTGCAAATCAGCCTCCTTAAATCCAAGCTTCTCGAACACAACCAGCGGCATGACATTGATAGCTGAGCCATTGTCAACTAAGGCATTGGTGATCTTATGCTCCCCTATGCTGCATGGTATGACCAACGAGCCTGGATCCTTCTTCTTGCTTGGAAAAGATGCAAAGAGATAACCACAAATCTCCCTAGGAACGTTGTGACTATGCCCCTGCTCCTCAACCTTTTTCTCAATAGACTTCAATTCCCTCATGGTTGCTGGAAATTTGGTGATGTCAATGTCCGGAATGAGGGGAATCACACGTGTATCAGCTTTCTCCTCTATCATTTCTGGATCCTCCTCTTCCTCATTATCCATGATCTCAATCACCTCCTTCACCTCCTTAGTCTTGACCACTCTAACTCTTTTTCTTAGAGTAGTCCTCAAAATAGCATTTACATGCTCCTCATTCTTCGGGTTGACGATGGGCTGACTAGGCAACTTCCCCTTCGGTTGAGTGGGCAGCGAGGGTGCTGAAAAGTGACTCAAGGGCTGCGGCACATTCTCATTTGCTTCAGCCATTTCGACGCTTCCAATATCCTCACTACTCGAATCTGATGCGCTAGGTAAAGGGCTGCCTTGAGATGTACCTAAAGTTTCCTTTTTGAGCCTCTCCAACCTTGCAACAATTCAAGGTTCATAAAATACACCTAATCAAGAGCAAACACACAATCAGTAGAAAGACTGCTCATAAAGGCATGGCATTTATTAAAAACTAAAAATTAATCAAAAAGGAAATCTAACTAATATAACCTAATTCTAATGACTAATTAAACCAATTCATTGATATTAGACACCATTCCCCGGCAACGGCGCCAAAAACTTGTTGATGTGTTTTCTTAGAACAAAATAAACAATTACCTTATTCTAAGTTTACTCGCAAGTGCACGAATCGCATCAGTAGCAAAGCGTACAAGCACGAGGTCGATCCCACAGGGAATGGTTAATTTACAATAAATCAGTGCAAGTAATCACTAGAATAACTAAATGGGGGGCTTTGAAAGATGGAAACACACACACACATCACCACACGCACACACACTTTATTCTATCTTGCAATGTTAATTTTCAGTTTCAAATCAGATAAGCATGCAATAACCATCCAAGGCTAATGACAGTTAATTTGAACACAACATATTAAAGTTTGACAGCTAAAAAGGTTTGGCTAGTTACTTTCTCGCCATTGTTCTCCTAATGCATAAACTAAGAGCTTCTTGGGCCTTCCTTAGCTAGTTAACCTACATGTTCCCTAGTTCAAGCTAAGGCAGCTGTTACCCATGCAGGAGTCATTAAGTTTTATGAGAACGTCAAACATGCACAACATACAACATATAAGCTTTGACTATTTCCTTATAGAGGTCGCCCAACCCCACTACCAAGAATAATCCCTTATTCCCTTATTACTTGTGGTTTAGTGTCTTTGACTATTTCACAGCTAAACCTAACGGATAAACTAGATGCAATTACCCTAAGGTGGCCAGTCAAAGGATGCAAACAACTAGTGACGGGGGTTCTAATAGATAGTGGAAATTTAATACGTGCAAACATCAAACTAACAGACCAAGAGACGGATAAACGATTTGTTAAAGCATACGAATCCATTAATCAACCTACGACTAACATGCAAGATAGAATAACTAACCTACATAATTAAATAAAACAAATAAAAGAAACAAAACAGCAACAAATAAATAAAGTCCCAATTCATGATTGTTAACGGAAATCAGAAACGCAAATTAAACAAACTTAGAAACATAAACTAAACAACTAATTTAAAGTGCATCAATTAAATAAAATCAGAAACATAAAGTACACAAGATTAAATGCATGCACTAATTAAAATCAGAACCACAACTAAACTAGATTGACAAATATAAACTAATTAGAATCTGAAACATGCATTAAATAAAACCAAAGCTATAAACTAATTAAATTCAGAAACTTAAATTAAATAAATTCAGAAACCATTATTCAACAATAAATCTGAAACTAGAAGGAAAAAGAAAGCAAAAATCAGAGGTGCAACAAATGGGTGCTGCGGCAAGGAGAGAAGGAGAAGGAGGCACCTAGCACAAGCAATTGGCTCACGGCAAGGTGAGCTTGGGCTTGCGGCAGCAGGTGGTACTTCCCTCTCACTTGTCACGCCACCCTCTCTCTAAACCTCTCTTTGAATTCGGCTCACCTTACAAGAAAATAAAAGTCTGAAACTAAAACCCTAAAACATAAAAATAAAACTAGGAGGGGAGAGAGTGATTTCGGCTGGAGGAGGAGAAAAAGTGTTCCTCAAAGTCTGAATGAGAGGGATTTATATAGGAGAAGCCTTCCTTGAGAGGCAAGGAAAAGCAACTTGCGGCTGGCTAGGGTTTTCTTTCCTAGTTCCTTGCGGCATCAGCTAGGGCTGGCTGCACCTTGGGCTTGCGGCATGGGCTGCTCCCTTTGGGCTTTGGGCTTGCATGTTGGGCTTCCATCTTGGGCTTGTCACCTTGGGCTTGCGCATGGCCCCTTGGCTGCTAGGATTTGCATGGCATGCATGCGCATGCATGGGCTGCCATCTTCCTCCTTGCGTGTGGCTTTTGGGCTGCTAGGGTTTGGGCCCATGCATGTGCATGCGTGGCCCACTTGGTTCGGCATCCCATGGGCCCTCCACTTTTGACTTCCCATTTTGCCCCTCATTTCCATTTGAATTCAAATTCATTTCTTCCCTCCATTCATTTCCATGGATGTCCACCACCTTCTGGAAGCTTCTGGAACCTTGAAAAACATTTCCTGGTGCAACTAGGATTTCTTGAAAATGAGAGATTCCTTATCCATTTCGACTTCTCGTAATGACCATATTGCCCCTGGGGTCTCCTAGTGTCGCTAGGACTCCTTTCCCTTGGGTTAGGTTTCCTAGTTCAACCAGGATTTCCTGTTCGAATCAGGATTTCACATTTCTGGCTCCGCAATGATGGTTCTGGACTTGATGTTTCCTAGTGTGACTAGGAATCCTCATTTGACTAGGATTTCTGCACTTTTCCTGGTTTGACCAGGATTTCACTCGTTTTCCTGGTTTGACCAGGAAATGTCCCAAAATGGTTCCATTTGCTTCTTTTTCTCCTTTCTGCTTCATTTGACCTGAAAACACAAAAACAAGACAAGAAACACAAAATAGCGAGTTCTAACACTCTAGGTTAAGGAATTAGTATCATAAAGTGATGCAAAATGCACACTCATCACCTAACATGACTTTTCTCACCTCCAACTTCAGCCGAAAATTCCTTTAGCCTCTAGTTTATTTTTCTGTTCTAGGTTTTTAATTTCAAAATTTAGTTTTGTTTTAGGGAGAGCTAGCCGAAGGTAGAGAGAGAGAGAGGAGTGGCGTGGCTGCAAGGAAGGACACCCCTAAACCGCAAGCCCTCTCTCACCATAGCCGTGAGCCAATTGCTTGTGCAAGGTGCCTTCTCTTCCTTGTCTTGTCGCAGCCCCTTCCCCTTGCTTCTTTTGATTTTCGTTCTAGTTTTCTATTTTATTGTTGGATTGTGCCTCTGAATATTTTTAATTGAGTTTCTGAATTTATTTTGCCTTTTGATTAATTTATGTTGCTGATTTTAATTCGTGCATGCATTTAATTTTGTTTACTTTGCGTTTCTGATTTCTTTTGCAAGCATGAATTGGGATTTCATTATTTATTGTTGTTTCTGTTTTTATTTATTTTATTTAATTATGTAGGTTAGTTATTCTATCTTGTATGTTAGTTGTAGGTCGATTAATGGATTTGCATGTTCTAACAAATCGTTTATCCGTCTCTTGGTCTGTTAGTTTGATGTTTGCATGTATTAAATTTCCACTATCTATTAGAACCCCCGTCACTAGTTGTTTGCATCCTTTGACTGGCCACCTTAGGGTAATTGCATCTAGTTTATCTGTTAGGTTTAGCTGTGAAATAGTCAAAGACACTAAACCACAAGTAACAAGGGAATAAGGGATTATTCTTGGTAGTGGGGTTGGGCGACCTCTATAAGGAAATAGTCAAAGCTTATATGTTGTGCATGTTTGACGTTCTCATAAAACTTAATGACTCCTGCATGGGTAACAGCTGCCTTAGCTTGAACTAGGGAACATGTAGGTTAACTGGCTAAGGAAGGCCCAAGAAGCTCTTAGTTTATGCATTAGGAGAACAATGGCGAGAAAGTAACTAGCCAAACCTTTTTAGCTGTCAAACTTTAATATGTTGTGTTCAAATTAACTGTCATTAGCCTTGGATGGTTATTGCATGCTTATCTGATTTGAAACTGAAAACTTAACATTGCAAGATAGAATAAAGTGTGTGTGCGTGTGTTCCATCTTTTCAAAACCCCCCATTTAGTTATTCTAGTGATTAATTGCATTGATTTGTTGCTTATTAACCATTCCCTGTGGGATCGACCTCGTGCTTGTACGCTTTGCTACTAATGCGATTCGTGCACTTGCGAGTAAACTTAGAATGAGGTAATTTCTTATTTTGTTCTAAGAAAACAATCAACAACTTGCGAGTAAACTTAGAATGAAGTAATTGTTTATTTTGTTCTAAGAAAACAATCAACAGTGATTTGCTGTTTTTATCAAGGATTATTGGAGAGGGATCAAGCCAAGGTGGATTCGGCATGTGGTGGTGCATTTATGTCAAAAACTGAAGATGAGGATACAGAATTATTTGAGTCAATTTCTTTGAGTTCTCAACAATGAGATTCCAATCTTTCAAGAGGAGGACCAAAGAGAGGGTTATATGAGGTGGCTGATGTGCCAAACACCATGGAGGGACAGATTTTGGAAATCAAGACTATGGTGCAGAAGTTGTCATTGGCTCAAGCAAAGTTGATGGGTGTGCAAGGACAAGGGAGTGACGTGGAACAAGTGAATCAAATTGAGAATTATTCTAGGGTGCCGTATGACTCTAATTCCAACACTACAACCCTGGATGGAAGAACAACCGTAATTTCATGTGGAGCAACACTAATGGACAGCAAGCCAGTGGGAGTAACAACAAGCCTTATGTGCACCCTAATGCCGAGAGGTCTAGCTTGGAGGACAAGATTGCTCAGATTGCTCAAAGCACCACTTCCCTTGCTCAAAGCACCAATGCCTTCATGAACCGAACCGAGCAGCAGATGCAAGCCAACTCAAAGGCTATTGCAAATTTGGAGAGTCAAGTGGGTCAGATTGCTACTACTTTGGGTCAGAGAGAGAAGGGAAAATTGCCTAATCAGCCCGTCGTCAACCCGAAGAATGAGGAGCATGTAAATGCTATTCTGAAAACAACTCCAAGAAAAAGAGTTAGAGTAATCAAGACTAAGGAAGTGATTGAGATCATGGATAGTGAGGAAGAGGAGGATCTAGACATGGTTGAAGAGAATATGGATACACGTGTGATTCCCCTCATTCCAGACATTGATGTCACCAAGTTTCCAGCAACCATGAGGGAATTGAAGTCCATTGAGAAAAAGGTTGAGGAGCAAGGGCATAGTCGCAACGTTCCTAGGGAGATTTGTGGTTCTCTTTGCAACTTTTCCGAGCAAGAAGAGAGATCCGGGCTCATTGGTCATACCGTGCAGGATAGGGGAGTATGAGGTTGCCAATGCCTTAATTGACAATGGCTCAGCTATCAATGTCATGCCGCTGGTGGTGTTCAAGAGGCTTGGATTTGTCGAAGCTGATTTGCACCCGTTTGATTCCAATATTCACTTCGCCAACTCTTCAGTCGAGAAAGCCCTTGGTATGCTTGTGGATGTTTTGGTTAGATGTCGTAATTTACTAATTCCCTCTGATTTCATAGTGCTAGATTTTCCGAGACTTCCTGGTGACGTTTCTATCCTTCTTGGGAGACCATTTTTGTGCAACTCTAACATGGAGTACAAAGCAATAGAGTGCTTCATGAAGATTCGTCACAACACCAAGCAAGACTGCAAGAGGTGTACTGTCTCACTTTCAAGCCTCCACAGAGCGAGGAGATCACTTTTTATGGAGATGAGAAATCAGAGATGGAGAACTTCTTCAGCCCATTCTTGGGGAGTGTCGAGAGTAGCAGTGGTAAGAAGAAGAGGAAAGGACGCAAGTAAAGGAGAAGGCAATGTCAGGCTGAAGACAGAAAAACAAGCGCTGATTGGGAGGCAACCCAAGTTTTTTTTTTTTTTTGAAGAATCTAGAAGGAGTCATTGAAGACCAAGGAGGCCGCGCCTACCCTTGGAGTGTCCACACTTGCGTACGCAAGTAAACAGTTTCCTTATTTCGCTTCATAAGACAATTTTTCATTTTGGTGTGTTTATTTGGTTTTGGATAGTTGCAATTTCCCGTTTCACTTAATTTGAGCATTCATTCATTTATTTCTTATACATTGAGGGCAATGTATCATTTAAGTGTGGGGGAGAAGGCATTTGTCATTTGTTAGTGTTTTTAGGTTAGAACAAGTGTTTTAAGTGTTTTTAGAAAAGAAGAGAAAAAAAAAATTTTGTTTTTTTAGTTTTTTTTAGGTTAGGAAAATTTTTTACTTTTGTTTTTAAACTTAGGGTGTCAAACCCACATCAAAATGCACTTTTTCTTTAGATTTCATCCACCTTAGTGATGGATGTGAATCTTTAGAAGTGTGCGACATTGTTTTAAAAACAAAGTTTTTGAGTCGTTTTGGTTGTTTTGGGTAGTTTTGAGTCCCCAACTAATTGATTTGATTGAGCATGTTTAGTATTGTGTGTATAAATGGTGTTCTTTTTATTCTAAAAGTGTTCCATAACATATCTTGCAATTCTATGTCATTTGGCCTTATTGATATGAATTTAGGTGGTGATTTGCATTTCTAATGATTATATGCATAATATAGTAGACTTGCATGACCTAAGTGAGCTTTTGAGCCCTGTTCTTAACTTCTTGAGTGTTGCGCGCCACTCTAACTCTGTTATTGTCATATAAGTCGTTGTTTTGATTCATTATCTTTCATTTTGTCATCTGCTTGGAATATGTATAATCTTGAATCAATGAGCTAGAACTCTCTTCTAGTGTACACAAAGCATGTGGTATTTGCATAACTCTTGAGAAATGAATTTAGGCCCTGTTTGTGTACCCCATAGTCTAAAAGCCAACCCATTACATGTTTTATCCTTAGTTACTCATTTTGAGCCTTTAAGCCGTTTTCTTTGTTACCCCATACCAAACCCTAAGTTTGGGGGTGCTACACCCCTTTTACCCGTTTTACCGTATCTATGGTATTGCAATGTGTTTACATGTTGATTGAGGTGAAGAAGAAGTGAAAATGCATAGCTTATACAAAAATGTGTCAGAAAAGTATGTATGCGGTGCCCAAAGAAAAGAAAAAGAAAAGAAAGCAAAGAAAAGAGATGGGGCGGTTTCAAAAGGAAAAGTGAGCAAAAAGAGTTCAAATTGAGCTATGAAGTGCAAAGAAGCAAGGTATACCTCAGAATGTTCTATTAATGCTTGTAATTCCATGGATTTAGCCCTTTGTGTTTTCCTTTCATTTCAATACCCTATCCTAGCCTAAGCCTTCATTATAACCCTATTTAAGCTCTAGCTGATCTCAAGAGGTGAGTATTATACTTATGTGGAGTCTATTTGAGAAGGAAGCCTATGGTCATTGATTCTATTTCAAGCATTTGGATTCCTTTCCATGACATCAGTATTTCTTTCTAAAATGTGCCGTTATTTCATGTACATATGTGAACTGATTGTTTTTGTTACATATTCCTCTCACATATATCTTTGAGTGCACATATCAGCCCAATTCTTGAGTGTTTATCAATGAGAGTATGTCATAGTGAGGATTGGAGTTGAATCTAGTGTGTATGTATTGATTTAGTTTTGTTTATCTAACACTTGGATTTGTGTCAAGGATGGCCTAGATGACAATAGAGGAGTGAGGTATGTTATTTTAAATATTATTCGAATTTGAAGAATACAATTTATATGCCTTGCTTTCCTATGTGATTAATGGTTGTGCACATGAGTTCAATTGTTGGGATGTTAGAGTTAGTTTTGAGTTTGTTTTTATTTTATTTGCTCGAGCACTAGCAAAATCTAAGTTTGGGGGTGTGATGACTCTGCATTTTGCATCACTTTAGGATACTAATTCCTTAACTTAGAGTGTTAGAACTCGATATTTTGTGTTTCTTGTCTTGTTTTTGTGTTTTCAGATCAAATGAAGCAGAAATAGGAAAAGGAAGCAAATGGAGCCATTTTGGGACATTTCCTGGTCAAACTAGGAAAATGAGTCAAATCCTGGTCAAACCAGGAAAAGTACAGAAATCCTAGTCAAATGAGGATTTCTAGTCACACTAGGAAACATCAAGTCCAGAACCATCATTGCGGACCCATAAATGAGAAATCTTGATTGGAACAGGAATTTCTGGTTGAACTAGGAAACCTAACCCTACTAGCGAAAGGAGTCCTAATGACACTAGGAGACCCCAAGGGCAATATGGTCATTACGAGAAGTCAAAATGGATAAGGAATCCTTCATTTACAAGAAATCCTAGTTGGACTAGGAAATGTTGATCAAAGTCAACTCTTCAAAGTCAAGGTTCCAAAAGCTTCTAGAAGGTGGTGGATATCCATGGAAATGAATGGGGGAAGAAATGAATTCAAATTCAAATGGAAATAAGGGGCAAAATGGGGAGTCAAAGTCAATGGTCAAGGGTCAAAGATGACAAGTCAACAAGTCACATGGGCCATGGGCCTATGGGATGCCGAAGTCAGAGGAGCCATGCATGCATGCATACGCCTAACCCTAGCAGCCCAAGCGCAATGCACAAGGTCCAAGGTGGCAGCCCATGCATGCATGTGCATGCCATGCAAACCCTATCAGCCATGAAGCCCATCACGCAAGCCCAAGGCAGCAGCCCATGCGCAAGGATGAAGGAAATCCTACCTAGCCCTTGCGTGACTCACTTAAGCCCATAAGCCAAGCCTTGCCGCAAGCCCATCTCTCTAAAACCCTAGCTGCTGCCGCAAGTTAACCTAGCCTTGTCTCACAAGGATTTCTCCCTTACACCTCTATAAATACATCATGTTCTCTCAAACTTCAGACCATCAGTTTTTATTATTTTTCAGAGTTTCAGAAAGAGAGAGAGGTGCCGAGTTCTAGAGAGAGGAAGAGAGTGGCGTGGCAGCAAGGAAGAAGGACCCTTTGCCGCAAGCCATAGCTCACCCTAGCCGTGAGCCACTTGCTTGTGTGAGGTTCCCTTCTCTTCCTTGCCTTGCCGCAGCCCCTCTCCATTGTTTCTTTAATTTTTCGTCTAGAATTCTGATTTTATTATTAGTTTGTGTTTCTGATTTTATTATTATTATGGATTGAGATTTTAATTATGCTATTCAGTTTTCTTTTATTATTTTAATTATGTAGGTTTATTAATTCTATCTTGCATGTTAGTTGTAGGTTGATTTTCAGTATGTTTGCTTTAACAAATCGTTTATCCGTCTCTTGATTAATTAATTTGATGTTTGCATATATTAAATTCTCATTATCTGATTGAATCCGTCACTAGTTGTTTGCGTCCTTTGACTGGCCACCTTAGGATAATTGCATCTAATTTATCTGTTAGGTTTAGCTGTGGACTAATCAAAGACACTAAATCACAAGTAACAAGGGAATAAGGGATTATTCTTGGTAATGGTTTTGGGTGACCTCTATAAGGAAATAATCAAAGCTTATATGTTGTGCATGTTTGACGTTCTCACAGATCTTAATGACTCTTCCATGGGTAACAGCTGCCTTAGCTTAGCACTAGGGAACATGTAAGTTAACTGATTAAGGAATGTCCAAGAAGCTCTTAGTTTATGCCTTAGGAGAACAATTGCGAGAAAGTAACTAATCAAACCTTTTTAGCAGTCAAACTTTAATACATTGTGTTTGAATTAATTGTCATTAGCCTTGGATGGTTAGAGTATGCATATCTGATTTGAAACTACAAACTTAACATTGCAAGATAGAATAAAGGGTGTGTGCGTGTGGTGATGTGTGCGTGAGTTTCATCTTTCTAAAACCCCCATTTAGTTATTCTTGTGATTATTTGAACTGATTTGTTGTTTATTAACCATTCCCTGTGGGATCGACCTCGTGCTTGTACAGTTTGCTACTTGGTGAGTGTTCATTTTACGCTATTTTATGATACTAACTCCCTAACCTAGAGTGTTAGAACTCGATCTTTTTGTGTCTGTTGTCTTGTTTTTGTGTTTTTAGGTCGAATGAAGCATAAATAGGAAATAGGAGCAAATGGAGCCGTTTTGGGACATTTTCTGGTCAAACTAGAAAAATGGGTCAATTCCTGGTCAAACTAGGAAAAGAGCTAAAATCCTAGTCAAATGAGGATTCCTAGTCACACTAGGAAACAACAAGTCCAGAACCATCATTGTCGAGCCAGAAATGAGAAATCCTGATTGGAACAGGAATTCCTGGTTGAACTAGGAAACCTAACCCTACTAGGGAAAGGAGTCCTAATGACACTAGAAGACTCCAAGGGCAATATGGTCATTACAAGAAGGCAAAATGGATAAGGAATCTTTCATTTACAAGAAATCCTAGTTGGACTAGGAAAGGATGGTCAAAGTCAACTCAATCAAGTCAAGGTTCTAGAAGCTTCTAGAAGGTGGTGGACATCCATGGAATCAGATGAGAAATGAATTCGCATCCAAGAAGGAGAGAGGGGTAAAATTGGAAGTCAAAGTCAATGGTCAAGGGTCAACCATATCATGTCATGAAGTCAATTGGGCTTTGGGCCTAGGTGAAGTCGAAATCCACAAGAATAGTGAGGTGGCAGCCCATGCATGTATGCGCATGCCATGCAAGCCATGCGCCAACTCTAGAGCCCAAGCCATGCAAGCCATGCATCCCTAAAGCCCATCACGCCACTTGCTTGTTGCAGCCAGCCCATGTTCTTTTAAAGGAAACCCTAGCCCATCACGCCTACAAAGAGAAAGCCTAAGGAATCCTAGCTGAAAAAGAAGTCAAAACCCTGGAAAATAGAGCACCAATTTCGACAGTAATTCTGTAATTCTCTAGAACGAATCAGGTAGCATGCCATATATGGTTGGAAAGATACGGATGTTAGCTTCGTAGGGAATTTTACGGATTTCGATTTCGAGTTTTCTAGCTCAAGATATGGTCATTTTAGTGGAGGTAGCACAGCAGTTCCGCGAGCTGAAAACGGAGTTACGCCCAAAAAGAGCCCAAATCAGTCTAAGCCCATGTTTGGCCGAAAATTATAAGTCTTGGTGTGCAAGGAATGCACTTATCCCACATTGAAGAGAAAGAGAAATCTCAGCCCCACTCTCCTCTATAAATACATCTTTATAACTCAAGGACGGGGGGGTTCTCTCTAAAATTTCAGAAACCCTAGCTGTTCTCTCTCTCTTGTAGCCGCCAATACCCTAGCCTCCTTTCTCTCTCTTTCTTTTCTCATGCAGCCTAGGTACCCTAGCAGACCCCATTATTTCTCTTCCCTTGCCGTAGCCACCATCATCTCTCTCTCTTTATTTTTCTGCTGAACCGAAGGAGGAGGAAGGTGTCGAGCCGCTGCCACCTTGTGCCGCTGCTGCCACCTTGTGCCGCAGCTGCCACCTTGTGCCGCAGCTGCCACCTTGTGCCGCAGCTGCCACCTTGTGCCGCCACCGCTGCCACTCTCTAGGGATGTTTCTTTTATTTTTGTTTTGGAATTCTTATTTCTTTTGTTTGATTCTAGTTTTTAATTGTTTTGTTTAATTAGTTTGCTTTCCAACATGGATTGGAAATTTATTTATGTTATTCAGATTTTCTTTTCTATTTTAATTATGTAAGTTATTTATTCTATCTTGAATGTTAGTTGTAGGTTGATTAATGGATTTGCATGCTTTAACAAATCGTTTATCCGTCTCTTGGTCTGTTAGTTTGATGTTTGCACGTATTAAATTTCCACTATCTATTAGAACCCGTCACTAGTTGTTTGCATCCTTTGACTGGCCACCTTAGGGTAATTGCATCTAGTTTAATTGTTAAGTTTAGCTGTGAAATAGTCAAAGACACTAAACCACAAGTAACAAGGGAATAAGGGATTATTCTTGGTAGTGGGGTTGGGCGACCTCTATAAGGAAATAGTCAAAGCTTATATGTTGTGCATGTTTGACGTTCTCATAAAACTTAATGACTCCTGCATGGGTAACAGCTGCCTTAGCTTGAACTAGGGAACATGTAGGTTAACTGGCTAAGGAAGGCCCAAGAAGCTCTTAGTTTATGCATTAGGAGAACAATTGCGAGAAAGTAACTAGCGAAACCTTTTTAGCAGTCAAACTTTAATATGTTGTGTTCAAATTAACTGTCATTAGCCTTGGATGGTTATTGCATGCTTATCTGATTTGAAACTGAAAACTTAACATTGCAAGTTAGAATAAAGGGTGTGTGCGTGTGGTGATGTGTGCGTGTGTTTCCATCTTCCAAAACCCCCCATCTAGTTATTCTAGTGATTATTTGAATTGATTTGTTGTGTATTAACCATTCCCTGTGGGATCGACCTCGTGCTTGTACGCTTTGCTACTGATGCGATTCGTGCACTTGCGAGTATACTTGGAATGAAATAGATGTTTATTTTATTCTAAGAAAACATTCAACAAGTTTTTGGCGCCGTTTCCGGGAAATGGTGTCTAATATCAATGAATTGATTTGATTAATCATTAGAATTAGGATATATTAGTTAGATTTGTTTTTGGTTAGTTTTTAGTTTAAATAAATGTCGTGACTTTACAAGCATATTCTCTACTGATTTGGTGTTTGCTTTTGTACATGCCTAGAGCAACAATGGGAGAAAGAGGAAGAGAAGACGCAAGTAGAGGAATGGCAATGTCAGGCTGAAAGACAGTAAATCAAGCGCTGATTGGGAGGCAACCCAAGCTTTTTCAAGAATCCAAGAGATCAATAGAGACCAAGGAGGCCGCGCCTACACTTGGAGTGTCCAACTTGCATCCGCAAGTAAACAATTCCTCTATTATTGCTTCATTTGACCATCTTATTTCATTTGTGTATTTATTTGGTTGCAATTTCCCTATTGCTTATTTTGAGCATTCATGCATTTAATTTGTATACATTGAGGGCAATGTATCATTTAAGTTTGGGGGGAAAGCAATGGTGTCGTAGCTTGTTTATTAGGTTTTTTGTTTTTAAATTTTGAAAAAAAAAAAAAATTCGTTTTGGCTTTAGAGGTTCGGTCCTCTAGGGCATTTTAAAAAAAAAAAAAGTTTTGTTTCTTTTGTTTTTAAACTTAGGGAGTCAAATCCCACATCAAAATGCAATCTTCTAAAATTCATTCCACCCTAATGATGGAATTGAATCTTTAGAACCTTGTTGCAACATTGTTTTTAAAGTGATTTGAGTCTTTTGTGTGTTTTGGTTAGTTTTTGAGTCCCCAACAAGTTGATTGATTGTTTATGACTTTTGAGAAGCATGTTTAGCATCGTGTCTATGATATGTATTTTTCTTTTTCTAATATTGTTCCATAACCTATTTTATGATTCTATGTGATTGGGCCTTATTTTCATGAACTTGAGTTGTGATTTGCATGATTTAGTGATTCATATGCATCTTAGAGTAGACTTATGTGACCCATGTGAAGTTTTGAGCCTTGTCCTTCATTTCGCGAGTGTTGTACATGACTCTATTCTTTTCTCGTTATTTAAGTCATTGTATGATCTCATTGTTTTTGATCAAATGCTTGAAATGTATATATTTTTTAATCAATGAACTAGAACTTCTTTCTTATTCTAGGCAAAGCATGTTTATAACTACATGAATCTTAGAAGATGATTTTAGGCCATGTTTGTTTTACCTATAGCCTAAAAAGCCAACCCTTATGTGTTTTATCCCTAGCTAACCCTTTTGAGCCTTATAGCTTTTTCTTTGTTTACCCATACTATATACCCAAACCCTAAGTTTGGGGGTGCTATACCCCTTCTACCCGTTTACCCTTATCTATGGTTTTGCATTAATTAAGATAGAGGTTGTAAATAAATGATTATGATTAGCTTGAAGGAGAAGAAAATGAAATGTGCTTAATTGTATATGCCGTGCCCTGAAAAAAAAAAGAAAAAAAAAAAAAAAAAGAAAGAAATCGTTGGGACGGTTTCAAAAGAAGAAGTGGACAAAAGTGTTCAAGTTCAAGCTATGATGTGCAAAGAAGCAAGGTATGCCTCAGAATGTTTTATTGTTCTTGCAATTCCATAGTTTATAGCCGTTTGTTTATCCCTTTCATTTCAATATCATACCTTACCCTAAGCCTTCATTATAACCCCTATGAAGCCCTAATTAATTTTAAGAGAAGTGCAGTTCTTAATGTGGAGTCTAGGAGGGAAGGGAGCTTATGGTTATTGATTTTATTTCAAGTGTTTTGATTTTTCCTTCCTTGAGATCTTGTTTCCTTTCAAATGTGCCTATCTTTCATGCTAATATGTGAGCTACTTCTTTTTGATTACATAACTTCTCTCACATATCCTTTGAGTGCAAAATTCAACCCAATTCTTAAGTGCTTTATTGTTGAGAGTATGCCTTGGTGAGGATTGGAGTTGAATCTATTTTGTATATGTTGATTTATCTCTTGCTTGTCTAACACTTGAGTTATGAAGAGAATGACCTATATGCACAATGGAGGAGTAAGGTATGTTATTTGAAGCTGTATTAGAATTTGAAGAATGAATATTATATATGCCTTGCTCTACTATGTTATTGTTGGTCATACTCATAATGTCATTTGTTGGGAAAGTTAGTTTGTTTGTTTTTGAGTCTTTGAGTCTTTTTCTTTATTTTCTTTGCTCGAGGACTAGCAAAATCTAAGTTTGGGGGTGTGATGAGTGTTCATTTTACACTATTTTATGATACTAACTCCCTAACCTAGAGTGTTAGAACTCGATCTTTTTGTGTCTGTTGTCTTGTTTTTGTGTTTTTAGGTCGAATGAAGCATAAATAGGAAATAGGAGCAAATGGAGCCGTTTTGGGACATTTTCTGGTCAAACTAGAAAAATGGGTCAATTCCTGGTCAAACTAGGAAAAGAGCTAAAATCCTAGTCAAATGAGGATTCCTAGTCACACTAGGAAACAACAAGTCCAGAACCATCATTGTCGAGCCAGAAATGAGAAATCCTGATTGGAACAGGAATTCCTGGTTGAACTAGGAAACCTAACACTACTAGGGAAAGGAGTCCTAATGACACTAGAAGACTCCAAGGGCAATATGGTCATTACAAGAAGGCAAAATGGATAAGGAATCTTTCATTTACAAGAAATCCTAGTTGGACTAGGAAAGGATGGTCAAAGTCAACTCAATCAAGTCAAGGTTCTAGAAGCTTCTAGAAGGTGGTGGACATCCATGGAATCAGATGAGAAATGAATTCGCATCCAAGAAGGAGAGAGGGGTAAAATTGGAAGTCAAAGTCAATGGTCAAGGGTCAACCATATCATGTCATGAAGTCAATTGGGCTTTGGGCCTAGGTGAAGTCGAAATCCACAAGAATAGTGAGGTGGCAGCCCATGCATGTATGCGCATGCCATGCAAGCCATGCGCCAACTCTAGAGCCCAAGCCATGCAAGCCATGCATCCCTAAAGCCCATCACGCCACTTGCTTGTTGCAGCCAGCCCATGTTCTTTTAAAGGAAACCCTAGCCCATCACGCCTACAAAGAGAAAGCCTAAGGAATCCTAGCTGAAAAAGAAGTCAAAACCCTGGAAAATAGAGCACCAATTTCGACAGTAATTCTGTAATTCTCTAGAACGAATCAGGTAGCATGCCATATATGGTTGGAAAGATACGGATGTTAGCTTCGCAGGGAATTTTACGGATTTCGATTTCGAGTTTTCTAGCTCAAGATATGGTCATTTTAGTGAAGGTAGCACAGCAGTTCCGCGAGCTGAAAACGGAGTTACGCCCAAAAAGAGCCCAAATCAGTCTAAGCCCATGTTTGGCCGAAAATTATAAGTCTTGGTGTGCAAGGAATGCACTTATCCCACATTGAAGAGAAAGAGAAATCTCAGCCCCACTCTCCTCTATAAATACATCTTTATAACTCAAGGACGGGGGGGTTCTCTCTAAAATTTCAGAAACCCTAGCTGTTCTCTCTCTCTTGTAGCCGCCAATACCCTAGCCTCCTTTCTCTCTCTTTCTTTTCTCATGCAGCCTAGGTACCCTAGCAGACCCCATTATTTCTCTTCCCTTGCCGTAGCCACCATCATCTCTCTCTCTTTATTTTTCTGCTGAACCGAAGGAGGAGGAAGGTGTCGAGCCGCTGCCACCTTGTGCCGCTGCTGCCACCTTGTGCCGCAGCTGCCACCTTGTGCCGCAGCTGCCACCTTGTGCCGCAGCTGCCACCTTGTGCCGCCACCGCTGCCACTCTCTAGGGATGTTTCTTTTATTTTTGTTTTGGAATTCTTATTTCTTTTGTTTGATTCTAGTTTTTAATTGTTTTGTTTAATTAGTTTGCTTTCCAACATGGATTGGAAATTTATTTATGTTATTCAGATTTTCTTTTCTATTTTAATTATGTAAGTTATTTATTCTATCTTGAATGTTAGTTGTAGGTTGATTAATGGATTTGCATGCTTTAACAAATCATTTATCCGTCTCTTGGTCTGTTAGTTTGATGTTTGCACGTATTAAATTTCCACTATCTATTAGAACCCGTCACTAGTTGTTTGCATCCTTTGACTGGCCACCTTAGGGTAATTGCATCTAGTTTAATTGTTAAGTTTAGCTGTGAAATAGTCAAAGACACTAAACCACAAGTAACAAGGGAATAAGGGATTATTCTTGGTAGTGGGGTTGGGCGACCTCTATAAGGAAATAGTCAAAGCTTATATGTTGTGCATGTTTGACGTTCTCATAAAACTTAATGACTCATGCATGGGTAACAGCTGCCTTAGCTTGAACTAGGGAACATGTAGGTTAACTGGCTAAGGAAGGCCCAAGAAGCTCTTAGTTTATGCATTAGGAGAACAATTGCGAGAAAGTAACTAGCGAAACCTTTTTAGCAGTCAAACTTTAATATGTTGTGTTCAAATTAACTGTCATTAGCCTTGGATGGTTATTGCATGCTTATCTGATTTGAAACTGAAAACTTAACATTGCAAGTTAGAATAAAGGGTGTGTGCGTGTGGTGATGTGTGCGTGTGTTTCCATCTTCCAAAACCCCCCATCTAGTTATTCTAGTGATTATTTGAATTGATTTGTTGTGTATTAACCATTCCCTGTGGGATCGACCTCGTGCTTGTACGCTTTGCTACTGATGCGATTCGTGCACTTGCGAGTATACTTGGAATGAAATAGATGTTTATTTTATTCTAAGAAAACATTCAACAAGTTTTTGGCGCCGTTGCCGGGAAATGGTGTCTAATATCAATGAATTGATTTGATTAATCATTAGAATTAGGATATATTAGTTAGATTTGTTTTTGGTTAGTTTTTAGTTTAAATAAATGTCGTGACTTTACAAGCATATTCTCTACTGATTTGGTGTTTGCTTTTGTACATGCCTAGAGCAACAATGGAAGAAAGAGGAAGAGAAGACGCAAGTAGAGGAATGGCAATGTCAGGCTGAAAGACAGTAAATCAAGCGCTGATTGGGAGGCAACCCAAGCTTTTTCAAGAATCCAAGAGATCAATAGAGACCAAGGAGGCCGCGCCTACACTTGGAGTGTCCAACTTGCATCCGCAAGTAAACAATTCCTCTATTATTGCTTCATTTGACCATCTTATTTCATTTGTGTATTTATTTGGTTGCAATTTCCCTATTGCTTATTTTGAGCATTCATGCATTTAATTTGTATACATTGAGGGCAATGTATCATTTAAGTTTGGGGGGAAAGCAATGGTGTCGTAGCTTGTTTATTAGGTTTTTTGTTTTTAAATTTTGAAAAAAAAAAAAATTCGTTTTGGCTTTAGAGGTTCGGTCCTCTAGGGCATTTTAAAAAAAAAAAAAAAGTTTTGTTTCTTTTGTTTTTAAACTTAGGGAGTCAAATCCCACATCAAAATGCAATCTTCTAAAATTCATTCCACCCTAATGATGGAATTGAATCTTTAGAACCTTGTTGCAACATTGTTTTTAAAGTGATTTGAGTCTTTTGTGTGTTTTGGTTAGTTTTTGAGTCCCCAACAAGTTGATTGATTGTTTATGACTTTTGAGAAGCATGTTTAGCATCGTGTCTATGATATGTATTTTTCTTTTTCTAATATTGTTCCATAACCTATTTTATGATTCTATGTGATTGGGCCTTATTTTCATGAACTTGAGTTGTGATTTGCATGATTTAGTGATTCATATGCATCTTAGAGTAGACTTATGTGACCCATGTGAAGTTTTGAGCCTTGTCCTTCATTTCGCGAGTGTTGTACATGACTCTATTCTTTTCTCGTTATTTAAGTCATTGTATGATCTCATTGTTTTTGATCAAATGCTTGAAATGTATATATTTTTTAATCAATGAACTAGAACTTCTTTCTTATTCTAGGCAAAGCATGTTTATAACTACATGAATCTTAGAAGATGATTTTAGGCCATGTTTGTTTTACCTATAGCCTAAAAAGCCAACCCTTATGTGTTTTATCCCTAGCTAACCCTTTTGAGCCTTATAGCTTTTTCTTTGTTTACCCATACTATATACCCAAACCCTAAGTTTGGGGGTGCTATACCCCTTCTACCCGTTTACCCTTATCTATGGTTTTGCATTAATTAAGATAGAGGTTGTAAATAAATGATTATGATTAGCTTGAAGGAGAAGAAAATGAAATGTGCTTAATTGTATATGCCGTGCCCTGAAAAAAAAAAGAAAAAAAAAAAAAAAAAGAAAGAAATCGTTGGGACGGTTTCAAAAGAAGAAGTGGACAAAAGTGTTCAAGTTCAAGCTATGATGTGCAAAGAAGCAAGGTATGCCTCAGAATGTTTTATTGTTCTTGCAATTCCATAGTTTATAGCCGTTTGTTTATCCCTTTCATTTCAATATCATACCTTACCCTAAGCCTTCATTATAACCCCTATGAAGCCCTAATTAATTTTAAGAGAAGTGCAGTTCTTAATGTGGAGTCTAGGAGGGAAGGGAGCTTATGGTTATTGATTTTATTTCAAGTGTTTTGATTTTTCCTTCCTTGAGATCTTGTTTCCTTTCAAATGTGCCTATCTTTCATGCTAATATGTGAGCTACTTCTTTTTGATTACATAACTTCTCTCACATATCCTTTGAGTGCAAAATTCAACCCAATTCTTAAGTGCTTTATTGTTGAGAGTATGCCTTGGTGAGGATTGGAGTTGAATCTATTTTGTATATGTTGATTTATCTCTTGCTTGTCTAACACTTGAGTTATGAAGAGAATGACCTATATGCACAATGGAGGAGTAAGGTATGTTATTTGAAGCTGTATTAGAATTTGAAGAATGAATATTATATATGCCTTGCTCTACTATGTTATTGTTGGTCATACTCATAATGTCATTTGTTGGGAAAGTTAGTTAGTTTGTTTTTGAGTCTTTGAGTCTTTTTCTTTATTTTCTTTGCTCGAGGACTAGCAAAATCTAAGTTTGGGGGTGTGATGAGTGTTCATTTTACGCTATTTTATGATACTAACTCCCTAACCTAGAGTGTTAGAACTCGATCTTTTTGTGTCTGTTGTCTTGTTTTTGTGTTTTTAGGTCGAATGAAGCATAAATAGGAAATAGGAGCAAATGGAGCCGTTTTGGGACATTTTCTGGTCAAACTAGAAAAATGGGTCAATTCCTGGTCAAACTAGGAAAAGAGCTAAAATCCTAGTCAAATGAGGATTCCTAGTCACACTAGGAAACATCAAGTCCAGAACCATCATTGTCGAGCCAGAAATGAGAAATCCTGATTGGAACAGGAATTCCTGGTTGAACTAGGAAACCTAACACTACTAGGGAAAGGAGTCCTAATGACACTAGCAGACTCCAAGGGCAATATGGTCATTACAAGAAGGCAAAATGGATAAGGAATCTTTCATTTACAAGAAATCCTAGTTGGACTAGGAAAGGATGGTCAAAGTCAACTCAATCAAGTCAAGGTTCTAGAAGCTTCTAGAAGGTGGTGGACATCCATGGAATCAGATGGAGAAATGAATTCGCATCCAAGAAGGAGAGAGGAGTAAAATTGGAAGTCAAATTCAATGGTCAAGGGTCAACCATATCATGTCATGAAGTCAATTGGGCTTTGGGCCTAGGTGAAGTCGAAATCCACAAGAATAGTGAGGTGGCAGCCCATGCATGTATGCGCATGCCATGCAAGCCATGCGCCAACTCTAGAGCCCAAGCCATGCAAGCCATGCATCCCTAAAGCCCATCACGCCACTTGCTTGTTGCAGCCAGCCCATGTTCTTTTAAAGGAAACCCTAGCCCATCACGCCTACAAAGAGAAAGCCTAAGGAATCCTAGCTGAAAAAGAAGTCAAAACCCTGGAAAATAGAGCACCAATTTCGACAGTAATTCTGTAATTCTCCAGAACGAATCAGGTAGCATGCCATATATGGTTGGAAAGATACGGATGTTAGCTTCGCATGGAATTTTATGGATTTCGATTTCGAGTTTTCTAGCTCAAGATATGGTCATTTTAGTGGAGGTAGCACAGCAGTTCCGCGAGCTGAAAACGGAGTTACGCCCAAAAAGAGCCCAAATCAGTCTAAGCCCATGTTTGGCCGAAAATTATAAGTCTTGGTGTGCAAGGAATGCACTTATCCCACATTGAAGAGAAAGAGAAATCTCAGCCCCACTCTCCTCTATAAATACATCTTTATAACTCAAGGACGGGGGGGTTCTCTCTAAAATTTCAGAAACCCTAGCTGTTCTCTCTCTCTTGTAGCCGCCAATACCCTAGCCTCCTTTCTCTCTCTTTCTTTTCTCACGCAGCCTAGGAACCCTAGCAGCCCCCATTATTTCTCTTCCCTTGCCGTAGCCACCATCATCTTTCTCTCTTTATTTTTCTGCTGAACCGAAGGAGGAGGAAGGTGTCGAGCCGCTGCCACCTTGTGCCGCTGCTGCCACCTTGTGCCGCAGCTGCCACCTTGTGCCGCCACCGCTGCCACTCTCTAGGGATGTTTCTTTTATTTTTGTTTTGGAATTCTTATTTCTTTTGTTTGATTCTAGTTTTTAATTGTTTTGTTTAATTAGTTTGCTTTCCAACATGGATTGGAAATTTATTTATGTTATTCAGATTTTCTTTTCTATTTTAATTATGTAAGTTATTTATTCTATCTTGCATGTTAGTTGTAGGTTGATTAATGGATTTGCATGCTTTAACAAATCGTTTATCCGTCTCTTGGTCTGTTAGTTTGATGTTTGCACGTATTAAATTTCCACTATCTATTAGAACCCGTCACTAGTTGTTTGCGTCCTTTGACTGGCCACCTTAGGATAATTGCATCTAGTTTATCTGTTAGGTTTAGCTGTGGACTAATCAAAGACACTAAATCACAAGTAATAAGGGAATAAGGGATTATTCTTGGTAATGGTTTTGGGTGACCTCTATAAGGAAATAATCAAAGCTTATATGTTGTGCATGTTTGACGTTCTCACAGATCTTAATGACTCTTCCATGGGTAAGAGCTGCCTTAGCTTGAACTAGGGAACATGTAGGTTAACTGGCTAAGGAAGGCCCAAGAAGCTCTTAGTTTATGCATTAGGAGAACAATTACGAGAAAGTAACTAGCCAAACCTTTTTAGCAGTCAAACTTTAATATGTTGTGTTCAAATTAACTGTCATTAGCCTTGGATGGTTATTGCATGCTTATCTGATTTGAAACTGAAAACTTAACATTGCAAGTTAGAATAAAGGGTGTGTGCGTGTGGTGATGTGTGCGTGTGTTTCCATCTTCCAAAACCCCCCATCTAGTTATTCTAGTGATTATTTGAATTGATTTGTTGTGTATTAACCATTCCCTGTGGGATCGACCTCGTGCTTGTACGCTTTGCTACTGATGCGATTCGTGCACTTGCGAGTATACTTGGAATGAAATAGATGTTTATTTTGTTCTAAGAAAACATTCAACACTACTGATGCGATTCGTGCACTTGCGAGTATACTTGGAATGAAATAGATATTTGTTTTGTTCTAAGAAAACATTCAACATTAGGTGAGATATAAACAATGAAAATGATATACAACAAAGGGTTAGATCTATGGGATTGCAACCAACACAACTCTTAGAGGCATACCTTGCACAATTGCACTACATAGCTTGAATATTTCAATTTTTTTTTTCTTTTTTTTCTTTTGGAACCGTCCCATACACTTCACTTTTTTTTTTTTTTTAGGGTACGGCATACACACTTTCTTTTGTTTCAAGCTATGCATAAACACTTTTCTTCAACTTCAAAAGTCACAAATCAACACAACACCATAGATAAAAGAATAATTAGGTCAAGGGATGTAAGTCCCCCAAACTTAGGGTTAAACTAGGGTTAAAAAGTAAAGGGTTAGCTAAATGTTAAAAATACAACAAACAGGGCCTAAAATCATTTCGTAGGTTCCATGTAGTTATAAACATGCTTTGCATAGAATAAGAGAGAAGTTCTAGTTCATTGATTCAAATCATGTGTATTTCAAGCATTTGATCAAAAGAATGAATAATGAGATCACAAACCGACTTAAATGACAAGAAAGGAATAGAGTGGTGTATAGCACTTGACAAATGAAGGACAAGGCTCAAAAGCTCACTTAAGTCATATAAGTCTACTCCAAAATGCATATAAATCACTAAATCATGCAAATCAGAACTCAAGTTATGAAAACAAGATCTAATCACATAGAATCATAAAATAGGTTATGGAACAATATTAGAAAAGAAGAACACATATCATAAGCACAATGCTAAACATGCTTCTCAATGGCTATAAACAATCAATCAACTTGTTGGGGACTCTAAAACCAAAATTAAAAACTAAAAGACTCAAAACTGTCTTTATTTTAAAAATGATGTTGCAACAAGGTTCTAAGGATTCAACTTCATCATTAGGGTGGAATGAATCTTAGAGAGTTGCATTTTGATGTGGGTTTTGACACCCTAATTGAAAACAAACAAAACGATTTTTATTTATTTATTAAGAAAAGTGCCTTAGAGGACCAAACCTCTAAAGCCAAAACGAAATTTTTATTTTTTATTTTTTACAAAACTTAAAAACTAAAAACCTAAGAAACAAACTACGACACCATTGCTTTCCCCCCAAACTTAAATGATACATTACCCACAATGTATACAAAATGAATGCATGAATGCTCAAATTTAAGCAATAGGAAGAAAACAAATATCCAAAACACACAATTGAAATTAAAATTGACTTATGAAGCAAGAATAGAGAAATTGTTTACTTGCGGATGCAAGTTGGTGTTGAGTGCTCATTTTACACTATTTTATGATACTAACTCCCTAACTCAGAGTGCAAGAACTCGATATTTTGTGTGTTGTTAGTTTGTTTTTGTTTTTATAGGATAAAATGAGCAAAGAAGAGAAAAGAAGCCAAAAGGACCATTTTTAGACATTTCCTAGTCAAACTAGGAAAACGAGTGAAATCCTGGTCAAACCAGGAAAAGTGCAGAAATCCTAGTCAAATGAGGATTCCTAGTCACACTAGGGAGCATCAAGTCAAGAACCATCATTGCGGAGCCAGAAATGAGAAATCCTGATTGAAACAGGAAATCCTGGTTGAAACAGGAAATCCTGGTTGAACTAGGAAACCTAACCCTACTAGGGAAAGGAGTCCTAATGACACTAGGAGACCCCAGGGGCAATATGGTCATTACGGGAAGTTGGAATGGATAAAGAATCCCTCATTTACAAGAAATCCTAGTTGCACTAGGAAATGTTGGTCAAAGTCAACTCTACAAAGTCAAGGTTCCAGAAGCTTCTAGAAGGTGGTGGACATCCATGGGAATAAATGGAGGGAAGAAATGAATTCAAATTCAAATGGAGATGAGGGGCAAGATGGGAAGTCAAAGTTAATGGTCAAGGGTCAACTATGACAAAGTCAACAAGTCAAATGGGTCATGGGCCTATGCAATGCCGAAATCTGAAGGGGCCATGCATGCATGCATGCGCCAGCCCAAGAGGAAGCCCAATGCGCCAGCCCAAGACTAGCAGCCATGCGCAAGCCATGCAGCCCAAGTCCATCACGCCATGCAAAGAGAAAGCCCAAGGAATCCTAGCTGAAAAAAAGAAGTCAAAACCCTGGAAAATAGAGCACCAATTTCGACAGCAATTCTGTAATTCTCCAGAACGAATCAGGTAGCACGCCATATATGGTTAGAAAGATACGGATGTTAGCTTCGCAGGGAATTTTACGGATTTCGATTCCGAGTTTTCTAGCTCAAGATATGGCCATTTTAGTGGAGGTAGCGCAGCAGTTCCGCGAGCTGAAAAAGGAGTTACGCCCAAAAAGAGCCCAAATCAGCCCAAGGCCCATGCTTGGCCGAAAATTATAAGCCTTGGTGTGCAAGGAATGCACTTATCCCACATTGAAGAGAAAGAGAAATCTCAGCCCCACTTCCCTCTATAAATATATCTCTAAAAATCAGAAAAAGGGGTCTGAAGTTCTCTTTCATTTTTCTTTTAATTTTCGCAGCCCTAGCAGCCTCTCTCTTCTCCTCTTGCCGCAAACCCTAGCAGCCACCCTCTCTCTTTATTTTTCTTTCTTTTCTTGTCTGGCCGAACACTAGCAGCCACTTTATTTTTGTTTCTCTTTTATTTTGTGCTGAACGGAAGAAGAAGGAAGTGAAGCCAACCAGCAGCCACCAACACCCAGCCGTGCGCGCCACCTTGCCGAGCACCTCAGCCTCCTTGCCGTGGAGCCCAAGGCCGAGCAGCAGCCCATCACGCCACCACCTTGCAGCCGCACCTCCACCCCATCATTCGTGGCTTGATTTCTTTCTCCTTTCCTTTTATTTTAATTGTTTTAATTATGCATTATTTATTTATGGATTTAATTATGTGTAACTGAATCTTGGGCTAGGGCTAGGATGAAGCCCTAGCGATGCTGTTTACTCTCACTATGGATTATTGATATTTTAATTATTTACATGTTGACAAATCTTGGATCTCTGTTTAAATTGAATCTATTTGTTTCGCATCTTTGACTGATCACCTTAGGTTGCATGCATCTAGATATTTGTTGTGAAACTAAATAAGCTCGAAAGGATGATAGTTTCAATAGGCAACAAGTGGATATCCTAAGATAATATTCATGAGAAAAGGGATCATAGAGGACATAGGGTACATTAATTTGGAGCTATGCGCTATGTGTTTGTCACTCTCACAGATCGTAATGACTCTTGCATGGGTAACAGCTGCCTTAGCTTAGCACTAGGGAACATGCAAGTTAACTGGCTAAGGAAGGCCCAAGAAGCTCTTAGTTTATGCACAGTAAGGGGAGTAATTGCTAAAAGTAACTAGCCAAACCTTTTAGTAGACGAACTTTGTTGACATGTTTATATATTGATTGTTAATATCCATAGTAGAGTGAATGGTATGCTAGTGGTGGATTCTGACCCCTAGTGTTTCTTTATTATTGTTTTATCCAAATTCATTCAGTTGTTATTTTAAAGTTTTGTCATTTATCTATTAGTTTTTCTAGTCTCAAAAACCAATCAAAACCCCCCATTTGCGTGTGTGAGTTAGAGTTGATTTAATTGAATTTAATTAAGTTAGTGATCATAACACTAGTACAATTCCCTGTGGGATCGACCTCGTATTTGTAAGCTTTGCTACTCCGCGATTCGTGCACTTGCGAGTTAACCTAGAGCTTAGAAAAGGTTATTTAATTTGCTCCAGGAAAACATACAACAGTTGGACACTCCAAGTGTAGTGATGAGAGTGCATTTTGCATCACTTTATGATACTAATTCCTTAACCTAGAGTGTTAGAACTCGATATTTTGTGTTTCTTGTCTTTTTTTTGTATTTTTAGGTCAAATGAAGCAGAAATGAGAAAAAGAAGCAAATGGAGCCATTTTGGGACATTTCCTGGTCAAACTAGGAAAACGAGTGAAATCCTGGTCAAACCAGGAAAAGTGCGGAAATCCTAGTCAAATGAGGATTCCTAGTTACACTAGGAAATATCAAGTCCAGAACCATCATTGCGGAGCCAGAAATGAGAAATCCTGATTGGAACAGGAAATCCTGGTTGAACTAGGAAACCTAACCCAACTAGGGAAATGAGTCCTAGTGACACTAGGAGACCCCAGGGGCAATATGGTCATTACGAGAAGTCGAAACGGATAAGGAATCCTTCATTTTCAAGGAATCCTAGTTGCACCAGGAAATGTTGGTCACAATCAACTCTACAAAGTCAAGGTTCCAGAAGCTTCTAGAAAGTGGTGGACATCCATGGAAATAAATGGAGGGAAGAAATGAATTTAAATTCAAATGAAAATGAGGGGCAAAATGGGAAGTCAAAACTCAAGGGCCCATGGGCCTAAGGGATGCCTAACCCAAGATGGGCCATGCATGCACATGCATGGGCCCAAACCTGTTGAATGTTTTCTTAGAACAAAATAAACAATTACCTCATTCTAAGTTTACTCGCAAGTGCACGAATCGCATCAGTAGCAAAGCCTACAAGCACGAGGTCGATCCCACAGGGAATGGTTAATATACAATAAATCAATGCAATTAATCACTAGAATAACTAAATGGGGGGTTTTGAAAAGATGGAACACACACACACATCACCACACGCACACACACCTTATTCTATCTTGCAATGTTAAGTTTTCGGTTTCAAATCAGATAAGCATGCAATAACCATCTAAGGCTAATGACAGTTAATTTGAACACAACATATTAAAGTTTGACAGCTAAAAAGGTTTGGCTAGTTACTTTCTCGCCATTGTTCTCCTAATGCATAAACTAAGAGCTTCTTGGGCCTTCCTTAGCCAGTTAACCTACATGTTCCCTAGTTCAAGCTAAGGCAGCTGTTACCCATGCAGGAGTCATTAAGTTTTATGAGAACGTCAAACATGCACAACATATAAGCTTTGACTATTTCCTTATAGAGGTCGCCCAACCCCACTACCAAGAATAATCCCTTATTACCTTGTTACTTGTGGTTTAGTGTCTTTGACTATTTCACAGCTAAACCTAACAGATAAACTAGATGCAATTACCCTAAGGTGGCCAGTCAAAGGATGCAAACAACTAGTGACGGGGGTTCTAATAGATAGTGGAAATTTAATACGTGCAAACATCAAACTAACAGACCAAGAGACGGATAAAAGATTTGTTAGAACATGCAAATCCATTAATCAACCTACAACTAACATGCAAGATAGAATAACTAACCTACATAATTAAATAAAATAAATAAAAGAAACAGCAACAATAAATAATGAAATCCCAATTCATTCTTGCTAAAGAGATCAGAAACGCAAAGTTAATGAATTTAAAGGCACACACGGATTGAAATTAGAAATACAACTAAACTAGATTGAAAGAGAATATAAACTAATTAGAATCTGAAACATGCATTCAATAGAACCAAAACTATAACTAATGAAATTTAGAAACTCAATTAAATAAATTCAGAATCACAAGCTAATTAATTCAGAAACATAAACTAACATGGAATCAGAAAACTAGAAGAAAAATTAAAGAAACCAAGTGAGAGGGGCTGCGGCAAGGCAAGAGAGAAGGCAACCTCCACAAGCAATTGGCTCACGGCTAGGGTGAGCTAGGGCTTGCGGCAAAGGGTCCTCCTTCCTTGCTGCCACGCCACTCCCTCTTCTCTCTTTCAATTTCGGCTAGCTCTCTCTCACTTTTCTGAAATCTAAAACTGAAAATAAACTAATGAAAATAGAAAAATAAACTAGGAGAAGGGTCCTCAGGTCTGAAGGTATAAGATATATTTATAGAGGAGAAATCCTTGTGAGGCAAGGCTAGGGTTTCTTGCGGCAGCAGCTAGGGTTAGGAGCATGTGGGCTTGCGGCATGGCTTGCTCCTTGGGCTTAAGTGATTCACGCCTAGCCCAGCTAGGGTCCCTTCCTTGCGCATGGGCTGCTGGTCTTGGGCTTTGGGCTTGCATGTTGGGCTTCAGTGGCTTGCACAAGATGGGCTAGGGTTTCACTCCATGGGCTTCCACCTTGGGCTTGCGCATGGCCTTTGGGCTGCTAGGGTTTGGGCCCATGCATGTGCATGCATGGCCCATCTTGGTTCGGCATCCCTAGAGCCCATGGGCCTTCCACTTTTGACTTCCCATTTTGCCCCTCATTTCCATTTGAATTCAAATTCATTTCTTCCCTCCATTCATTTCCATGGATGTCCACCACCTTCTGGAAGCTTCTAGAACCTTGACCAACATTTCCTGGTGCAACTAGGATTCCTTGAAAATGAGAGATTCCTTATCTATTTCAACTTCTCGTAATGACCATATTGCCCCTGGGGTCTCCTAGTGTCACTAGGACTCCTTTCCCTAGTTAGGTTAGGTTTCCTAGTTCAACCAGGATTTCCTGTTCGAATCAGGATTTCACATTTCTGGCTCCGCAATGATGGTTATGGACTTGATGTTTCCTAGTGTGACTAGGAATCCTCATTTGACTAGGATTTCTGCACTTTTCCTGGTTTGATTAGGATTTCACTCGTTTTCCTGGTTTGACCAGGAAATGTCCCAAAATGGCTCCATTTGCTTCTTTTTCTCATTTCTGCTTCATTTGACCTGAAAATACAAAAACAAGACAAGAAACACAAAATATCGAGTTCTAACACTCTAGGTTAAGGAATTAGTATCATAAAGTGATGCAAAATGCACACTCATCACACCCCCAAACTTAGATTTTGCTAGTTCTCGAGCAAATAAAGGAAAGAAAAGACTCAAGACTGACTCCAACATCCCAACAACTGAATTCATGCGCACAACCATTAATCACATAGGAAAGCAAGGCATATAAATTGTGTTCTTCAAATTCTAATAACATATCAAATAACATACCTCGCTCCTTTATTGTCATATAAGCCATCCTTGACACAAATCCAAGTATTAGACAAACAAAACTAAATCAATACATACATAATAGATTCAACTCCAATCCTCACCATGGCATACTCTCAATGATAAACACTCAAGAATTGGGTTGATATGTGCACTCAAAAGTATATGTGAGAGGAAATATGTAACAAAAACAATTAGCTCACATATGTACATGAAATAAAGGCACATTTTAGAAAGAATACTGATCTCATGAAAGGAATTGAAATGCTTGAAATAGAATCAATAACCATAGGCTCCTTTCTTAAATAGACTCCACATAAGTATAATACACACCTCTTGAGATCAACTAGGGCTTTAATAGGGTTATAATGAAGGCTTAGGCTAGGATAGGGTATTGAAATGAAATGGAAACACAAAGGGCTAAATTCATGGAATTGCAAGCACCAATAGAACATTTTTGAGGTATACTTTGCTTCTTTGCACTTCATAGCCCAATTTGAACTCTTTTTGCTCATTTTTTTTTCTTTTGAAACCGTCCCATCTATTTTCTTTGATTTCTTTTCTTTTTCTTTTCTTTGGGCACGGCATACATACTTTTCTAACACTTTTTTATATAAGCTATGCATTTTCACTTCTTTTTCACCTCAATCAACATATAAACAACTTGCAATACCATAAAAAGGGTAAAACGGGTAAAAGGGGTGTACACCCCCAAACTTAGGGTTTGGTATGGGGTAACAAAGAAAACGGCTTAAAAAGGCTCAAAATGGGTAACTAAGGATAAAACAAGTAATGGGTACGCTTTTCAGGCTATGGGGTACACAAACAGGGCCTAAATTCATTTCTCAAGAGTTATGCAAATACGACATGCTTTGTGTACACAAGAAAAGAGTTCTAGCTCATTGATTCAAGATTATGCATATTCCAAGCAAATGACCAAATGAAAGACAATGAGATCAAAACAACGACTTATATGACAATGATAGAATCAGAGTGGCGCGCAACACTCAAGAATTGAAGAACAGGGCTCAAAAGCTCACTTAGGTCATGCAAGTCTACTCTACTATGCATATAATCATTAGTAATGCTAATCACAACCTAAATTCATATCAACAAGGCCAAATGACATAGAATTGAAAGATATGTTATGGAACACTATTAGAATGAAAAGAACACCAAATATACACACAATACTAAAACATGCTCATAACAATCATGCACACTCAAATCAATTAGTTGGGGACTCAAAACGACCTGAAACAACCAAAATGACTCAAAAACTTTTTGTTTTTAAAATGATGTCGCACACTTCAAAAGAATCACATCCATCACTAAGGTGAATGAGATCTAATGAAAACGTGCATTTTGATGTGGGTTTTGACACCCTAAGTTTAAAAACAAAAGAAAAAGTTTTTTCCTAACCTAAAAACACTAAAAACGAAAAATTTATTATTTTTTTTTTCTAAAAACACTCAAAAACACTTAAAACACCCTAAACACTTGTTCTAACCTAAAAACACTAACAAATGACAATTGCCCTTCCCCCCACACTTAAATGATACATTGCCCTCAATGTATATGAAATAAATGCAAGAATGATCAAATTAAGCGAAACGGGAAATTGCAAATATCCAAAACCAAATAAACACACCAAAATGAAAAATTGTCTTATGAAGCGAAATAAAGAAACTGTTTACTTGCGTACGCAAGCGTGGACACTCCAAGGGTAGGCGCGGCCTCCTTGGTCCTCAATGACTCCTCCTCCATTATTCGAAACAAAAACTTGGGTTGCCTCCCAATAAGCGCTTGTTTTTCTGTCTTCAGCCTGACATTGCCATCTCCTTTACTTGCGTCCTTTCCTCTTCCTCTTTTTGCCATTACTACTCTCGGCACTCCCTAAGAACGAACTGAAGAAGCTCTCCATCTCTGACTTCTCCTCTCCATAAAAAGTGATCTCCTCGTTTTCTGGCATCTCGTAAGTGAGCAAATACACCTCTTGCTTGGTGTAGTGCCGAATCTTCATGGTACTCTCCAATGCTTTGTACTCCATGTTAGAGGTGCACAAAAATGGTCTCCCAAGAATAATAGAAACGTCGCCCGGAAGTCTCGGCACATCTAGCACTATGAAATCAGAGGGAATTAGTAATTTACGACATTTAACCAAAACATCCACAAGCATACCACGAGCTTTCTGGACTGAAGAGTTGGCGAAGCGAATGTCCAAATCAAACGGTTGCAAATCAGCCTCCTCAAATCCAAGCCTCTCGAACACAACCAGCGGCATGACATTGATAGCTGAGCCATTGTCAACTAAGGCATTGGCGATCTCATACTCCCCTATGCTGCATGGTATGACCAACGAGCCTGGATCCTTCTTCTTTCTTGGAAAAGATGCAAAGAGATAACCACAAATCTCCCTAGGAACGTTGTGACTATGCCCCCTGCTCCTCAACCTTCTTCTCAATAGACTTCAATTCCCTCATGGTTGCTGGAAATTTGGTGATGTCGATGTCCGGAATGAGGGGAATCACACGTGTATCAGCTTTCTCCTCTATCATTTCCGGATCCTCCTCTTCCTCACTATCCATGATCTCAATCACCTCCTTAGTCTTGACCACTCTAACTCTCTTTCTTGGAGTAGTCCTCAAAATAGCATTTACATGCTCCTCATTCTTCGGGTTGACAATGGGCTGACTTGGCAATTTCCCCTTCTCTCTCTGACCCAAAGTAGTGGCAATCTGACCCATTTGACTCTCCAAATGTGCAATAGCCTTCGAATTGGCTTGCATCTGCTGCTCGGTACGGTTCATGAAGGCATTGGTACTCTGAGCAAGGGAAGTGGTGCTTTGAGCAATCTGAGCAATCTTGTCCTCCAAGCTAGACCTCTCGGCATTAGGGTGCACATATGGCTTGTTGGTGCTCTCACTAGCTTGCTGTCCATTGTTGTTGCTCCACCTGAAATTAGGGTTGTTCTTCCATCCAGGGTTATAAGTGTTAGAAAATGGATCATATGGCACCCTAGGATAATTCCCAACCTGATTCACGTGTTCCACATCACCTCCTTGTTCTTGCATACCCATCATCTTCTCTTGAGCCAAAGATAACTTCTGCACCATAGTCTCTATTTCCAAAATCTGTCCCTCCATGGTGTTCGGCACATCAGCTACCTCATACAACCCTCTCTTTGGTCCTCCTCTTGCACGATTGGAAACCCATTGTTGAGAACTCAAAGAAAGCGACTCAAACAATTCTGTAGCCTCATCCTCCGTTTTTGACATGAATGCACCACCACATGCCGAATCCACCTTGGCTTGGTCTCTCTCCAATAATCCCTGATAAAAACAACAAATCACATACCAAGGAGATAGGTTATGGTGTGGGCAGCTAGTAAGTAACTCATTGAATCGGTCCCAAGTCTCATGGAATGGCTCGTCCGCTTTCTGCACAAATCCAAGGATCTCCTTCCGAATCGAATTTGTCTTGGAAATGGAATAGAACTTGTTCAGGAACTTGCTTGAAAGATCATCCCATGTCGAAATAGAACCACTGGGCAGCGAATACAACCACCTCTTTGCCTTGTCCTTAAGCGCAAAAGGGAACATCCTCAAACGGTACTGATCGGCATTCAGGCCCCTCAATTGGCTTCACAAACCCCGGAAAAATCCTTCAAAAAGTGGATCGGATCCTCCCCATTCAGCCCATGGTAGCTCGGCAACAAGTGAATCTGACCACTCTTGATTTCGAAATCAGTGGCTATGGTTGCATACCGAATGCACGATGGTTGAGTGGGCAGCGAAGGTGCTGAAAAATGGCTCAGGGGCTGCGGCATCATCTCATTTGCTTCAGCCATTTTGACACTCTCAGTCTCTTCACTACTCGAATCTGATGCACTAGGTTCGGGCTGACTTGTGATGTACCTAAAGCTTCGTTCTTGAGCCTCTCCAACCTTGCAACAAGTTCAGGGTTCATAAAACACACATAATCAAGAGAAAAACACATAATCAGTAGAAAGAATGCAAATTAAGGCATGGCATTTATTAAAAACTAAAAATTAACAAAAACTGAACTCTAGCTAATATAACCTAATTCTAATGACTAATTACACCAATTCATGGATATTAGACACCATTCCCCGGCAACGTCGCCAAAAATTTGTTGAATGTTTTCTTAGAATAAAATAAACAATTACCTCATTCTAAGTTTACTCGCAAGTGCACGAATCGCATCAGTAGCAAAGCGTACAAGCACGAGGTCGATCCCACAGGGAATGGTTAATATACAATAAATCAATGCAATTAATCACTAGAATAACTAAATGGGGGGTTTTGAAAAGATGGAACACACACACACATCACCACACGCACACACACCTTATTCTATCTTGCAATGTTAAGTTTTCGGTTTCAAATCAGATAAGCATGCAATAACCATCCAAGGCTAATGACAGTTAATTTGAACACAACATATTAAAGTTTGACAGCTAAAAAGGTTTGGCTAGTTACTTTCTCGCCATTGTTCTCCTAATGCATAAACTAAGAGCTTCTTGGGCCTTCCTTAGCCAGTTAACCTACATGTTCCCTAGTTCAAGCTAAGGCAGCTGTTACCCATGCAGGAGTCATTAAGTTTTATGAGAACGTCAAACATGCACAACATATAAGCTTTGACTATTTCCTTATAGAGGTCGCCCAACCCCACTACCAAGAATAATCCTTTATTCCCTTGTTACTTGTGGTTTAGTGTCTTTGACTATTTCACAGCTAAACCTAACAGATAAACTAGATGCAATTACCCTAAGGTGGCCAGTCAAAGGATGCAAACAACTAGTGACAGGGGTTCTAATAGATAGTGGAAATTTAATACGTGCAAACATCAAACTAACAGACCAAGAGACGGATAAACGATTTGTTAGAACATGCAAATCCATTAATAAACCTACAACTAACATGCAAGATAAATAACTAACCTACATAATTAAATAAAATAAATAAAAGAAACAGCAACAATAAATAATGAAATCCCAATTCATGCTTGCTAAAGAGATCAAAAACGCAAAGTTAATGAATTTAAAGGCACACACGGATTGAAATCAGAATCACAAGCTAATTAATTCAGAAACATAAACTAACATGGAATCAGAAAACTAGAAGAAAAATTAAAGAAACCAAGTGAGAGGGGCTGCGGCAAGGCAAGAGAGAAGGCAACCTCCACAAGCAATTGGCTCACGGCTAGGGTGAGCTAGGGCTTGCAGCAAAGGGTCCTCCTTCCTTGCTGCCACGCCAATCCCTCTTCTCTCTCTCAATTTCGGCTAGCTCTCTCTCACTTTTCTGAAATCTAAAACTGAAAATAAACTAATGAAAACAGAAAAATAAACTAGGAGAAGGGTCCTCAGGTCTGAAGGTATAAGATATATTTATAGAGGAGAAATCCTTGTGAGGCAAGGCTAGGGTTTCTTGCGGCAGTAGCTAGGGTTAGGAGCATGTGGGCTTGCGGGATGGCTTGCTCCTTGGGCTTAAGTGATTCACGCCTAGCCCAGCTAGGGTCCCTTCCTTGCGCATGGGCTGCTGGTCTTGGGCTTTGGGCTTGCATGTTGGGCTTCAGTGGCTTGCACAAGATGGGCTAGGGTTTCACTCCATGGGCTTCCACCTTGGGCTTGCCACCTTGGGCTTGCGCATGGCCTTTGGGTTGCTAGGGTTTGGGCCCATGCATGTGCATGCATGGCCCATCTTGGTTCGGCATCCCTAGGGCCCATGGGCCTTCCACTTTTGACTTCCCATTTTGCCCCTCATTTCCATTTGAATTCAAATTCATTTCTTCCTTCCATTCATTTCCATAGATGTCCACCACCTTCTGGAAGCTTCTAGAACCTTGACCAACATTTCCTGGTGCAACTAGGATTCCTTGAAAATGAGAGATTCCTTATCCATTTCGACTTCTCGTAATGACCTTATTGCCCCTGGGGTCTCCTAGTGTCACTAGGACTCCTTTCCCTAGTTGGGTTAGGTTTCCTCGTTCAACCAGGATTTCCTATTCGAATCAGGATTTCACATTTCTGGCTCCGCAATGATGGTTCTGGACTTGATGTTTCCTAGTGTGACTAGGAATCCTCATTTGACTAGGATTTCTGCACTTTTCCTGGTTTGACCAGGATTTCACTCGTTTTCCTGGTTTGACCAGGAAATGTCCCAAAATGGCTTCATTTGCTTCTTTTTCTCATTTCTGCTTAATTTGACCTGAAAATACAAAAACAAGACAAGAAACACAAAATATCAAGTTCTAACACTCTAGGTTAAGGAATTAGTATCATAAAGTGATGCAAAATGCACACTCATCAAAACCCTAGCAGCCCAAAGTCCATGCGTAAGGAGCAAGATGGCAGCCCATGCATGCGCATGCATGCCATGCAAACCCTAGCAGCCAAGGTGCCCATGTGCAAGCCCAACATGCAAGCCCAAGGTGGAAGCCCATGGAGTGAAACCCTAGCCCAGCTTGTGCAAGCCACTTCAGTACAACACATGTGAGCCCAATGCACATCAAGGTCCAAGACCAGCAGCCCATGCGCAAGGGAGGGAGGCCTAGCTGACTTGCATGCGCCACTTAAGCCCAAAGGACCAAGCCCTTGCCGCAAGCCCACAAGCTCTAACCCTAGCTGATGCTGCAAGCTACAAGGAGAAGAAACCCTAGCAGCCCCATGTCACCTCTTCCTTGCCTCTCAAGGATTGCACCTCTATATATATCCCCTTAATTCAAAACCCTAGGGACCTAACTTCACACTTTTTTGCACCAGCCGAATTCTCCTAGTTCCTAGTTTATTTTTCTGTTTTAGGTTTTAGTTTTCAGAAAATAAAAGTGAGAGAGGGAGCCGAATTCAGAGGGACTTAGAGAGAAGGTGGCGTGACAAGTGAGAGGGAGAAGGAACCAGCCCCTTGCCGCAAGCCCTAGCTCACCATAGCCGTGAGCCAATTGCTTGCTAGGTGCCTCCTTCTTCTTCCCTCCTTGCCGCAGCCACCCTTGTGTTTGCATCTCTGATTTTGTTTTCTTTTTCTTTCTAGAATTCTGATTTTATGTTGGTTTATGTTTCTAAATTTATCTAGTTTATAATTCTGAATTTATTTTATTAAGTTGCTGAATTTAATTAGTTTATAGCTTTGGTTTTATTTAATGCATGTTTCAGATTCTAGTTAGTTTATATTTTTCAATCTAGTTTAGTTGTGTTCCTGGTTTCAATTTGTGCATGCATTTAATTTCGTTAACTTTGTGTTTCTGATTTTATTATTAAGCATGAATTGGGATTTCATTATTGTTGGTTGCTGTTTTTATTTATTTATTTAATTTAATTATGTAGGTTAGTTATTCTATCTTGCATGTTAGTCGTACGTCGATTAATGGATTTGCATATTATAACAAATCGTTTATCCGTCTCTTGGTCTGTTAGTTTGATGTTTGCATGTATTAAATTTCCACTATCTATTAGAACCCGTCACTAGTTGTTTGCATCCTTTGACTGGCCACCTTAGGGTAATTGCATCTAGTTTATTTGTTAGGTTTAGCTGTGAAATAGTTAAAGACACTAAACCACAAGTAACAAGGGAATAAGGGATTATTCTTGGTAGTGGGGTTGGGCGACCTCTATAAGGAAATAGTCAAAACTTATATGGTGTGCATGTTTGACGTTCTCATAAAACTTAATGACTCATGCATGGGTAACAGCTGTCTTAGCTTGAACTAGGGAACATGTAGGTTAACTGGCTAAGGAAGGCCCAAGAAGCTCTTAATTTATGCATTAGGAGAACAATTGCGAGAAAGTAACTAGCCAATCCTTTTTAGCAGTCAAACTTTAATATGTTGTGTTCAAATTAACTGTCATTAGCCTTGGATGGTTATTGCATGCTTATCTGATTTGAAACTGAAAACTTAACATTGCAAGATAGAATAAAGGGTGTGTGCGTGTAGTGTGGTGTATGTGTGTTTCCATCTTTCCAAAACCCCCCATTTAGTTATTCTAGTGATTAATTACATTGAATTGTTGATTATTAACCATTCCCTGTGGGATCGACCTCGTGCTTGTACGCTTTGCTACTGATGCGATTCGTGCACTTGCGAGTATACTTGGAATGAAATAGATGTTTATTTTGTTCTAAGAAAACATTCAACAAGTTTTTTGCGCCGTTGCCGGGGAATAGTGTCTAATATCAATGAATTGGATTAATTAGTCATTAGAATTAGGTTATATTAGCTAGATTTCATTTTTTTTTTAGTTTTAATAAATGCCATCCCTTTATATGCATTCTTTCTACTGATTGTGTGTTTTTCTCTTGTTTAGGTGTGTTTATGAACCCTAGCTTGTTGCAAGGTTGGAGAGGCTCAAAAAGGAGACTTTAGGTACATCACAAGGCAGCCCGCAACCTAGTGCATCAGATTCGAGTAGTGAAGAGACTGAGAGTGTCGACATGGCTGAGACAAACGAGATGATGACGTAGCCCCTTAGCCATTTTTCAGCACCTTCGCTGCCCACTCAACCATCTTGCATTCGGTATGCAACCATAGCCACTGATTTCGAAATCAAGAATGGCCAGATTCATTTGTTGCCGAGCTACCATGGGCTAAATGGGGAGGATTCGATCCACTTTTTGAAGGAGTTTTCTGGGGTTTGTGAAGCCGCACAGTTGAGGGGTCTGAATGCCGATCAGTACCGTTTGAGGATGTTCCCTTTTGCGCTTAAGGACAAGGCAAAGAGGTGGTTGTATTCGCTGCCCAGTGGTTCCATTTCGACATGGGATGATCTTTCGAGCAAGTTCCTAAACAAGTTTTATTCCATTTCCAAGACAAATTCGATTCGGAAGGAGATCCTTGGATTTGTGCAGAAAGCGGACGAGCCATTCCATGAGACTTGGGACAGATTCAATGAGTTACTTACTAGCTGCCCACACCATAACCTATCTCCTTGGTATGTGATTTGTTGTTTTTATCAGGGATTATTGGAGAAAGATCAAGCCAAGGTGGATTCGGCATGTGGTGGTGCGTTTATGTCAAAAACGGAGGATGAGGCTACAGATTTGTTTGAGTCACTCTCTTTGAGTTCTCAACAGTGGGATTCCAATCGTTCAAGGGGAGGACCAAAGAGAGGTTTATATGAGGTAGCTGATGTGCCAAACACCATGGAGGGACAGATTTTGGAAATCAAGACTATGGTGCAAAAGTTATCTATGGCTCAAGAGAAGATGATGGATATGCAAGAACAAGGAGGTGATGTGGAACACGTGAATCAGGTTGGGAATTATCCTACGGTGCCATATGATCCATTTTCTAACAGTTATAACCTTGGATGGAAGAACAACCCTAATTTCAGGTGGAGCAACAACAATGGACAGCAAGCTAGTGGGAGCACCAACAAGCCATATATGCACCCTAATGCCGAGAGGCCTAGTTTGGAGGACAAGATTGCTCAGATTGCTCAAAGCACCACTTCCCTTGCTCAGAGCACTAACTCCTTCATGAACCGTACCGAGCAGTAGATGTAAGCCAATTCGAAGGCTATTGCACATTTGGAGAGTCAAATGGGTCAGATTGCCACTACTTTGGGTCAGAGAGAGAAGGGGAAATTGCCAAGCCAGCCCATCGTTAACCCGTAGAATGTGGAGCATGTAAATGCTATTTTGAGGACTACTCCAAGAAAGAGAGTTAGAGTGGTCAAGACTAAGGAGGTGATTGAGATCATGGATAGTGAAGAGGAGGAGGATCCGGAAATGATTGAAGAGAAAGATGACACACGTGTGATTCCCCTCATTCCGGACATCGACATCACCAAGTTTCCAGCAACCATGAGGGAGTTGAAGTCTATTGAGAAGAAGGTTGAGGAGCAAGGGCATAGTCACAACGTTCCTAGGGAGATTTGTGGTTATCTCTTTGCATCTTTTCCAAGCAAGAAGAGGGATCCGGGCTCGTTGGTCATACCATGCAGCAAAGGGGAGTATGTGATCGCCAATGCCTTAATTGACAATGGCTCAGCTATCAATGTCATGCCGCTGGTGGTGTTCAAGAGGCTTGGATTTGTGGAGGCTGATTTGCAACCGTTTGATTTGAACATTCGCTTCGCCAACTCTTCAGTCGAGAAAGCCCGTGGTATGCTTGTGGATGTTTTGGTTAAATGTCGTAAATTACAAATCCCCTCTGATTTCATAGTGCTAGATGTGCCGAGACTTCCGGGTGACGTTTCGATTATTCTTGGGAGACCATTTTTGTGAACCTCTAACATGGAGTACAAAGCAATGGAGAGTACCATGAAGATTTGGCACTACACCAAGCAAGAGGTGTATTGTCTCACTTCCGAAATGCCACAAAGCGAGGAGATCACTTTTTATGGAGAAGAGAAGTCAGAAATGGAGAGCTTCTTTAGTGCGTTCTTAGGGAGTGCCGAGAGTAGTAGTGGCAAGAAGAAGAGGAAAGGATGATGAGTGTGCATTTTGCATCACTTTATGATACTAATTCCTTAACCTAGAGTGTTAGAACTCGATATTTTGTGTTTCTTGTCTTGTTTTTGTGTTTTCAGGTCAAATGAAGCAGAAATGAGAAAAAGAAGCAAATGGAGCCATTTTGGGGCATTTCCTGGTCAAACCAGGAAAACGAGTGAAATCTTGGTCAAACCAGGAAAAGTGCAGAAATCCTAGTCAAATGAGGACTCCTAGTCACACTAGGAAACATCAAGTCCAGAACCATCATTGCGGTGCCAGAAATGTGAAATCCTGATTCGAACAGGAAATCCTGGTTGAACTAGGAAACCTAACCCAACTAGGGAAAGGAGTCCTAGTGACACTAGGAGACCCCAGGGGCAATATGGTCATTACGAGAAGTCGAAATGGATAAGGAATCTCTCATTTTCAAGGAATCCTAGTTGCACCAGGAAATGTTTTTCAAGGTTCCAGAAGCTTCCAGAAGGTGGTGGACATCCATGGAAATGAATGGGGGAAGAAATGAATTTGAATTCAAATGGAAATGAGGGGCAAAATGGGAAGTCAAAAGTGGAGGGCCCATGGGCCCTAGGGATGCCGAACCAAGTGGGCCATGCATGCACATGCATGGGCCCAAACCCTAGCAGCCCAAAAGCCATACGCAAGGAGGAAGAAGGCAGCCCATGCATGCGCATGCATGCCATGCAAACCCTAGCAAGACAAGGGGCCATGCGCAAGCCCAAGGTGACAAGCCCAAGATGGAAGCCCATGGAGTAAAACCCTAGCCCATCTTGTGCAAGTAACTGAAGCCCAACATGGAAGCTCAACATGCAAGCCCAAAGCCCAAGGCTACCAGCCCATGCGCCAAGGAGGGACCCTAGCTAGGCTAGGCGTGAGCCACTTAAGCCCAAAGGGGGAAGCCCAACACGCAAGGCCTAGTTCAGCTAGCCCTAGCTGAAGCCGCAAGCAACTAGGAAAGGGAAACCCTAGCAGCCGCAAGCTTCAGCCTCCTTGCCTCTCAAGGAATGTTCCCCTATTTAAACCCCCTTCATTCAGGACCTTTGGGCACTTCTGGCACCTACACACTCCAGCCGAAAAATTCCTTTCTCTTCTCCTAGTTTTATTTTTCTGTTTTAGGTTTTTAGTTTCAACTTCTATTTCTTGTAAGGTGAGCCGAATTCAGAGAGAGACTTAGAGAGAGGGTGGCGTGACAAGTGAGAGGGAAGGACCAGCCTGCTGCCGCAAGCCATAGCTCACCTTGCCGTGAGTTCCTCCTGCTTGCTAGGTGCCTCCTTCTTCCTCTCTCCTTGCCGCAGCCCCCATGTGTTTGTACCTCTGATTTTTGCTTTCTTTTTCCTTCTAGTTTCCATTTCTATTGATGGATTGTGCCTCTGAATTTATTTAATTAATTTGCTGGATTTATTTAGTTTGTCTCTTTATTACCTTTAGTGCATGGTTCTGATTTTAGTTAGTTGTTTATGTTTATGCAATTTAATTTATGCAATCTAAGTTAGTTGTTTAGTTGTTCCTTTAATTTTATATTTCTGATTTCAATTCTGTAAGCCTTTAAATTCATTAACTTTGCGTTTCTGATTTCATTTGCAAGCATGAATTGGGATTTTATTTATTGGTTGCTGTTTTGTTTTTATTTGTTTTATTTAATTATGTAGGTTAGTTATTTTATCTTGCATGTTAGTCGTAGGTCGATTAATGGATTCGTATGCTTTAACAAATCGTTTATCCATCTCTTGGTCTGTTAGTTTGATGTTTGCGCGTATTAAATTTCCACTATCTATTAGAACCCCCGTCACTAGTTGTTTGCATCCTTTGACTGGCCACCTTAGGGTAATTGCATCTAGTTTATCTGTTAGGTTTAGCTGTGAAATAGTGAAAGACACTAAACCACAAGTAACAAGGGAATAAGGGATTATTCTTGGTAGTGGGGTTGGGCGACCTCTATAAGGAAATAGTCAAAGCTTATATGTTGTGCATGTTTGACGTTCTCATAAAACTTAATGACTCCTGCATGGGTAACAGCTGCCTTAGCTTGAACTAGGGAACATGTAGGTTAACTAGCTAAGGAAGGCCCAAGAAGCTCTTAGTTTATGCATTAGGAGAACAATGGCGAGAAAGTAACTAGTCAAACCTTTTTAGCTGTCAAACTTTAATATGTTGTGTTCAAATTAACTGTCATTAGCCTTGGATGGTTATTGCATGCTTATCTGTTTTGAAACTGAAAACTTAACATTGCAAGATAGAATAATGGGTGTGTGCGTGTGGTGGTGTGTGCGTGTGTTCCATCTTTCCAAAACCCCCCATTTAGTTATTCTAGTGATTAATTGCATTGATTTACTGTATATTAACCATTCCCTGTGGGATCGACCTCGTGCTTGTACGCTTTGCTACTGATGCGATTCGTGCACTTGCGAGTAAACTTAGAATGAGGTAATTGTTTATTTTGTTCTAAGAAAACACATCAACAAAGGACGCAAGTACAGGAGAAGGCAATGTCAGGCTGAAGACAGAAAAACAAGCGCTTATTGGGAGGCAACCCAAGTTTTTGTTTCGAATAATGGAGGAGGAGTCATCGAGGACCAAGGAGGCCGCGCCTACCCTTGGAGTGTCCACGCTTGCGTACGCAAGTAAACTGTTTCTTTATTTCGCTTCATAAGACAATTTTTCATTTTTGTGTGTTTATTTGGTTTTGGATATTTGCAATATCCCGTTTCGCTTAATTTGATCATTCGTGCATTTATTTCATATACATTGAGGGCAATGTAGCATTTAAGTGTGGGGAGAAGGGCAATTGTCATTTGTTAGTGTTTTTAGGTTAGAACAAGTGTTTAGGGTGTTTTAAGTGTTTTTGAGTGTTTTTAGAAAAAGAAAAAAAAAAATTTTCGTTTTTAGTGTTTTTAGGTTAGGAAAAAAACTTTTTCTTTTGTTTCTAAACTTAGGGTGTCAAAACCCACATCAAAATGCACATTTTCTTTAGATCTCATTCACCTTAGTGATGGATGTGATTCTTTAGAAGTGTGCGACATTGTTTTAAAAACAAAAAGTTTTTGAGTCATTTTAGTTGTTTCAGGTCGTTTTGAGTCCCCAACTAATTGATTTGAGTGTGTATGATTGTTGTTGGATCCTTAAATGTTTGCATTTTAGGCCCTCTATCTTCATGTATTTAGTACTTAGTCCCTATATTTTATGTTATTTATTTGTATTTTTCTCTTTTATAGGTGGAAAGCCCGTAGGAATTAAATGGATGCAAATCAGCCCATTTTGAGCTTAAATGAATATTTGCTGTTTAAAGGGAAGGCCAAGATCAAAAGAGGGTCCAAGAGCATGACGAAATGGAAGCCCAGCCCAAACCACATAGGAAGTGGCGTGTGTGCTAAGAGAGAAGGGCTGGCCGCACCTTGCAAGGCTCTCCTTTTCTAATTGGGCTCTAAAAAAATCAGATTTGATATTACCCTAGTTATTTCATTTTAATTCCTGATTTATTGGAGGCTCATTAAGGGGAGGAGATCAGCTACATGGAAGCCCATAAGGACCAGCTACACCTTGCGCAAGAGAGGGAAGCCCTAGGGCCTTGCGCGCACAACTTAAGCCCAAACCCTAGCTGCCGCACATTCTTTTCTCTCCAAACCCTAGCAGCCGCATCTTCCTAGCTTGAAAACCCTAGCTGCCGCACACCCTTATAAATTCATCTCTTTCTCTCATTTTGGAGGTTCACACACTTGGGAAAAAAAATCAGAAAATAGAGGGAGAGGGGCTGCTGGAGGCGTGAGCTCTCCTTGGGATGTTTTCTCTTCTTCTTTTCTTTTCTTGTAATTGTTAGATGAAAAACATGATTTCGTGGCTGTTCTTGTTTTCTAGCATGAACTAATCACGTTTTCTAGGGCCTAGGATTCAGCCCTAGGCCGAATATTCAATGGTTTAGTTATGTAATTGCTGCTTATTTATTTAATTCCATGGATTGATGATTTTGATTTCATTGTTATCATTGTTCTCTTGTTGTTTCTAATCCTTGATTGATCACCTAGGATTATTGCATCTAGAATTTAATCAATTTAGGGTGAGGACAACCAATCAATCCCTAATGTGAGTGATAAACAATCTAGGGCTTAGTAATTGGCTAAAATCTGATTGTGTGAATTCAATTTTAGATCACCTAGGGTAGACGCCATGCACTAGGGATTTAATTGCATTTATTTTCTCATATAAGCTTAATGAATTCTGTTTGTGCATTCCTATGTAGACGCCATGCATAGGTCACATATAGAGTACAAGAACTAGGGTAGACGCCATGCACTAGTTTATACATTTGGGGGATCATGCATTTCATGCTATGCCATAGGTGAATATGTGAATGCATTCATCAATAGGAATTAAAGGTTTCAGAAATTGCACCATGACATTGGATATGAGGTCTAGTGGTAAAGTCCTAGAGTCCTAGTATCATCTATCAATCTATTTTCACAAGATAACTTGCTGTTTCATACCCTTTGCTAGTCGCGCATCTTAGTTTTTGTTTAGGTTTAATTTGCTGTTTTCAAGTCATACAAACTCCCTCTCATTCGTGTGTGTGTGTGCGTGCGTTTCATTTCAAGTGAGTAGCTGCCCTAGGCGTGACAACTTGGGCAGCCACTCGTGTCTTGTTTTCTTGTTTCTTTTTAGCACTCGGATTATCATTTAAAGATCAACAATAGTCCTCGTGGGATCGACCTTGCTTGTCATCTATATTATATATAGATTCGTGCACTGCGAGTATTAAAATTTAAAACGAACAATTGTTATAAGCATGTTTTAGTATTGTGTGTATATTTGATGTTCTTTTCATTCTAATAGTGTTCCATAACATATCTTGCAATTCTATGTCATTTGGCCTTGTTGATATGAATTTAGGTTGTGATTAGCATTACTAATGATTATATGCATAATAGAGTAGACTTGCATGACCTAAGTGAGCTTTTGAGCCTTGTTCTTCAATTCTTGAGTGTTGCGCGCCACTCTGATTCTATCATTGTCATGTAAGTCGTTGTTTTGATCTCATTGTCTTTCATTTAGTCATTTGCTTGGAATATGCATAATCTTGAATCAATGAGCTAGAACTCTTTTCTTGTGTACACAAAGCATGTCGTATTTGCATAACTCTTAAGAAATGAATTTACGCCCTGTTTGTGTACCCCATAGCCTGGAAGCCTACCCATTACATGTTTTATCCTTAGTTACCCATTTTGAGCCTTTTAAGCCGTTTTCTTTGTTACCCCATACCAAACCCTAAGTTTGGGGGTGTTACACCCCATTTTACCCGTTTTACCATTTTTATGGTATTGCAAGTTGTTTATATGTTGATTGAGGTGAAAAAGAAGTGAAAATGCATAGCTTATACAAAAATGTGTCAGAAAAGTATGTTTGCCGTGCCCAAAGAAAAGAAAAAGAAAAGAAATCAAAGAAAAGAGATGGGACGGTTTCAAAAGAAAAAGTGAGCAAAAAAAAAAAAAAAAAAAAGAGTTCAAATTGAGCTATGAAGTGCAAAGAAGCAAAGTGTACCTCAGAATGTTCTATTGATGCTTGCAATTTCATGGATTTAACCCTTTGTGTTTCCTTTTCTTTTCAATACCCTATCCTAGCCTAAGCCTTCATTATAACCTTATTAAAAGCCCTAGCTGATCTCAAGAAGTGTGTATTATACTTATGTGGAGTCTATTTAAGAAGGAAGCCTATGGTCATTGATTCTATTTCAAGCATTTGGATTCCTTTCATGAGATCAGTATTCTTTCTAAAATGTGCCTTTATTTCATGTACATATGTAAGCTAATTGTTTTTGTTACCTATTTCCTCTCACATATACTTTTGAGTGCACATATCAACCCAATTCTTGAGTGTTTATCATTGAGACTATGCCATAGTGAGGATTGGAGTTGAATTTATCATGTATGTATTGATTTAGTCTTGTTTGTCTAATACTTGGTTTTGTGTAAAGGATGGCCTATATGATAATAGAGGAGTAAGGTATGTTATTTGAAATGTTATTAGAATTTGGAGAATAGAATTTATATGCCTTGCTTTCCCATGTGATTAATGGTTGTGCGCAAGAATTCAGTTGTTGGGATGTTGGAGTCAGTCTTGAGTTTTTTCTTTCCTTTATTTGCTCGAGGACTAGCAAAATCTAAGTTTGGGGATGTGATGAGTGTGCATTTTGCATCACTTTATGATACTAATTCCTTAACCTAGAGTGTTAGAACTCGATATTTTGTGTTTCTTGTCTTGTTTTTGTATTTTCAGGTCAAATGAAGCAGAAATGAGAAAAAGAAGCAAATGGAGCCATTTTGGGACATTTCCTAGTCAAACTAGGAAAATGAGTGAAATCCTGGTCAAACCAGGAAAAGTGCAGAAATCCTAGTCAAATGAGGATTCCTAGTTACACTAGGAAATATCAAGTCCAGAACCATCATTACGGAGCCAGAAATGAGAAATCCTGATTGGAACAGGAAATCCTGGTTGAACTAGGAAACCTAACCCAACTAGGGAAATGAGTCCTAATGACACTAGGAGACCCCAGGGGCAATATGGTCATTACGAGAAGTCGAAATGGATAAGGAATCCTTCATTTTCAAGGAATCCTAGTTGCACCAGGAAATGTTGGTCACAATCAACTCTACAAAGTCAAGGTTCCAGAAGCTTCTAGAAGGTGGTGGACATCCATGGAAATGAATGGAGGAAAGAAATGAATTTGAATTCAAATGGAAATGAGGGGCAAAATGGGAAGTCAAAAGTCAAGGGCCCATGGGCCTAAGGGATGCCTAACCCAAGATGGGCCCAAACCCTAGCAGCCCAAAGTCCATGCGTAAGGAGCAAGATGGCAGCCCATGCATGCGCATGCATGCCATGCAAACCCTAGCAGCCAAGGAGCCCATGCGCAAGCCCAAGATGCAAGCTCAAGGTGGAAGCCCATGGAGTGAAACCCTAGCCCATCTTGTGCAAGCCACTTCAGCCCAACACATATATGTTGTGCATGTTTGACGTTCTCATAAAACTTAATGACTCCTGCATGGGTAACAGCTGCCTTAGCTTGAACTAGGGAACAAGTACGTTAACTGGCTAAGTAAGGCCCAAGAAGCTCTTATTTTATGCATTAGGAGAACAATTGCGAGAAAGTAACTAGCCAAACCTTTTTAGCAGTCAAACTTTAATATGTTGTGTTCAAATTAACTGTCATTAGCCTTGGATGGTTATTGCATGCTTATCTGATTTGAAACTGAAAACTTAACATTGCAAGATAGAATAAAGGGTGTGTGCGTGTGGTATGGTGTGTGTGTGTTTCCTGATGAGTGTGCATTTTGCATCACTTTATGATACTAATTCCTTAACCTAGAGTGTTAGAACTCGATATTTTGCGTTTCTTGTCTTGTTTTTGTGTTTTCAGGTCAAATGAAGCATAAATGAGAAAAAGAAGCAAATGGAGCCATTTTGGGACATTTCCTGGTCAAACCAGGAAAACGAGTGAAATCCTGGTCAAACCAGGAAAAGTGCAGAAATCCTAGTCGAATGAGGATTCCTAGTCACACTAGGAAACATCAAATTCAGAACCATCATTGCAGAGCCAGAAATGTGAAATCCTGATTCAAACAGGAAATCCTGGTTGAACTAGGAACCTAACCCAACTAGGGAAAGGAGTCCTAATGACACTAGGAGACCCCAGGGGCACTAGGAGACCCCAGGGGCAATATGGTCATTACAAGAAGTCGAAATGGATAAGGAATCTCTCATTTTCAAGAAATCCTAGTTGCACCAGGAAATGTTAGTCAAAGTCAACTCTACAAAGTCAAGGTTCCATAAGCTTCTAGAAGGTGGTGGACATCCATGGAAATGAATGGAGGGAATAAATGAATTTGAATTCAAATGGAAATGAGGGGCATAATGGGAAGTCAAAAGTCAAGGGCCCATGGGCCTAGGGATGCCGAACCAAGATGGGCCATGCATGCACATGCATGGGTGTTGATGTGTTTTCTTAGAAGAAAATAAACAATTACCTCATTCTAAGTTTACTCGCAAGTGCACGAATCGCATCAGTAGCAAAGCGTACAAGCACGAGGTCGATCCCACAGGAAATGGTTAATATACAACAAATCAGTGCAAATAATCACTAGAATAACTAAATGGGGGGTTTTGAAAGATGGAAACACACGCACACATCACCACACGCACACACTCTTTATTCTATCTTGCAATGTTAATTTTCAGTTTCAAATCAGATAAGCATGCAATAACCATCCAAGGCTAATGACAGTTAATTTGAACACAACATATTAAAGTTTGACAGCTAAAAAGGTTTGGCTAGTTACTTTCTCGCCATTGTTCTCCTAATGCATAAACTAAGAGCTTCTTGGGCCTTCCTTAGGTAGTTAACCTACATGTTCCCTAGTTCAAGCTAGGGCAGCTGTTACCCATGCAGGAGTCATTAAGTTTTATGAGAACGTCAAACATGCACAACATATAAGCTTTGACTATTTCCTTATAGAGGTCGCCCAACCCCACTACCAAGAATAATCCCTTATTCCCTTGTTACTTGTGGTTTAGTGTCTTTGACTATTTCACAGCTAAACCTAACAGATAAACTAGATGCAATTACCCTAAGGTGGCCAGTCAAAGGATGCAAACAACTAGTGACGGGGGTTCTAATAGATAGTGGAAATTTAATATGCGCAAACATTAAACTAACAGACCAAGAGACGGATAAACGATTTGTTAAAGCATACGAATCCATTAATCGACCTACGACTAACATGCAAGATAGAATAACTAACCTACATAATTAAATAAAACAAATAAAAACAGAAACTAACAAATAAATAAAATCCCAATTCATGCTTGTTAACGGAAATCAGAAACGCAAAATTAAAGAAATTAAAAGCATAAACAAATGGAACTCAGCAACATGAATTGAAAGCAATAAAGAGATAACTAAATAAAATCAGATTGCAAAGATTAAATAACAACTAACTAAAATCAGAACCAAAGCTATAAACTAATTAAATTCAGAAACTTAAATTAAATAAATTCAGAAACCAATATCCAACATTAAAAAAAAAGAAACTAGAACAAAAATCAGAAGAAGCAAGGGGAAGAGGCTGCGGCAAGACAAGAAAGGGAAGGCACCTTGCACAAGCAATTGGCTCACGGCTATGGTGAGCTAGGGCTTGCGACTTAGGGGTGTCCCTCCTTGCAGCCACGCCACTTCTCTTTCTCTCTTTACCTTCGGCTAGCTCTCCCTAGAACAAGACTAAATTCTGAAATTAAAAACCTAGAACAGAAAAATAAAACAAAGAGGAGAGAGGGATTTCGGCTGGAGTGTAGGTGAAAAAGTAATGTCCCCCTAAAAGTCTGAATGAGGGGGTTTAAATAGGAGAAGCCTTCCTTGAGAGGCAAGGAAGAGACTTGCGGCTGCATAGGGTTCTCCTTTTCCTAGTGCCTTGCGGCTTCAGCTAGGGTTAGCTGACTAGGGCCTTGCGGCATGGGCTTCCCCCTTTGGGCTTAAGTTGCTCACGCCTAGCCTAGCTAGGGTCCCTCCTTGGCGCATGGGCTGGTAGCCTTGGGCTTTGGGCTTGCATGTTGGGCTTCCATGTTGGGCTTCAGTTGCTTGCACAAGATGGGCTAGGGTTTCACTCCATGGGCTTCCATCTTGGGCTTGTCACCTTTGGGCTTGCGCATGGCCCCTTGTCTTGCTAGGGTTTGCATGGCATGCATGCGCATGCATGGCTGCCATCTACCTCCTTGCGTGTGGCTTTTGGGCTGCTAGGGTTTGGGCCCTGTTGCTCCTTTTTGTACAACTTGTTTTACTTGGAATTTAGAAACGAATACCAAGTTGTAGCTCGCAAGTATACGAATCGCTCATGTAAGCATAGCGTATAAGTACGAGGTCGATCCCACGAGGAATAGGTAAATACACATCAAACCAATTCAACTTACCACTAGAATAACCAAACACACACACACGGCAGGGGGGGTTTGTAGATTGTTAAACTCACACACACCACATACACACACACACAATTGCAATGCTAAGAATTCAGAATCCACACCAATTGATGGAAATACAACCAAGCAATTCAAGATAATGCATAAATGTAATAAAAGTTCATCTACTAAAAGGTTTGGCTAGTCACTTTTAGCAATTACTCCCCTTACTGTGCATAAACTAAGAGCTTCTTGGGCCTTCCTTAGCCAGTTAACTTGCATGTTCCCTAGTTCTAAGCTAAGGCAGCTGTTACCCATGCAAGAGTCGTTACGATCTGTGAGAGTGACAAACACATAGCGCATGGCTCCAAATTAATGTACTGTATGTCATCTATGATCCCTTTTTCTCATGAATATTATCTTAGGATACCCACTTGTTGCCTACTGAAACTATCATCCTTTCGAGCTTGTTTAGTTCCACAACATAAATCTAGATGCATGCAACCTAAGGTGATCAGTCAAAGATGCAAAACAAATAGAGTCAATTTAAATAGAGATCAAGGATTTACTACATGCATCAAATTAAATCACAAGTGTCACCATTGCATAACTCACAATTAAAGTTTCATCATCCAACTTAGCAAAGCAATAAAAAAACTCAAAACATAATAATAAAGAAAATAAAACATCTAACTTCCATTATAATAATTAAATCCACAATGAAAGCAAGAACAAGCTAATTAACTAAAGAAAAAGAAGGAAATCAAAAGAAAAAAATAAAGAACATCACAAGAGGGTGGCAGCGGCACAAGAGAGAAGAAGAGGAGAGACATAGCAGCAAGGAGGCTCACGGCAAAGGTGAGCTAGGGCTGCGGCACATGGTCTCTCATTCTCCCTCAAGTGGCGCCACCCTCTCACTCTCTCTCTCTGAAATTCGGCCTCCCCCTCTCTCTTTGAATTCTGAAAATATAAAAATATGGGAACCCTAAACAATGAGAGAATAGGATATATTTATAGAGGTGAGGTGAGGATTCCTTGGGAGGCAAGGAGAAGACAAGGTGCGGCTAGGGTTTCATTAAAAGAACATGGGCTTAAGTGAATTTCTTGCTCCTTAAGACTTTTAATTTTCGGCCAAAAGTGGGCCTTGGGCTAATTTGGGCTCTTTTTGGGCGTAACTTATTTTCAGCTCGCGGAAGTGCTGCGCTACCTCCACTAAAATGACCATAACTTGAGCTAGAAAACTCGGAATCGAAATCCGTAAAATTCCCTGCGAAGCTAACATCCGTATCTTTCCAACCATATATGGCATGCTACCTGATTCGTTCTGGAGAATTACAGAATTGCTGTCGAAATTTGATGTTCAGATTTCAGGGTTTTGACTTCCTTGCAAGATAAGGACTCCTTGTGTGTCGACTTGGCCTAGGGTTTCCAAACACACATGTGGGCTGCTGCACCCTTGTAAGCGTGATGGGCTTAAGTGACTTGCAAGTGGGCTGGCGCAAGGAAGCTTGGAATGGGCTGCTAGTGGCGTGATGGGCTTGCTCCCTTCTAGCTTGCGCATGGCTGCATGACTTGGTCTGAATGGGTTGCACATAGGCCCTAGGGTTTCAGTGCATGGGCTGCCACCTTGCATGGCGTGATGGACTTGGGCTGCTAGGTTTAGGCGCATGGGCTTGCATGGGATGCGCATGCATGCATGGGCTGCCACCTTCCCATTGACTTCCACATAGGCCCATGGCCCATTTGACTTGATGACATGTCATAGTTGACCCTTGACCATTGACTTTGACTTCCCATTTCGCCCCTCATTTCCATGGATGTCCCCCACCTTCTAGAAGCTTCTGGAACCTTGACTTGATAGAGTGGACTTTGACCAACCTTTCCTAGTCCCACTAGGATTCCTTGTAGACGTAGGATTCCTTGTCCATTTCAACTTCTCATAATGACCATATTGCCCCTAGTGACTCTTAGTCTCATCAGGACTCCTTTTCCTAGTAGGATTAGGTTTCCTAGTTCAACCAGGAATTCCTGCTTCAATTAGGATTTCTCATTTCTGGCTTGGCAATGATGGTTCTGGGCTTGATGTTTCCTCTTGTGACTAGGAATCCTCATTTGACTAGGATTTCTGCTCGTTTCCTAGTTTGTCCAGGAAATGTCCCAAAACGGCTCCATTTGCTCATATTTCCTATTTTTGCTTCATTAGACCTAAAAACACAAAAACAAGATAACAGACACCAAAGTATCGAGTTCTAACACTCTAGGTTAGGGAGTTAGTATCATAAAATAACGTAAAATGAACACTCATCACACCCCCAAACTTAGACTTTGCTAGTCCTCGAGCAAAGAAAATAAAGAAAAAGACTCAAAGACTCAAAAACAAACTAACTAACTTTCCCAACAAATGATATCATGAGTATGACCAACAATAACATAGTAGAGCAAGGCATATATAACATTTATTCTTCAAATTCTAATAATGCTTCAAATAACATACCTTACTCCTCCATTGTGCATATAGGTCATTCTCTTCATAACCCAAGAGTTAGACACGCCACGAATAGATCACATATACAAAATAGATTCAACTCCAATCCTCACCAAGGTATACTCTCAACAATAAAGCACTCAAGAATTGGGTTGAATTGTGCACTCAAAGGATATGTGAGAGAATTTATGTAATCAAAAAGAAGTAGCTCACATATTAGCATGAAAGATAGGCATATTTGAAAGGAAACATGATCTCATGAAAGGAATATCAAAATACTTGAAATAAAATTAAAAACCATATGCTCCTCTCTCATCTACACTCCACATCAAGAACCACATTTCTCCTAAGATCAATTAGGACTTCCAAAAGGGTTAGCTTGGGTTAGGTGGGATATAAACAATGAAAAGGGTATACAACAAAGGGCTAGATCTATGGAATTGCAACTAACACAACTCTTAGAGGCATACCTTCCACAATTGCACTACATAGCTTGACTATTTCAATTTTTTTTTCTTTTGGAACCGTCCCATACACTTCACTCTTTTTTTTTTTTTTTTTTTTTTTTTTTAAGGGTACGGCATACACACTTTTGTAGCACTTTTCATTTTTCTTTTGTTTCAAGCTATGCATAAACACTTTTCTTCAACCTCCAAAAGCCACAAATCAGTGCAACACCATAGATAAAAGAATAATTAGGTCAAGGGATGTAACTCCCCCAAACTTAAGATTAAACTAGGGTTAGAAAGTAAAGGGTTAACTAAAGGTTAAAAATACAACAAACAGGGCCTAAAATCATTTCCTAAGTTCCATGTAGTTATAAACATGCTTTGCATAATAAGAGAGAAGTTCTAGTTCATTGATTCAAATCATGTATATTTCAAGCATTTGATCAAAAGAATGAATAATGAGATCACACAACGACTTAAATGACAAGAAAGGAATAGAGTGGTGTCTAACACTCGAAAAATGAAGGACAAGGCTCAAAAGCTCACTTAGGTCATATAAGTCTACTCTAAAATGTATATGAATCACTAAATCATGCAAATCATAACTCAAGCTTATGAAAACAAGATCTAATCACATAGAATCATAATATAGGTTATGGAACAATATTAGAAAAAGAAGAACACATATCATATACAACAATGCTAAACATGCTTCTCAAAGACCATAAACAATCAATCAACTTGTTGGGGACTCTAAAAACACAATTAAAAACAAAAAGACTCAAAACTTTGTTTTTATTTAAAACAATGTCGCAACACGGTTCTAAGGATTCAACTCCATCATTAGAGTGGAATGAATTTTAGAGAATTGCATTTTGTTGTGGGTTTTAACACCCTAATTGAAAACAATCAGAAAGAATTTTTTATTTTTTTTTGTAGAAAAACCTAGAAACCTAAAAACAAAGAAATTGCATTTCCCCCCAAACTTAAATGACACATTGTCCTCAATGTGAAAGAAATAACAAACATGCATGATCAGTTAAAGTCAGGGAATCAAAACAATTATCCAACAAAACCAAAAATACAAAAAACTAAAAATTGGTTCAATGAAGCAAGGATGAAAGAAATTGTGTACTTGGATTGCAAGCATGGCCCAATGAATGCACAGCCACCATGATCCTCAAAGCATAGGTGCAGCCCCTTTGATCTTCTCGATTCACTCCCTTGATTTCTTCAAAAGCTTTGGGTTGCCTCCCAAACAGCGCTAAGTTTGTACGTCTTCAGCCAGACGTTGCCAATCGTCTACTCAAATGTCCTCTTCTTCCCTTTCTTGCTCTCGGCTTTGGAAAGCTCGCCATCCTTTATGGACTCTTTGAACCTTCCAAAAACTCTCAAAAACAATAATTGGTTAGAATAAGAATTCAAGTAGAAAATAACATTATTAAAACCTAAGAAAAAAAAAACTACAAAGAAAAATAAATAACATAACCTAATTCTAATGATAAGTAAAACCAATTCGATGATATTTAGCACCATTCCCCGGCAACGGCGCCAAAAACTTGTTGCTCCTTTTTGTACAACTTGTTTTACTTGGAATTTAGAAACGAATACCAAGTTGTAGCTCGCAAGTATACGAATCGCTCATGTAAGCATAGCGTATAAGTACGAGGTCGATCCCACGAGGAATAGGTAAATACACATCAAACCAATTCAACTTACCACTAGAATAACCAAACACACACACACGGCAGGGGGGGTTTGTAGATTGTTAAACTCACACACACCACATACACACACACACAATTGCAATGCTAAGAATTCAGAATCCACACCAATTGATGGAAATACAACCAAGCAATTCAAGATAATGCATAAATGTAATAAAGTTCATCTACTAAAAGGTTTGGCTAGTCACTTTTAGCAATTACTCCCCTTACTGTGCATAAACTAAGAGCTTCTTGGGCCTTCCTTAGCCAGTTAACTTGCATGTTCCCTAGTTCTAAGCTAAGGCAGCTGTTACCCATGCAAGAGTCGTTACGATCTGTGAGAGTGACAAACACATAGCGCATGGCTCCAAATTAATGTACTGTATGTCATCTATGATCCCTTTTTCTCATGAATATTATCTTAGGATACCCACTTGTTGCCTACTGAAACTATCATCCTTTCGAGCTTGTTTAGTTCCACAACATAAATCTAGATGCATGCAACCTAAGGTGATCAGTCAAAGATGCAAAACAAATAGAGTCAATTTAAATAGAGATCAAGGATTTACTACATGCATCAAATTAAATCACAAGTGTCACCATTGCATAACTCACAATTAAAGTTTCATCATCCAACTTAGCAAAGCAATAAAAAAACTCAAAACATAATAATAAAGAAAATAAAACATCTAACTTCCATTATAATAATTAAATCCACAATGAAAGCAAGAACAAGCTAATTAACTAAAGAAAAAGAAGGAAATCAAAAGAAAAAAATAAAGAACATCACAAGAGGGTGGCAGCGGCACAAGAGAGAAGAAGAGGAGAGACATAGCAGCAAGGAGGCTCACGGCAAAGGTGAGCTAGGGCTGCGGCACATGGTCTCTCATTCTCCCTCAAGTGGCGCCACCCTCTCACTCTCTCTCTCTGAAATTCGGGCTCCCCCTCTCTCTTTGAATTCTGAAAATATAAAAATATGGGAACCCTAAACAATGAGAGAATAGGATATATTTATAGAGGTGAGGTGAGGATTCCTTGGGAGGCAAGGAGAAGACAAGGTGCGGCTAGGGTTTCATTAAAAGAACATGGGCTTAAGTGAATTTCTTGCTCCTTAAGACTTTTAATTTTCGGCCAAAAGTGGGCCTTGGGCTAATTTGGGCTCTTTTTGGGCGTAACTTATTTTCAGCTCGCGGAAGTGCTGCGCTACCTCCACTAAAATGACCATAACTTGAGCTAGAAAACTCGGAATCGAAATCCGTAAAATTCCCTGCGAAGCTAACATCCGTATCTTTCCAACCATATATGGCATGCTACCTGATTCGTTCTGGAGAATTACAGAATTGCTGTCGAAATTTGATGTTCAGATTTCAGGGTTTTGACTTCCTTGCAAGATAAGGACTCCTTGTGTGTCGACTTGGCCTAGGGTTTCCAAACACACATGTGGGCTGCTGCACCCTTGTAAGCGTGATGGGCTTAAGTGACTTGCAAGTGGGCTGGCGCAAGGAAGCTTGGAATGGGCTGCTAGTGGCGTGATGGGCTTGCTCCCTTCTAGCTTGCGCATGGCTGCATGACTTGGTCTGAATGGGTTGCACATAGGCCCTAGGGTTTCAGTGCATGGGCTGCCACCTTGCATGGCGTGATGGACTTGGGCTGCTAGGTTTAGGCGCATGGGCTTGCATGGGATGCGCATGCATGCATGGGCTGCCACCTTCCCATTGACTTCCACATAGGCCCATGGCCCATTTGACTTGATGACATGTCATAGTTGACCCTTGACCATTGACTTTGACTTCCCATTTCGCCCCTCATTTCCATGGATGTCCCCCACCTTCTAGAAGCTTCTGGAACCTTGACTTGATAGAGTGGACTTTGACCAACCTTTCCTAGTCCCACTAGGATTCCTTGTAGACGTAGGATTCCTTGTCCATTTCAACTTCTCATAATGACCATATTGCCCCTAGTGACTCTTAGTCTCATCAGGACTCCTTTTCCTAGTAGGATTAGGTTTCCTAGTTCAACCAGGAATTCCTGCTTCAATTAGGATTTCTCATTTCTGGCTTGGCAATGATGGTTCTGGGCTTGATGTTTCCTCTTGTGACTAGGAATCCTCATTTGACTAGGATTTCTGCTCGTTTCCTAGTTTGTCCAGGAAATGTCCCAAAACGGCTCCATTTGCTCATATTTCCTATTTTTGCTTCATTAGACCTAAAAACACAAAAACAAGATAACAGACACCAAAGTATCGAGTTCTAACACTCTAGGTTAGGGAGTTAGTATCATAAAATAACGTAAAATGAACACTCATCACACCCCCAAACTTAGACTTTGCTAGTCCTCGAGCAAAGAAAATAAAGAAAAAGACTCAAAGACTCAAAAACAAACTAACTAACTTTCCCAACAAATGATATCATGAGTATGACCAACAATAACATAGTAGAGCAAGGCATATATAACATTTATTCTTCAAATTCTAATAATGCTTCAAATAACATACCTTACTCCTCCATTGTGCATATAGGTCATTCTCTTCATAACCCAAGAGTTAGACACGCCACGAATAGATCACATATACAAAATAGATTCAACTCCAATCCTCACCAAGGTATACTCTCAACAATAAAGCACTCAAGAATTGGGTTGAATTGTGCACTCAAAGGATATGTGAGAGAATTTATGTAATCAAAAAGAAGTAGCTCACATATTAGCATGAAAGATAGGCATATTTGAAAGGAAACATGATCTCATGAAAGGAATATCAAAATACTTGAAATAAAATTAAAAACCATATGCTCCTCTCTCATCTACACTCCACATCAAGAACCACATTTCTCCTAAGATCAATTAGGACTTCCAAAAGGGTTAGCTTGGGTTAGGTGGGATATAAACAATGAAAAGGGTATACAACAAAGGGCTAGATCTATGGAATTGCAACTAACACAACTCTTAGAGGCATACCTTCCACAATTGCACTACATAGCTTGACTATTTCAATTTTTTTTTCTTTTGGAACCGTCCCATACACTTCACTCTTTTTTTTTTTTTTTTTTTTTTTTTTAAGGGTACGGCATACACACTTTTGTAGCACTTTTCATTTTTCTTTTGTTTCAAGCTATGCATAAACACTTTTCTTCAACCTCCAAAAGCCACAAATCAGTGCAACACCATAGATAAAAGAATAATTAGGTCAAGGGATGTAACTCCCCCAAACTTAAGATTAAACTAGGGTTAGAAAGTAAAGGGTTAACTAAAGGTTAAAAATACAACAAACAGGGCCTAAAATCATTTCCTAAGTTCCATGTAGTTATAAACATGCTTTGCATAATAAGAGAGAAGTTCTAGTTCATTGATTCAAATCATGTATATTTCAAGCATTTGATCAAAAGAATGAATAATGAGATCACACAACGACTTAAATGACAAGAAAGGAATAGAGTGGTGTCTAACACTCGAAAAATGAAGGACAAGGCTCAAAAGCTCACTTAGGTCATATAAGTCTACTCTAAAATGTATATGAATCACTAAATCATGCAAATCATAACTCAAGCTTATGAAAACAAGATCTAATCACATAGAATCATAATATAGGTTATGGAACAATATTAGAAAAAGAAGAACACATATCATATACAACAATGCTAAACATGCTTCTCAAAGACCATAAACAATCAATCAACTTGTTGGGGACTCTAAAAACACAATTAAAAACAAAAAGACTCAAAACTTTGTTTTTATTTAAAACAATGTCGCAACACGGTTCTAAGGATTCAACTCCATCATTAGAGTGGAATGAATTTTAGAGAATTGCATTTTGTTGTGGGTTTTAACACCCTAATTGAAAACAATCAGAAAGAATTTTTTATTTTTTTTTGTAGAAAAACCTAGAAACCTAAAAACAAAGAAATTGCATTTCCCCCCAAACTTAAATGACACATTGTCCTCAATGTGAAAGAAATAACAAACATGCATGATCAGTTAAAGTCAGGGAATCAAAACAATTATCCAACAAAACCAAAAATACAAAAAACTAAAAATTGGTTCAATGAAGCAAGGATGAAAGAAATTGTGTACTTGGATTGCAAGCATGGCCCAATGAATGCACAGCCACCATGATCCTCAAAGCATAGGTGCAGCCCCTTTGATCTTCTCGATTCACTCCCTTGATTTCTTCAAAAGCTTTGGGTTGCCTCCCAAACAGCGCTAAGTTTGTACGTCTTCAGCCAGACGTTGCCAATCGTCTACTCAAATGTCCTCTTCTTCCCTTTCTTGCTCTCGGCTTTGGAAAGCTCGCCATCCTTTATGGACTCTTTGAACCTTCCAAAAACTCTCAAAAACAATAATTGGTTAGAATAAGAATTCAAGTAGAAAATAACATTATTAAAACCTAAGAAAAAAAAAACTACAAAGAAAAATAAATAACATAACCTAATTCTAATGATAAGTAAAACCAATTCGATGATATTTAGCACCATTCCCCGGCAACGGCGCCAAAAACTTGTTGCTCCTTTTTGTACAACTTGTTTTACTTGGAATTTAGAAACGAATACCAAGTTGTAGCTCGCAAGTATACGAATCGCTCATGTAAGCATAGCGTATAAGTACGAGGTCGATCCCACGAGGAATAGGTAAATACACATCAAACCAATTCAACTTACCACTAGAATAACCAAACACACACACACGGCAGGGGGGGTTTGTAGATTGTTAAACTCACACACACCACATACACACACACACAATTGCAATGCTAAGAATTCAGAATCCACACCAATTGATGGAAATACAACCAAGCAATTCAAGATAATGCATAAATGTAATAAAGTTCATCTACTAAAAGGTTTGGCTAGTCACTTTTAGCAATTACTCCCCTTACTGTGCATAAACTAAGAGCTTCTTGGGCCTTCCTTAGCCAGTTAACTTGCATGTTCCCTAGTTCTAAGCTAAGGCAGCTGTTACCCATGCAAGAGTCGTTACGATCTGTGAGAGTGACAAACACATAGCGCATGGCTCCAAATTAATGTACTGTATGTCATCTATGATCCCTTTTTCTCATGAATATTATCTTAGGATACCCACTTGTTGCCTACTGAAACTATCATCCTTTCGAGCTTGTTTAGTTCCACAACATAAATCTAGATGCATGCAACCTAAGGTGATCAGTCAAAGATGCAAAACAAATAGAGTCAATTTAAATAGAGATCAAGGATTTACTACATGCATCAAATTAAATCACAAGTGTCACCATTGCATAACTCACAATTAAAGTTTCATCATCCAACTTAGCAAAGCAATAAAAAAACTCAAAACATAATAATAAAGAAAATAAAACATCTAACTTCCATTATAATAATTAAATCCACAATGAAAGCAAGAACAAGCTAATTAACTAAAGAAAAAGAAGGAAATCAAAAGAAAAAAATAAAGAACATCACAAGAGGGTGGCAGCGGCACAAGAGAGAAGAAGAGGAGAGACATAGCAGCAAGGAGGCTCACGGCAAAGGTGAGCTAGGGCTGCGGCACATGGTCTCTCATTCTCCCTCAAGTGGCGCCACCCTCTCACTCTCTCTCTCTGAAATTCGGCCTCCCCCTCTCTCTTTGAATTCTGAAAATATAAAAATATGGGAACCCTAAACAATGAGAGAATAGGATATATTTATAGAGGTGAGGTGAGGATTCCTTGGGAGGCAAGGAGAAGACAAGGTGCGGCTAGGGTTTCATTAAAAGAACATGGGCTTAAGTGAATTTCTTGCTCCTTAAGACTTTTAATTTTCGGCCAAAAGTGGGCCTTGGGCTAATTTGGGCTCTTTTTGGGCGTAACTTATTTTCAGCTCGCGGAAGTGCTGCGCTACCTCCACTAAAATGACCATAACTTGAGCTAGAAAACTCGGAATCGAAATCCGTAAAATTCCCTGCGAAGCTAACATCCGTATCTTTCCAACCATATATGGCATGCTACCTGATTCGTTCTGGAGAATTACAGAATTGCTGTCGAAATTTGATGTTCAGATTTCAGGGTTTTGACTTCCTTGCAAGATAAGGACTCCTTGTGTGTCGACTTGGCCTAGGGTTTCCAAACACACATGTGGGCTGCTGCACCCTTGTAAGCGTGATGGGCTTAAGTGACTTGCAAGTGGGCTGGCGCAAGGAAGCTTGGAATGGGCTGCTAGTGGCGTGATGGGCTTGCTCCCTTCTAGCTTGCGCATGGCTGCATGACTTGGTCTGAATGGGTTGCACATAGGCCCTAGGGTTTCAGTGCATGGGCTGCCACCTTGCATGGCGTGATGGACTTGGGCTGCTAGGTTTAGGCGCATGGGCTTGCATGGGATGCGCATGCATGCATGGGCTGCCACCTTCCCATTGACTTCCACATAGGCCCATGGCCCATTTGACTTGATGACATGTCATAGTTGACCCTTGACCATTGACTTTGACTTCCCATTTCGCCCCTCATTTCCATGGATGTCCCCCACCTTCTAGAAGCTTCTGGAACCTTGACTTGATAGAGTGGACTTTGACCAACCTTTCCTAGTCCCACTAGGATTCCTTGTAGACGTAGGATTCCTTGTCCATTTCAACTTCTCATAATGACCATATTGCCCCTAGTGACTCTTAGTCTCATCAGGACTCCTTTTCCTAGTAGGATTAGGTTTCCTAGTTCAACCAGGAATTCCTGCTTCAATTAGGATTTCTCATTTCTGGCTTGGCAATGATGGTTCTGGGCTTGATGTTTCCTCTTGTGACTAGGAATCCTCATTTGACTAGGATTTCTGCTCGTTTCCTAGTTTGTCCAGGAAATGTCCCAAAACGGCTCCATTTGCTCATATTTCCTATTTTTGCTTCATTAGACCTAAAAACACAAAAACAAGATAACAGACACCAAAGTATCGAGTTCTAACACTCTAGGTTAGGGAGTTAGTATCATAAAATAACGTAAAATGAACACTCATCACACCCCCAAACTTAGACTTTGCTAGTCCTCGAGCAAAGAAAATAAAGAAAAAGACTCAAAGACTCAAAAACAAACTAACTAACTTTCCCAACAAATGATATCATGAGTATGACCAACAATAACATAGTAGAGCAAGGCATATATAACATTTATTCTTCAAATTCTAATAATGCTTCAAATAACATACCTTACTCCTCCATTGTGCATATAGGTCATTCTCTTCATAACCCAAGAGTTAGACACGCCACGAATAGATCACATATACAAAATAGATTCAACTCCAATCCTCACCAAGGTATACTCTCAACAATAAAGCACTCAAGAATTGGGTTGAATTGTGCACTCAAAGGATATGTGAGAGAATTTATGTAATCAAAAAGAAGTAGCTCACATATTAGCATGAAAGATAGGCATATTTGAAAGGAAACATGATCTCATGAAAGGAATATCAAAATACTTGAAATAAAATTAAAAACCATATGCTCCTCTCTCATCTACACTCCACATCAAGAACCACATTTCTCCTAAGATCAATTAGGACTTCCAAAAGGGTTAGCTTGGGTTAGGTGGGATATAAACAATGAAAAGGGTATACAACAAAGGGCTAGATCTATGGAATTGCAACTAACACAACTCTTAGAGGCATACCTTCCACAATTGCACTACATAGCTTGACTATTTCAATTTTTTTTTCTTTTGGAACCGTCCCATACACTTCACTCTTTTTTTTTTTTTTTTTTTTTTTTTTTAAGGGTACGGCATACACACTTTTGTAGCACTTTTCATTTTTCTTTTGTTTCAAGCTATGCATAAACACTTTTCTTCAACCTCCAAAAGCCACAAATCAGTGCAACACCATAGATAAAAGAATAATTAGGTCAAGGGATGTAACTCCCCCAAACTTAAGATTAAACTAGGGTTAGAAAGTAAAGGGTTAACTAAAGGTTAAAAATACAACAAACAGGGCCTAAAATCATTTCCTAAGTTCCATGTAGTTATAAACATGCTTTGCATAATAAGAGAGAAGTTCTAGTTCATTGATTCAAATCATGTATATTTCAAGCATTTGATCAAAAGAATGAATAATGAGATCACACAACGACTTAAATGACAAGAAAGGAATAGAGTGGTGTCTAACACTCGAAAAATGAAGGACAAGGCTCAAAAGCTCACTTAGGTCATATAAGTCTACTCTAAAATGTATATGAATCACTAAATCATGCAAATCATAACTCAAGCTTATGAAAACAAGATCTAATCACATAGAATCATAATATAGGTTATGGAACAATATTAGAAAAAGAAGAACACATATCATATACAACAATGCTAAACATGCTTCTCAAAGACCATAAACAATCAATCAACTTGTTGGGGACTCTAAAAACACAATTAAAAACAAAAAGACTCAAAACTTTGTTTTTATTTAAAACAATGTCGCAACACGGTTCTAAGGATTCAACTCCATCATTAGAGTGGAATGAATTTTAGAGAATTGCATTTTGTTGTGGGTTTTAACACCCTAATTGAAAACAATCAGAAAGAATTTTTTATTTTTTTTTGTAGAAAAACCTAGAAACCTAAAAACAAAGAAATTGCATTTCCCCCCAAACTTAAATGACACATTGTCCTCAATGTGAAAGAAATAACAAACATGCATGATCAGTTAAAGTCAGGGAATCAAAACAATTATCCAACAAAACCAAAAATACAAAAAACTAAAAATTGGTTCAATGAAGCAAGGATGAAAGAAATTGTGTACTTGGATTGCAAGCATGGCCCAATGAATGCACAGCCACCATGATCCTCAAAGCATAGGTGCAGCCCCTTTGATCTTCTCGATTCACTCCCTTGATTTCTTCAAAAGCTTTGGGTTGCCTCCCAAACAGCGCTAAGTTTGTACGTCTTCAGCCAGACGTTGCCAATCGTCTACTCAAATGTCCTCTTCTTCCCTTTCTTGCTCTCGGCTTTGGAAAGCTCGCCATCCTTTATGGACTCTTTGAACCTTCCAAAAACTCTCAAAAACAATAATTGGTTAGAATAAGAATTCAAGTAGAAAATAACATTATTAAAACCTAAGAAAAAAAAAACTACAAAGAAAAATAAATAACATAACCTAATTCTAATGATAAGTAAAACCAATTCGATGATATTTAGCACCATTCCCCGGCAACGGCGCCAAAAACTTGTTGCTCCTTTTTGTACAACTTGTTTTACTTGGAATTTAGAAACGAATACCAAGTTGTAGCTCGCAAGTATACGAATCGCTCATGTAAGCATAGCGTATAAGTACGAGGTCGATCCCACGAGGAATAGGTAAATACACATCAAACCAATTCAACTTACCACTAGAATAACCAAACACACACACACGGCAGGGGGGGTTTGTAGATTGTTAAACTCACACACACCACATACACACACACACAATTGCAATGCTAAGAATTCAGAATCCACACCAATTGATGGAAATACAACCAAGCAATTCAAGATAATGCATAAATGTAATAAAGTTCATCTACTAAAAGGTTTGGCTAGTCACTTTTAGCAATTACTCCCCTTACTGTGCATAAACTAAGAGCTTCTTGGGCCTTCCTTAGCCAGTTAACTTGCATGTTCCCTAGTTCTAAGCTAAGGCAGCTGTTACCCATGCAAGAGTCGTTACGATCTGTGAGAGTGACAAACACATAGCGCATGGCTCCAAATTAATGTACTGTATGTCATCTATGATCCCTTTTTCTCATGAATATTATCTTAGGATACCCACTTGTTGCCTACTGAAACTATCATCCTTTCGAGCTTGTTTAGTTCCACAACATAAATCTAGATGCATGCAACCTAAGGTGATCAGTCAAAGATGCAAAACAAATAGAGTCAATTTAAATAGAGATCAAGGATTTACTACATGCATCAAATTAAATCACAAGTGTCACCATTGCATAACTCACAATTAAAGTTTCATCATCCAACTTAGCAAAGCAATAAAAAAACTCAAAACATAATAATAAAGAAAATAAAACATCTAACTTCCATTATAATAATTAAATCCACAATGAAAGCAAGAACAAGCTAATTAACTAAAGAAAAAGAAGGAAATCAAAAGAAAAAAATAAAGAACATCACAAGAGGGTGGCAGCGGCACAAGAGAGAAGAAGAGGAGAGACATAGCAGCAAGGAGGCTCACGGCAAAGGTGAGCTAGGGCTGCGGCACATGGTCTCTCATTCTCCCTCAAGTGGCGCCACCCTCTCACTCTCTCTCTCTGAAATTCGGCCTCCCCCTCTCTCTTTGAATTCTGAAAATATAAAAATATGGGAACCCTAAACAATGAGAGAATAGGATATATTTATAGAGGTGAGGTGAGGATTCCTTGGGAGGCAAGGAGAAGACAAGGTGCGGCTAGGGTTTCATTAAAAGAACATGGGCTTAAGTGAATTTCTTGCTCCTTAAGACTTTTAATTTTCGGCCAAAAGTGGGCCTTGGGCTAATTTGGGCTCTTTTTGGGCGTAACTTATTTTCAGCTCGCGGAAGTGCTGCGCTACCTCCACTAAAATGACCATAACTTGAGCTAGAAAACTCGGAATCGAAATCCGTAAAATTCCCTGCGAAGCTAACATCCGTATCTTTCCAACCATATATGGCATGCTACCTGATTCGTTCTGGAGAATTACAGAATTGCTGTCGAAATTTGATGTTCAGATTTCAGGGTTTTGACTTCCTTGCAAGATAAGGACTCCTTGTGTGTCGACTTGGCCTAGGGTTTCCAAACACACATGTGGGCTGCTGCACCCTTGTAAGCGTGATGGGCTTAAGTGACTTGCAAGTGGGCTGGCGCAAGGAAGCTTGGAATGGGCTGCTAGTGGCGTGATGGGCTTGCTCCCTTCTAGCTTGCGCATGGCTGCATGACTTGGTCTGAATGGGTTGCACATAGGCCCTAGGGTTTCAGTGCATGGGCTGCCACCTTGCATGGCGTGATGGACTTGGGCTGCTAGGTTTAGGCGCATGGGCTTGCATGGGATGCGCATGCATGCATGGGCTGCCACCTTCCCATTGACTTCCACATAGGCCCATGGCCCATTTGACTTGATGACATGTCATAGTTGACCCTTGACCATTGACTTTGACTTCCCATTTCGCCCCTCATTTCCATGGATGTCCCCCACCTTCTAGAAGCTTCTGGAACCTTGACTTGATAGAGTGGACTTTGACCAACCTTTTCTAGTCCCACTAGGATTCCTTGTAGACGTAGGATTCCTTGTCCATTTCAACTTCTCATAATGACCATATTGCCCCTAGTGACTCTTAGTCTCATCAGGACTCCTTTTCCTAGTAGGATTAGGTTTCCTAGTTCAACCAGGAATTCCTGCTTCAATTAGGATTTCTCATTTCTGGCTTGGCAATGATGGTTCTGGGCTTGATGTTTCCTCTTGTGACTAGGAATCCTCATTTGACTAGGATTTCTGCTCGTTTCCTAGTTTGTCCAGGAAATGTCCCAAAACGGCTCCATTTGCTCCTATTTCCTATTTTTGCTTCATTAGACCTAAAAACACAAAAACAAGATAACAGACACCAAAGTATCGAGTTCTAACACTCTAGGTTAGGGAGTTAGTATCATAAAATAACGTAAAATGAACACTCATCAGGCCCATGCATGTGCATGCATGGCCCACTTGGTTCGGCATCCCTAGGGCCCATGGGCCCTCCACTTTTGACTTCCCATTTTGCCCCTCATTTCCATTTGAATTCAAATTCATTTCTTCCCTCCATTCATTTCCATGGATGTCCACCACCTTCTGGAAGCTTCTGGAACCTTGAAAAACATTTCCTGGTGCAACTAGGATTTCTTGGAAATGAGAGATTCCTTATCCATTTCGACTTCTCGTAATGACCATATTGCCCCTGTGGTCTCCTAGTGTCACTAGGACTCCTTTCCCTAGTTGGGTTAGGTTTCCTAGTTCGACCAGGAATTCCTGTTCGAATCAGGATTTCACATTTCTGGCTCCGCAATGATGGTTCTGGACTTGATGTTTCCTAGTGTGACTAGGAATCCTCATTTGACTAGGATTTCTGCACTTTTCCTGGTTTGACCAGGATTTCACTCGTTTTCCTGGTTTGACCAGGAAATGTCCCAAAATGGCTCCATTTGCTTCTTTTTCTCATTTCTGCTTCATTTGACCTGAAAACACAAAAACAAGACAAGAAACACAAAATAGCGAGTTCTAACACTCTAGGTTAAGGAATTAGTATCATAAAGTGATGCAAAATGCACACTCATCACACCCCCAAACTTAGATTTTGCTAGTCCTCGAGCAAATAAAGGAAAGAAAAGACTCAAGACTGACTCCAACATCCCAACAACTGAATTCATGCGCACAACCATTAATCACATAAGAAAGCAAGGCATATAAATGGTATTCTTCAAATTCTAATAGCATTTCAAATAACATACCTCGCTCCTCTATTGTCATATAGGCCATCCTTGACACAAATCCAAGTATTAAACAAACAAGACTAAATCAAAACATACATAATAGATTCAACTCCAATCCTCACTATGGCATACTCTCAATGATAAAGACTCAAGAATTGGGTTGATATGTGCACTCAAAAGTATATGTGAGAGGAAATATGTAACAAAAGCAATTAGCTCACATATATACATGAAATAAAGGCACATTTTAGAAAGAATACTGATCTCATGAAAGGAATACAAATGCTTGAAATAGAATCAATAGCCATAGGCTCCCTTTCTTAAATAGACTCCACATAAGTATGATACACACTCTTGAGATCAGCTAGGGCTTTAATAGGGTTATAATGAAGGCTTAGGCTAGGATAGGGTATTGAAATGAAAAGGAAACACAAAGGGCTAATTTCATGGAATTGCAAGCATCAGTAGAACATTCTGAGGTACACTTTGCTTCTTTGCACTTCATAGCTTACTTTGAACCCTTTTTGCTCATTTTTTTTTTTTTTTCTTTTTTGAGACCGTCCCATCTCTTTTCTTTGATTTCTTTTTCTTTTTCTTTTCTGTGGGCACGGTATACATACTTTTATGACACCTTTTGTATAAGCTATGCATTTTCACTTCTTTTTCACCTCAATCAACATATAAACAACTTGCAACACCATAAAAAGGGTAAAACGGATGAAAGGGGTGGTACACCCCCAAACTTAGGGTTTGGTATGGGGTAACAAAGAAAACGGCTTAAAAGGCTCAAAATGGGTAACTAAGGATAAAACATGTAATGGGTAGGCTTTCAGGCTATGGGGTACACAAACAGGGCCTAAATTCATTTCTCAAGAGTTATGCAAATACGGCATGCTTTATGTACACAAGAAAAGAGTTCTAGCTCATTGATTCAAGATTATGCATATTCCAAGCAAATGACCAAATGAAAGACAATGAGATCAAAACAACGACTTATATGACAATAATAGAATCAGAGTGGCGCGCAACACTCAAGAATTGAAGAACAGGGCTCAAAAGCTCACTTAGGTCATGCAAGTCTACTCTATTATGCATATAGTCATTAGTAATGCTAATCACAACCTAAATTCATATCAACAAGGCCAAATGACATAGAATTGCAAGATATGCTATGGAACACTATTAGAATGAAAAGAACATCAAATATACACACAATACTAAAACATGCTCATAACAATCATGCACACTCAAATCAATTAGTTGGAGACTCAAAACGACCTGAAACAACCAAAATGACTCAAAAACTTTTTGTTTTTAAAACAATGTCGCACACTTCAAAAGAATCACATCCATCACTAAGGTGAATGAGATCTAATGAAAACGTGCATTTTGATGTGGGTTTTGACACCCTAAGTTTAAAAACCAAAGAAAAAGTTGTGTTAAGTGCTCATTTTACACTATTTTATGATACTAACTCCCTAACTCAGAGTGCAAGAACTCGATATTTTGTGTGTTGTTAGTTTGTTTTTGTTTTTATAGGATAAAATGAGCAAAGAAGAGAAAAGAAGCCAAAAGGACCATTTTTAGACATTTCCTAGTCAAACTAGGAAAACCAGAGAAATCCTGGTCAAACCAGGAAAGGGGCCGAAATTCTAGTCGAATGAGGATTCCTGGTCACACTAGGAAACATCAAGTTCAGAACCATCATTGCGGAGCCAGAAATGAGAAATCCTAATTGGAACAAGAAATCCTGGTTGAACTAGGAAACCTAACCCAACTAGGGAAAGGAGTCCTAATGACATTAGGAGACCCCAGGGGCAATATGGTCATTACGAGAAGTCAAAATGGATAAGGAATCTTTCATTTACAAGAATTCCTAGTCACACTAGGAAATGTTGGTCAAAGTCAACTCTACAAAGTCAAGGTTCCAGAAGCTTCTAGAAGGTGGTGGACATCCATGGGAATAAATGGAGGGAAGAAATGAATTCGAATTCAAATGGAAATGAGGGGCAAAATGGGAAGTCAAAGTTAATGGTCAAGGGTCAACTATGAAAAGTCAACAAGTCAAATGGGCCATGGGCTTATGCAAATGCCGAAAACTGAGGGGCCATGCATGCATGCATGCACTAGCCCAAGATGAAGCCCAATGCGCAAGCTTGAAGGTGGCAGCCATGAAGTGAAACCCTAGGGGGGCTGGCGTGTGGCACTTAAGCCCAAAGCCAAAGCCCTTGCCGCAAGCCCAATGCTCTCCTAACCCTAGCTGCTGCTGCACTTTCTTGTTCTTGCCTCCCAAGGAATCCTAGCTGAAAGAAAAAGTCAAAACCCTGGAAATTAGACACTAAATTTCGACAGTGATTCTGTATTTCTAAAGATCGAATCAGATGTCATGCCATATATGGTTGGAAAGCTACGAATGTTAGCTTCGCAGGGAATTTTACGGATTTTGATTCCGAGTTTTCTAGCTCAAGATATGGCCATTTTAGTGGAGGTAGCGCAGCAGTTCCGCGAGCTGAAAAAGGAGTTACGCCCAAAAAGAGCCCAAATCAGCCCAAGGCCCATGCTTGGCCGAAAATTATAAGCCTTGGTGTGCAAGGAATGCACTTATCCCACATTGAAGAGAAAGAGAAATCTCAGCCCCACTTCCCTCTATAAATATATCTCTAAAAATCAGAAAAGGGGTTCTGTTCTGAAGTTCTCTTCTCTCCTCTTTAATTTTCAGAAACCCTAGCTAGCCTCCTTCTCTTTCTTTTATTTTTCTTGTGCCGCAGCCACCTTCTCTCCCTTCCTTTTTATTCTTCTTCTTTTCTTTTGTGGCCGAACCTAGCAGCCACCTTTTCTTGTGTGCTTTCCTTTATTTTGTGCTGAACTGAAGAAGGAGGATCAAGTGAAGCCGCAGCCACCACCACCAGCCACGCCATCACCACCTTGCTGCCACCTTGCCGAGCACCTCAGCCTCCTCGCCGTGGAGCCCAAGGCCGAGCAGCCCCATTGCGCACCACCATTGCAGCCGCACCTCCACCTTGCTGCCCCGGCTTGATCTCTTTCCCTTTCTTTTATTTTCATTATTTTAATCAAGCATTATTTATTTGTGAATTTAATTATGTGTAGCTGAATATTGGGCTAGGGCTAGGATGAAGCCCTAGCGATGCTGTTTACTCTCACTATGGATTATTGATTTTTAATTATTTACATGTTGACAAATCTTGGATCTCTGTTTAAATTGAATCTATTTGTTTCGCATCTTTGACTGATCACCTTAGGTTGCATGCATCTAGAATTATGTTGTGAAACTAAATAAGCTCGAAAGGATGATAGTTTCAATAGGCAACAAGTGGATATCCTAAGATAATATTCATGAGAAAAGGGATCATAGAGGACATAGGGTACATTAATTTGGAGCTATGCGCTATGTGTTTGTCACTCTCACAGATCGTAATGACTCTTGCATGGGTAACAGCTGCCTTAGCTTAGCACTAGGGAACATGCAAGTTAACTGGCTAAGGAAGGCCCAAGAAGCTCTTAGTTTATGCACAGTAAGGGGAGTAATTGCTAAAAGTAACTAGCCAAACCTTTTAGTAGACGAACTTTGTTGACATGTTTATATATTGATTGTTAATATCCATAGTAGAGTGAATGGTATGCTAGTGGTGGATTCTGACCCCTAGTGTTTCTTTATTATTGTTTTATCCAAATTCATTCAGTTGTTATTTTAAAGTTTTGTCATTTATCTGTTAGTTTGTCTAGTCTCAAAAACTAATCAAAACCCCTCATTTGCGTGTGTGAGTTAGAGTTGATTTAATCGAATTTAATTAAGTTAGTGATCATAACACTAGTACAATTCCCTGTGGGATCGACCTCGTATTTGTAAGCTTTGCTACTCCGCGATTCGTGCACTTGCGAGTTAACCTAGAGCTCAGAAAAAGTTATTTAATTTGCTCTAGGAAAACATACAACAAGTTTTTGGCGCCGTTGCCGGGGAATTGTTATTTGTGTTGATTGCTAGTTTAATTATCTTTAGTTAAGTCATTTTAGTTAGGTTTTATTTTCTGTTTTTATTTTTGGTTCTCACTGATCTCTCTTGTTTCTAAGGTACAATGGAAGAATCAAATTCGAAGATCACTCCTCTTTCACGCGTAGAAGGCCAAAAGGTGTTGAGTGCGTACAAGGGAAGGCCGAGACTCAATTGGACACCATTAAGGATGAGGTCGATTCTTGTGTCGCCGAAAGGAAGTGAATCTGAAGAAGCATACGAAGAGGAGAAATCAGAAGAGGAAGTCGAGGAGACCTTGCAGCCGAATGCATCTCAAATGAGAATACCTTTGAGTGATTATTCGTCTCCAACGCTTCTAGCTCAACCTACGTGCATTGTTTACTCTCAAGTGGAAGCTGATTTTGAACTTTCAAGTGGGACAATCAAACTTCTTCCATCATTTCATGGGTTAGAAGGAGAGGATCCCTACGTGCATATCAAGGAATTTCATGCAATATGCGAGATTGGCAAGCTGAGGGGGTTGAGCGATGATCAAAGGAAGTTAAGGTTATTTCCATTCTCTCTTAAAGATAAAGTTAAACATTGGTTGTTTTCCTTGCAGGTCGCTTCTATTAGAACATGGGAGGAACTGGCATCTAAGTTTCTTCTGAGGTTCTATCCAGTTAGCAAGACTATCATCATGAGGAAGCAGATCTTAGGGTTTACACAATCAGAGGACGAAGTGTTTCATGAGAGTTGGGAAAGGTATCAAGAGCTTCTGACTTCGTGTCCGCACCATAATTTTGCCCCGTGGATGCAGATTGAGTATTTTTATGAGGGTCTGTTGGATCAAGATCGTAATATGGTGGACATGACATGTGGAGGAGCACTAAAAAAGAAGACTTTTGAGGAAGCATGGACACTCTTTGACACGTTGGCATTGAGTTCACAGCAATGGAATAGACGGAAAAGAGTGGAAAAGAAATCAGCTATGGCAGCTGAGATGTCTGAGCTTAAGCAAATGATGCATGTTCTGATGGCGAATCAAGGAGCTAGGTCATCACAAGGAGAGCCATGTTTTGAGGTTGAAAAAGTTCAAGTTAGACCAAGTGTACAGTCCCCTGTTAAGCAACAAAGTACTTATTTGAGAAGTGGGAAAGTGATTGACAACAAAGTGGGCACTACTCAAGATGATACTGCAGGCAATGAGGATGAAGTTGAGATATTAGAGCCTGAACAAGTGGAAAAGTACAAGAGGGATAAAGTTAAGGTTAAGGATGAGGAAGAGGAGGAAAGAAAGAAGCAAGAAAAGCACATTGCTACGCGTGCTAGCAAGAAGGCCGAGATTACTTCCTCTATCCCAAGAGCTCCATTGCCTTTCCCACAACGTCAATGGAAGCAGAATAAGGATGAGCAAGCCAAGGAAATTTTGGAGATGTTTAAGAAAGTGGAAATCAACATTCCTTTGCTTGATGCTATTCAGCAGATTCCTAAGTATGCCAAGTTCTTGAAGGAACTGTGCACACACAAGAGGAAATTCAAAGAACATGAGCAGGTGTGTCTTAGTGAAGAAGTCAGTGCTGTTTTGCAAAGAAAGTTGCCGCCCAAGTTGAAGGACCCTGGCAGTTTTACGATTCCTTGTTTGGTTGGGGATCATAAGTTTGAGAAGGCATTGCTGGATTTGGGAGCAAGTATTAATTTGATGCCGTATTCAGTTTTCGCACAGTTAGGCATAGGATATCTTAAACCTACTAGTGTTACTCTTCAATTGGCAGATCGTTCAGTAAAGGTTCCGAAAGGTGTGGTTAAAGATGTGCTGGTTCGGGTTGCAGATTTGATCATGCCCGCTGATTTTATCATTCTTGAAATGGAGGATACCCCAATTAGAGGAAATGAGTTACCGATCATATTGGGAAGACCGTTCATGGCCACGGCGAACACCAAGATTGATGTGAGTAATGGGAAGTTGACAATGTCTGTACTTGGTGAAACAGTTGAGTTTGATGTTTTTGGTGCAATGAGGTATCCAAAGGAGGAGGATGATTGCTTGAGGATTGATAGTTTGGACCCATTGGTTGAGGAAGTGTGCGAAACTAGCCTTGCAGAAGATACATTGGAGGTTGCTTTGGGAACACCAGAGTCCAGTGAATTAGATGAAATCGTGGAAGCAACCCCTACACGTTTGGAAGGCACCCGACCTCTCAGAAATAAGTGGTTCAACCAGTTTGAAATGTTAGTGTCTACTAATCAGAAGACACTTCCTTCTATTGAGCAAGCACCTAAATTGGAGCTGAAACCGTTACCGGAGCACTTGAAATATGCATTTTTGGGAAAGAATGAGACTTTGCCTGTGATTATTGCAGCTAATTTGAGTGCAGGCGAGGAAGAAAGACTCTTGAGAATTCTGAAGGAAAATCGGTTAGCATTGGGATGGACCATAGCCGATATCAAGGGAATCTCACCCACAGTGTGTATGCATAGAATTTTACTTGAGGAGGAATCTAGGCCTACTCGTGATGCTCAAAGAAGACTGAATCCAACTCTGAAGGAAGTTGTGCGTAATGAGGTAATCAAATTGTTGGATGTTGGTATTATTTATCCTATCAGTGATTCGAAGTGGGTTAGTCCTGTTCAAGTAGTGCCAAAGAAAAGTGGTATTACTGTGGTGAAGAATGAGCATAATGAGTTGGTTCCCCAAAGGACGCAAACCGGTTGGCGTGTTTGTATTGACTATCGGGAGAAATGTCACTTCATGGTTCAACAAGGGATAGTATTGGGTCATGTGATTTCAAAGGAGGGCATACAAGTTGATAAGGCCAAGATTGATGTGATACAGAGATTGCCGCCTCCGTCGAGTGTTAAAGAAGTAAGGAGTTTTCTAGGCCATGCTGGGTTTTATAGGAGGTTCATTAAGGACTTTTCTAAGATTTCTAGGCCTTTGTGCACCTTATTGCAAAAAGAGGTGAATTTTGAGTTTGATGAGGATTGCTTGGTTGCTTTTAACAAGTTGAAGAAGTTACTCACTTCTGCTCCGATCATTATGCCACCTGATTGGAATTTGCCGTTTGAGCTCATGTGTGATGCAAGTGACTATGCTGTTGGAGCAGTTTTAGGTCAGAGAGTTGATAAGCTGCCACATGTGATCTATTATGCAAGCAGGACTCTGAATGATGCTTAGTTAAACTATTCTACTTCAGAGAAGGAGTTGCTTGCTGTGATCTTTGCCTTGGAGAAATTTAGAAGTTATTTGATTGGGTCTAAGATCATCATCTACACGGATCATGCCGCTCTCAAGTATTTGCTGAACAAGAAAGACGCCAAGCCGAGGTTGATTAGATGGACTCTGTTGCTACAGGAATTTGATATTGAGATCAAGGATAAGAAAGGTTGTGAGAATGTGGTAGCAGACCATTTGAGTAGACTCGTCAATGAGGAACAGTCTGAAGAGGACACACTACCGTTACGAGAGTCATTCCCGGACGAGCAGCTTTTTGCCATCTTGACTACTCCATGGTATGCTGACATAGCAAATTATTTAGCAAGTGGAGTGTTGCCCAATGATTTGACACACTACCAAAGGAAGAAGTTTTTGCATGATGTCAGACAGTATGTGTGGGATGATCCTTATTTGTTCAAATATGGGTCAGATCAGTTGATAAGACGATGTGTACCGGAAATGGAGCAGAAGAATGTCATTGAGATGTGCCATTCTAAAGAATGTGGAGGCCATGGTGGAGGAACTAAGACCGCTTACAAGATTCTTCAAGCAGGTTTCTTTTGGCCCACTATCTTTCATGATTGTCATCAGTTTTATCTCACATGTGACAGGTGTCAGAAGATGGGAAATATTTCTGCTCGTGATCAGATGCCGCTGAACTTCATGTTGGAAGTTGAGATCTTTGATGTGTGGGGAATAGATTTCATGGGACCATTTCCATTTTCCTTTGGATACGAGTACATTCTGGTGGGAGTTGATTATGTGTCTAAGTGGGTGGAAGCTGTCGCTTGTAGGACTAATGATGCTCGAGTGGTCTTGAATTTCCTTAAGACCAATATCTTTGCACGATTTGGTACCCCGAGAGCCATCATTAGTGATGGGGGATCGCATTTTTGCAATAAGCTGTTTGAGGCCGTGATGAAGAAGTATGGAATAAGGCATAAAGTGGCTACTCCCTATCATCCACAGACGAGTGGGCAAGTGGAAATATCGAATCGTGAGATCAAGTTCATTTTGGAAAGAACAGTGCTCGCCAATAGGAAGGATTGGTCTACCAAGCTTAATGACGCATTATGGGCTTATCGCACTGCTTACAAGACGCCCATTGGAATGTCTCCGTTTCGACTGATCTATGGGAAAGCTTTTCATTTACCAGTTGAGCTTGAGCATAAGGCATATTGGGCGATTAAGAAGTTCAATTTTGATATTCATGCCGCTGGTGAGAAAAGGAAGTTGCAACTTAGTGAACTGGAGGAAATACGACACTTCGCATATGAGAATGCTAAGTTGTACAAGGAAAGGACCAAGAGGTACCATGATAAGAAGCTACGTCCGAGAGAGTTCTTTGTTGGAGGGAAGGTGTTATTATATGACACACGATTACGTCTCTTCCCAGGCAAGTTGCGTTCGAGATGGACCGGACCTTATGAGGTGATTAGAGTGTTTCCCTATGGTACAGTTGAAATCAAGAATCCGAAGAATGGGAACATATTTAAGGTCAATGGTCATCGTGTGAAGCCTTTCCTTGAACCTGATTTTGAGCTGAACCAAGAGAAAATTGATTTCTAGTACAAGACTAGGTCTGGCTGAAGACGTGAAACTTAGCGCTTCTTGGGAGGCAACCCAAGGGATGGATGACGACGAGGAGGTGATTTTGTACATGTGCATGGGCGAGCATTTTCACATCAGCCAAGGTACGTTTTCACCCTCTCTTTGCTCAGTTCAGTAGTTTTGTTTTATTTATTGTTTTTCCCTTCCTCCGTTCATTATAATGTGCATTACATCTGTCTTTCATTTAAACATTGAGGACAATGTTTCTTTTAAGTTTGGGGGTGGGGAATGCATTGCATTTTTGAAAAAAAAAAAACAAAAACAAAAACAAAAACAAAAAAAAAAATAAAAATAAAATTTTGAGTCTTTTTGTTTATTTTGTTGTTTTGAGTCCCCAACTAATTGATTTCAGTATGTATGGTTATTTTGAGCATGTCTAGCTTGTATATATAGTATGTATTCTTCTTTATCTAGTATTGTTTCGTAACATGCTTTACAACTCTATAGACTTGTGGCCTTGTTTTCATGAGCTTAAGTGATGACTTGCATGCTTAGAGATGCATATACTTAATAGAGGAGACTTATATGACCTAAGTGAGCTATTGAGCCTTGTACTTCAATTCTTGAGTGTGTTTATACTTACTCCAATCCTTTCTTGTCATTTAAGTCGTTGTTTGATCTCATTATCATTCTTCTGTTCAAATGCTTGAAATGCACCTAATTTGAATCATTGAACTAGAACTTCTCTCTTACTCTATGCAAAACATGTCTATAACTACATGGATCTTAGGAGATGATTTTAGGCCTTGTTTGTGTTACCTAGAGCCAAAAACCAACCTTTTGTGTTTTATCCCTAGTTACCCCTTTTGAGCCTTATAGCCTTTTCTTTGTTAACTACAGTATATACCTAACCCTAAGTTTGGGGGAGTTACACCCCTACCCTGTTTACCTTTTATCTATGGTTTTGCATTGATTTTATGGCTTTGAAGTTGAAAATAAATGTTGAAGTATAGCTTAAAAGCAAAAAGAAAGAGAAATGTGTTGAAAAAAATGTATGCCGTACCCAAGAGAAATTGGAAAAGAAGAGTTTCGAAAAAAAAAAAAAAAAAAAAAAAAAAAAAAAAAAAAAAGAAAAGAAAGAAGGGACGGTTTCAAAAGAAAAGAAAAATGATCATGAAAGGTGCTCAAATATCAAGCTATGAAGTGCAAGTATGCAAGGTATGCCTCTAAAGTGTTATTCTGTGTTGCAAAACCATAGTTTGTAGCCTTTGTATTATCCTTTCATTTCAATATCATATCCCTACCACAAGCCTACGTTACAACCTTGAGTAAAGCCCTATTTGATTTTAAGGGAAATGTAGTATAAAATGTGGAGTCTAGATGAAAGAGAAGCCTATGGTGATTGATTCTATTTCAAGTTTTTGATATTCCTTTCATGAGATCATTGCTTCCTTTCAAATGTGCCTTTATTTAATGCCAATATGTGAGCTATTTGTTTTTGTTTACATAAATTCTCTCACATATAATTTTGAGTGCACAATTCAACCCAATTTCTGAGTGCTTTATTGGTGAGAGTATGCCTTAGTGAGACTTGAAGTTGAATCTATTTTGTGTATGCTGATTTATTCTTGTTTGTCTAACCACTTGAATTTGTGTCAAGGATGGTCTATATATTTCATGGAGGATTAAGGTATGTTAATTGAAGCATTATTAGAGATTGATGAATAAATTCTATATGTATCTTGCTTGACTATGCTATTTATGGCTGTGCTTATGAAATCATGCGTTGGGATGTTTTGAGTCTGTCTTGAGTCTTTTCTTTGTTCTCTTTGCTCGAGGACTAGCAAAATCTAAGTTTGGGGGTGTGTTAAGTGCTCATTTTACACTATTTTATGATACTAACTCCCTAACTCAGAGTGCAAGAACTCGATATTTTGTGTGTTGTTAGTTTGTTTTTGTTTTTATAGGATAAAATGAGCAAAGAAGAGAAAAGAAGCCAAAAAGACCATTTTTAGACATTTCCTAGTCAAACTAGGAAAACCAGAGAAATCCTGGTCAATTTAAAAACGATGATACTAACAAGACCTAAACTTATAGCAATAGGCGAAGGTGCTGAAAAATGGCTCAGGGGCTGCGGCACCATCTCATTTGCTTCAGCCATGTCGACACTCTCAGTCTCTTCACTACTCGAATCTGATGCACTAGGTTGCGGGCTGACTTGTGATGCACTTAAAGCTTCGTCCTTGAGCCTCTCCAACCTAGCAATAAGTTCAGGGTTCATAAAACACACCTAATCAAGAGAAAACACACAAATTGGCCCAATGAATGCACAGCCACCATGATCCTCAAAGCATAGACGCGGCCTCCTTGGTCTTCTCGACTCACTCCCTTGATTTCTTCAAAAGCTTTGGGTTGCCTCCCAAACAGCGCTAAGTTTGTACGTCTTCAGCCAGACGTTGCCAATCGTCTACTCAAATGTCCTCTTCTTCCCTTTCTTGCTCTCGGCTTTGGAAAGCTCGCCATCCTTCATGGACTCTTTGAACCTTCCAAAAACTCTCAAAAACAATAATTGGTTAGAATAAGAATTCAAGTAGAAAATAGCATTATTAAAACCTAAAAAAAAACTACAAAGAAAAATAAATAACCTAACCTAATTCTAATGATAAGTAAAACCAATTCGATGATATTTAGCACCATTCCCCGGCAACGGCACCAAAAACTTGTTGTATGTTTTCCTAGAGCAATTATAATAAACCTTTTTAACAACTCTAGGTTAACTCGCAAGTGCACGAATCGCTAAGTAGCAAAGCTTACAAATACGAGGTCGATCCCACAGGGAATTGTACTAGCGTACGATTACTAACTCAATTAAATTCAATTAACCCAACTCTAACTCACACACGCAAATGGGGGGTTTTGATTGGTTTTAAGGCTAAACTAAACAAATAGAGAAATAACAAACTTTAAAATGATAACTGAAAGATTTCGGGTAAAACAATAATAAAGAAACACTAGGGGTCAGAATCCACCACTAGCATACCATTCACTCTACTATGGATATTGACAATCAATATATAAACATGTCAACAAAGTTCGTCTACTAAAAGGTTTGGCTAGTTACTTTTAGCAATTACTCCCCTTACTGTGCATAAACTAAGAGCTTCTTGGGCCTTCCTTAGCCAGTTAACTTGCATGTTCCCTAGTGCTAAGCTAAGGCAGCTGTTACCCATGCAAGAGTCATTATGATCTGTGAGAGTGACAAACACATAGCGCATAGCTCCAAATTAATGTACTGTATGTCATCTATGATCTCTTTTCTCATGAATATTATCTTAGGATACTCACTTGTTGCCTATTGAAACTATCATCCTTTCGAGCTTATTTAGTTTCACAACAAAATTCTAGATGCATGCAACCTAAGGTGATCAGTCAAAGATGCGAAACAAATAGATTCAATTTAAACAGAGATCCAAGATTTGTCAACATGTAAATAATTAAAAATCAATAATCCATAGTGAGAGTAAACAGCATCGCTAGGGCTTCATCCTAGCCCTAGCCCAATATTCAGCTACACATAATTAAATTCACAAATAAATAATGCATGATTAAAATAATGAAAATAAAAGAAAGGGAGGAAGAAATCAAGCCACGAATGATGGAGTGGAGGTGCGGCTGCAATGGTGGTGCGTAATGGGGCTGCTCGGCCTTGGGCTCCACGGCGAGGAGGCTGAGGTGCTCGGCAAGGTGGCAGCAAGGTGGTGATGGCGTGGCTGCTGGAGGTGGCTGCGGCTTGGTGGCGCAACTTGGTGGTGGTGGCTGCGGCTTCACTTGATCCTCCTTCTTCAGTTCAGCACAAAATAAAAGAAAGCACACAAGAAAAGGTGGCTGCTAGGTTCGGCCACAAAAGAAAAGAAGAAGAATAAAAAGGAAGGGAGAGAAGGTGGCTGCGGCACAAGAAAAATAAAGAAAGAGATGGTGGCTGCTAGGGTTTGCTTCAGAAAAATAAAAGAAAGAGAAGGAGGCTAGCTAGGGTTTCTGAAAATTAAAGAGGAGAGAAGAGAACTTCAGAACAGAACCCCTTTTCTGATTTTTAGAGATATATTTATAGAGGGAAGTGGGGCTGAGATTTCTCTTTCTCTTCAATGTGGGATAAGTGCATTCCTTGCACACCAAGGCTTATAATTTTCGGCCAAGCATGGGCCTTGGGCTGATTTGAGCTCTTTTTGGGCGTAACTCCTTTTTCAGCTCGCGGAACTGTTGCGCTACCTCTGCTCGGCCTTGGGCTCCACGGCAAGATGGCTGAGGTGCTTCGGCAAGATGGTGGCAGCAAGAAGGTGGCGCGGCTGGATGTTGGTGGCTGCGGCTTGACTTCCCTCTCCTTCTTCACTTCAGCCCAAAAATAAAAGAACACAAAGATAGGTGGCTGTAGCAGAAAAATAAAGAGAAGAGAAGGAGGTGATGGGGGCTGCGGCAAGAGAAAAAGAAAGAGATGGTGGCTGCTAGGGTTTGCTTCAGAAAAATAAAAGGAAGAGAGAGAAAGGAAGAGGGGTGAGCAGCAAGGAAGAGGGAGGCTAGCTAGGGTTTCTGAAAATTAAAGAGGAGAGAACCCTCTCCTTGAGTTATAAAGATGTATTTATAGAGGAGAGTGGGGCTGAGATTTCTCTTTCTCTTCAATGTGGGATAAGTTCATTCCTTGTACACCAAGGCTTATAATTTTCGGCCAAGCATGGGCCTTGGGCTGATTTGGGCTCTTTTTGGGCGTAACTCCCTTTTCAGCTCGCGGAACTGCTGCGCTACCTCCACTAAAATGGCCATATCTTGAGCTAGAAAACTCGGAATTGAAATCCGTAAAATTCCCTGCGAAGCTAACATCCGTATCTTTCCAACCATATATGGCATACTACCTGATTTATTCTGGAGAATTACAGAATTGCTGTCGAAATTGGTGTTCTATTTTCCAGGGTTTTGACTTCTTTTTTCAGCTAGGATTCCTTGGGAGGCAAGGACAAGAAAGTGCGGCAGCAGCTAGGGTTAGGAGAGCATTGGGCTTGCGGCAAGGGCTTTGGCTTTGGGCTTAAGTGACACAGGCCATTCATTTCTTCCCTCCATTTATTTTGCATGGATGTCCACCACCTTCTAGAAGCTTTAGGAACCTTGACTTTGTAGAGTTGACTTTGACCAACATTTCCTAGTGCAACTAGGATTTCTTGTAAATGAGGGATTCTTTATCCATTCCGACTTCCCGTAATGACCATATTGCCCCTGGGGTCTCCTAGTGTCATTAGGACTCCTTTCCCTAGTAGGGTTAGATTTCCTAGTTCAACCAGGATTTCCTGTTTCAATCAGGATTTCTCATTTCTGGCTCCGCAATGATGGTTCTGGACTTGATGTTTCCTAGTGTGACTAGGAATCCTCATTTGACTAGGATTTCTGCACTTTTCCTGGTTTGACCAGGATTTCACTCGTTTTCCTAGTTTGACTAGGAAACGTCTAAAAATGGTTCTTTTGGCTCCTTTTCTCTTCTTTGCTCATTTTATCCTATAAGAACAAAAACAAACTAACAACACACAAAATATCGAGTTCTTGCACTCTGGGTTAGGGAGTTAGTATCATAAAGTAGTGTAAAATGAGCACTCAACACACCCCCAAACTTAGATTTTGCTAGTCCTCGAGCAAAAAGAACAAAGAAAAGACTCAAGACAGACTCAAAACATCCCAACACATGACTTCATAAGTACAGCCATAAATAGCATAGTCAAGCAAAATACATATAGAATTTATTCCTCAATCTCTAATAATGCTTCAATTAACATACCTTACCCTCCATGAAGCGTATAGACCATCCTTGATACAAACTCAAGTGTTAGACAAACAAGACCAAATCAGCATACACAAAATAGATTCAACTCAAATTCTCACTAAGGCATACTCTCAACAATAAAACGCTCAGAGATTGGGTTAACACGTGCACTCAAGTATATGTGAGAGATGATATGATAAACAAATACAAAAAGCTCACATATTAATCATGAAAGAAAGGCACAAAGAAACAAAAACACTGATCTCAATAGAAGAAATTAAAATACTCGGAACAGAATCAATAACCATAAGCTTCCCTTTTATCTAGACTTCACATAATGAACCACATTTCTCCCAAGATCAAATAGGACTTTTATGTGGGTTGTAATGGAGGCTTAGGTTAGGATAAGGTATTGAAATGAAAGGGAGAACAAAGGGCTACAGACTATGGATTTGCACAAGGAAATCAATAGAGACATTTTTTGCATAATTTGTACTCATAGCTCAAATTCGAACACCTTTCCACTTCCATCTTTTGAAATCGTCCCTTCCCTTTGATTTTTGATTTTTGATTTTTTTTTTAAAGGGAACGACAAACACTCTTAAGCACAATTCATTTTCCTTTTACATCAAGCTACGCATAGACATTTCTTTTCAACCTCACATTTTCACCAACTCCATGCAAATTCATAGGTAAGGTAAACGGGTAGAGGAGTGAAACTCCCCCAAACTTAGGGTTTGGTATAGGGGTGAACAAAGAAAAGGTCATTAGGCTCAAAATGTTTGACTAGGGTTATAACATAGGGTAGGCTTTAGGCTATGGGTTAAAAACAAACAAGGCCTAATATCATCTCCTAAGATTCATGTAGTTATATCCATGCTTTGTATAGAATAAGAGAGAAGTTCTAGCTCTTGGATTCACAATTCTATTCCAAGTACTTAATCAAAATAGAGAATAATGAGATCACAACGACTTTATATGACAAGAAAATATTAGAGTAACGTTAACACTCAAGAATTGAAGTACAGGGCTCAAAAGCTCACTTAGGTCATACAAGTCTACTCTATTAAGTATATGCATCTCTAAGCATGCAAGTCATCACTTAAGCTCATGAAAACAAGGCCACAAGTCCATAGAGTTGTAAAGCATGTTACGAAACAATACTAGATAAAGAAGAATACATACTATATATACAAGCTAGACATGCTCAAAATAACCATACATAATGAAATCAATTAGTTGGGGACTCCAGACTTAAAACAAACAAAAAGACTCAAAAACACTGTTGCATGCTTCTAAAGATTCGAATCCATCACTATGGTGAATGAAATCTTAAGAACATATGCATTTTAATGTGGGTTTGATACCCTTAATTTACAACAAAAGTAAATTATTATTATTTTTTTTTTTACACACTAAAAACGAAAAATGCGTTGCATTCCCCACCCCCAAACTTAAAAGAAACATTGTCCTCAATGTTTAAATGAATGACAAATGTAATGCACAATGTAATGAAAAGAGGAAGGGAAAAACAACAAATAAAACAAAACTACTGAACTGAGCAAAGAGAGGGTGAAAACGTACCTTGGCTGATGTGAAAATGGCTTGCCCACGCATATGTACAAAATCACCTCCTCCTCGTCATCCATCCCTTGGGTTGCCTCCCAAGAAGCGCTAAGTTTCACGTCTTCAGCCAGACCTAGTCTTGTACTAGAAATCAATTTTTTCTTGGTTCAGCTCAAAATCAGGTTCAAGGAAAGGCTTCACACGATGACCGTTAACCTTAAATGTGTTCCCATTCTTCGGATTCTTGAGTTCAACTGTACCATAGGGAAACACTCGAACCACCTCATAAGGTCCAGTCCATCTCGAACGCAACTTGCCTGGGAAGAGACGTAATCTTGTATCATATAATAACACCTTCCCTCCAACAAAGAATTCTCTTGGGCGTAGCTTCTTATCATGGTACCTCTTGGTCCTTTCCTTGTACAACTTAGCATTCTCATATGCGAAATGTCGTATTTCCTCCAGCTCACTAAGTTGCAACTTCCTTTTCTCACCAGCGGCATGAATATCAAAATTGAACTTCTTAATTGCCCAATATGCCTTATGCTCCAGCTCAACTGGTAAATGACAAGCTTTCCCATAAATCAGTCGAAATGGAGACATTCCAATGGGCGTCTTGTAAGCAGTGCGATAAGCCCACAATGCATCATTAAGCTTGGTAGACCAATCCTTCCTATTGGCGAGCACCGTTCTTTCCAAAATGAACTTAATCTCACGATTCAAAATTTCCACTTGCCCACTCGTCTGAGGATGGTAGGGAGTAGCCACTTTATGCCTTATTCCATATTTTTTCATCACGGCCTCAAACAGCTTGTTGCAAAAATGCGACCCCCCATCACTAATGATTGCTCTCGGGGTACCAAATCGTGCAAAGATATTGGTCTTAAGGAAATTCAAGACCACTCGAGCATCATTAGTCCTACAAGCGACAGCTTCCACCCACTTAGACACATAATCAACTCCCACCAGAATGTACTCATATCCAAAAGAAGATGGAAATGGCCCCATGAAATCTATACCCCAAACATCAAAGATCTCAACTTCCAACATAAAGTTCAGCGGCATCTGATCACGAGCAGAAATATTTCCCATCTTCTGACACCTATCGCATGTGAGATAAAACCGATGACAATCATGAAAGTTAGTGGGCCAAAAGAAACCTGCTTGAAGAATCTTGTAAGCGGTCTTAGTTCCTCCACCATGGCCTCCACATTCTTTAGAATGGCACATCTCAATGACATTCCTCTGCTCTATTTCCGGTACACATCGTCTAATCAACTGATCTGATCCATATTTGAACAAATAAGGATCATCCCACACATATTGTCTGACATCATGCAAAAACTTCTTCCTTTGGTAGTGTGTCAGATCATTGGGCAACACTCCACTTGCTAAATAATTCGCTATGTCAGCATACCATGGAGTAGTCAAAATGGCGAAAAGCTGCTCGTCCGGGAATGACTCTCGTAATGGTAGTGTGTCCTCTTCAGACTGTTCCTCATTGACGAGTCTACTCAAATGGTCTGCTACCACATTTTCACAACCTTTCTTATCCTTGATCTCAATATCAAATTCCTGTAGCAACAGAGTCCATCTAATCAACCTCGGCTTTGCATCTTTCTTGTTCAGCAAATACTTGAGAGCAGCATGATCCGTGTAGATGGTGATCTTAGACCCAATCAAATAACTTCTAAATTTCTCCAAGGCAAAGATCACAGCAAGCAACTCCTTCTCGGTAGTAGAATAATTCAATTGAGCATCATTCAGAGTCCTACTTGCATAGTAAATCACATGCGGCAGCTTCTCAACTCTCTGACCCAAAACAGCTCCAACAGCATAATCACTTGCATCACACATGAGCTCAAACGGCAAATTCCAATCAGGTGGCATAATGATCGGAGCAGAAGTGAGTAGCTTCTTCAACTTATTAAATGCAACCAAGCAATCCTTATTAAACTCGAAATTCACCTCTTTTTGCAATAAGGTGCACAAAGGCCTAGAAATCTTAGAAAAGTCCTTAATGAACCTCCTATAGAACCCAGCATGGCCTAGGAAACTTCTTACTTCCTTAACACTCGATGGAGGCGGCAATCTTTGTATCACATCAATCTTGGCCTTATCAACTTGTATGCCCTCCTTTGAAATCACATGACCCAATACTATCCCTTGTTGAACCATGAAGTGACATTTCTCCCAATTAAGCACTAGATTGGCTTCTTGACATCTTTTTAGAACTAAAGACAAGTTATCCAGACATGCATCAAAAGACGAACCAAAAACAGAAAAATCATCCATAAATACCTCAATGATTCGTTCCACCATGTCAGAGAAAATAGACATCATGCATCTCTGAAACGTTGCAGGCGCATTGCACAATCCGAATGGCATCCTCCTATAAGCAAACGTACCAAATGGACATGTGAAAGTGGTCTTCTCTTGATCCTCGGGTGCAATAGCAATCTGATTGTACCCACTGTACCCATCCAAAAAACAATAGTGACTATGGCCGGCCAACCTTTCCAACATCTGGTCGATAAATGGCAAAGGAAAATGATCCTTTCTTGTCGCGGTGTTCAGCTTCCGATAGTCAATACAAACACGCCAACCGGTTTGTGTCCTTTGGGGAACCAACTCATTATGCTCATTCTTCACCACAGTAATACCACTTTTCTTTGGCACTACTTGAACAGGACTAACCCACTTCGAATCACTGATAGGATAAATAATACCAACATCCAACAATTTGATTACCTCATTACGCATAACTTCCTTCAGAGTTGGATTCAGTCTTCTTTGGGCATCACGAGTAGGCTTAGATTCCTCTTCAAGTAAAATTCTATGCATACACACTGTGGGTGAGATTCCCTTGATATCGGCTATGGTCCACCCCAATGCTAACCGATTTTCCTTAAGAACTCTCAAAAGTCTTTCTTCCTCGCTTGCACTCAAATTAGCTGCAATAATCACAGGCAAAGTCTCATTTTCTCCCAAAAATGCATATTTCAAGTGCTCCGGTAACGGTTTCAGCTCCAACTTAGGTGCTTGCTCAATAGAAGGAAGTGTCTTTTGATTCGTAGGCACTAACATTTCAAACTGGTTGAACCACTTATTTCTGAGAGGTCGGGTGCCTTCCAAACGTGTAGGAGTTGCTTCCACGATTTCATCTAATTCACTGGACTCCGGTGTCCCCAAAGCAACCTCCAATGTATCTTCTGCAAGACTAGTTTCGCACACTTCCTCAACCAATGGGTCCAAACTATCAATCCTCAAGCAATCATCCTCCTCCTTTGGATACCTCATTGCACCAAAAACATCAAACTCAACTGTTTCACCAAGTACAGACATTGTCAACTTCCCATTACTCACATCAAGCTTGGTGTTCGCCGTGGCCATGAACGGTCTTCCCAATATGATCGGTAGCTCATTCCCTCTAATTGGGGTATCCTCCATTTCAAGAATGATAAAATCAGCGGGCATGATCAAATCTGCAACCCGAACCAGCACATCTTCAACCACACCTTTCGGAACCTTTACTGAACGATCTGCCAATTGAAGAGTAACACTAGTAGGTTTAAGGTCTCCTATGCCCAACTGTGCGAAAACTGAATACGGCATCAAATTTATACTTGCTCCCAAATCCAGCAATGCCTTCTCAAACTTATGATCCCCAACCAAACATGGAATCGTAAAACTGCCAGGGTCCTTCAACTTGGGCGGCAACTTTCTTTGCAAAACAGCACTGACTTCTTCACTTAGACACACCTGCTCATGTTCTTTGAATTTCCTCTTGTGTGTGCACAATTCCTTCAAGAACTTGGCATACTTAGGAATCTGCTGAATAGCATCAAGCAAAGGAATGTTGATTTCCACTTTCTTAAACATCTCTAAAATTTCCTTGGCTTGCTCATCCTTACTCTGCTTCCTTTGGCGTTGAGGGAAAGGTAATGGAGCTCTTGGAATAGGGGAAGTAATCTCGGCCTTCTTGTTAGCACGCGGAGCAATGTGCTTTTCTTGCTTCTTTCTTTCCTCCTCTTCCTCATCTTTAACCTTAACTTTATCCCTCTTGTACTTTTCCATTTGTTCGAGCTCTAAAATCTCAACTTCATCCTCATTTCCTGAATTATCATCTTGAGTAGTGCCTACTTTGTTGTCAATCACTTTCCCACTTCTCAAAGTAGTGATTGCTTCGGCCTTATCCTGAATTGGAGCACCCTTTACCACTTTGTCCAAAGTTAAAGTCACTTGTTCCAATTGGGCTTCCAAATTCGAGATAGCCTTAGCTGTGACACTCAACTGCTCCTCAGTCTTATTCATAAATGTCTTAGTATCATTAGACATCGAAGTTGTACTCTGAGCTAATGCAGCCATCATGTCCTCCAAATAAGTACTTCGCTGCTCAACTGGGGACTGTACACTCGGTCTAGCTTGAACTCTTTCAACCTCGAAACATGCCTCTCCATGTGATGGCCTAGCTTCCTGATTTGCCATCAGAACCTGCATCATCTGCTTAAGCTCAGACATCTCAGCTTCCATAGCTGATTTCTTTTCCACTCTTTTCCGTCTATTCCACTGCTGTGAACTCAACGCCAATGTGTCAAAGAGTGTCCATGCTTCCTCAAAAGTCTTCTTTTTTAGTGCTCCTCCACATGTCATATCCACCATATTACGATCTTGATCCAACAGACCCTCATAAAAATACTCAATCTGCATCCACGGGGCAAAATTATGGTGCGGACACGAAGTCAGAAGCTCTTGATACCTTTCCCAACTCTCATGAAACACTTCGTCCTCTGATTGTGTAAACCCTAAGATCTGCTTCCTCATGATGATAGTCTTGCTAACTGGATAGAACCTCAGAAGAAACTTAGATGCCAGTTCCTCCCATGTTGTAATTGAAGCGACCTGCAAGGAAAACAACCAATGTTTAGCTTTATCTTTAAGAGAGAATGGAAATAACCTTAACTTCCTTTGATCATCGCTCAACCCCCTCAGCTTGCCAATCTCGCTTATTGCATGAAATTCCTTGATATGCACGTAGGGATCCTCTCCTTCTAACCCATGAAATGATGGAAGAAGTTTGATTGTCCCACTTGAAAGTTCAAAATCAGCTTCCACTTGAGAGTAAACAATGCACGTAGGTTGAGCTAGAAGCGTTGGAGACGAATAATCACTCAAAGGTATTCTCCTTTGAGATGCATTAGGCTGCAAGGTCTCCTCGACTTCCTCTTCTGATTTCTCTTCTTCGTATGCTTCTTCAGATTCACTCCCTCTCGGCGACACAAGAGTTGACCTCATCCGTAATGGTGTCCAATTGAGTCTCGGCCTTCCCTTGTACGTGAAAGAGGAGTGATCTTCGAATTTGATTCTTCCATTATACCTTAGAAACAAGAGAAATCAGTGAGAACCAAAAATAAAAACAGAAAATAAAACCTAACTAAATTGACTTAACTAAAGTTAATTAAACTAGCAATCAACACAAATAACAATTCCCCGGCAACGGCGCCAAAAACTTGTATATTTTCCTAGAACAAATTAAATAACCTTTTCTGAGCTCTAGGTTAACTCGCAAGTGCACGAATCGCTAAGTAGCAAAGCTTACAAATACGAGGTCGATCCCACAGGGAATTGTACTAGTGTACGATTACTAACTCAATTAAATTCAATTAACCCAACTCTGACTCACACACGCAAATGGGGGGTTTTGATTGGTTTTAAGGCTACACTAAACAAACAGAGAAATAAAAAACTTTAAAATGAAAACTGAAAGATTTCGGGTAAAACAATAATAAAGAAACACTAGGGGTCAGAATCCACCACTAGCATACCATTCACTCTACTATGGATATTAACAGTCAATATATAAACATGTCAACAAAGTTCGTCTACTAAAAGGTTTGGCTAGTTACTTTTAGCAATTACTCCCCTTACTGTGCATAAACTAAGAGCTTCTTGGGCCTTCCTTAGCCAGTTAACTTGCATGTTCCCTAGTGCTAAGCTAAGGCAGCTGTTACCCATGCAAGAGTCATTACGATCTGTGAGAGTGACAAACACATAGCGCATAGCTCCAAATTAATGTACCCTATGTCCTCTATGATCCCTTTTCTCATGAATATTATCTTAGGATATCCACTTGTTGCCTATTGAAACTATCATCCTTTCGAGCTTATTTAGTTTCACAACAAATATCTAGATGCATGCAACCTAAGGTGATCAGTCAAAGATGCGAAACAAATAGATTCAATTTAAACAGAGATCCAAGATTTGTCAACATGTAAATAATTAAAAATCAATAATCCATAGTGAGAGTAAGCAGCATCGCTAGGGCTTCATCCTAGCCCTAGCCCAATATTCAGCTACACATAATTAAATCCATAAATAAACAATGCATAATTAAAACAATTAAAATAAAAGAAAGGGAAGAAGAAATCAAGCCACGGATGACGAGGTGGAGGCGGCACCACCCTTGGACGGTGTGGCTGCAAGGTGGTGGCGAGATGGGCTGCTGCTCGGCCTTGGGCTCCACGGCAAGATGGCTGAGGTGCTTCGGCAAGATGGTGGCAGCAAGAAGGTGGCGCGGCTGAATGCTGGTGGCTGCGGCTTGACTTCCCTCTCCTTCTTCACTTCAGCCCAAAAATAAAAGAACACAAAGATAGGTGGCTGTAGCAGAAAAATAAAGAGAAGAGAAGGAGGTGATGGGGGCTGCGGCAAGAGAAAAAGAAAGAGATGGTGGCTGCTAGGGTTTGCTTCAGAAAAATAAAAGGTAGAGAGAGAAAGGAAGAGGGGTGAGTGGCAAGGAAGAGGGAGGCTAGCTAGGGTTTCTGAAAATTAAAGAGGAGAGAGCCCCCTCCTTGAGTTATAAAGATATATTTATAGAGGAGAGTGGGGCTGAGATTTCTCTTTCTCTTCAATGTAGGATAAGTGCATTCCTTGCACACCAAGACTTATAATTTTCGGCCAAGCATGGGCCTTGGGCTGATTTGGGCTCTTTTTCGGCGTAACTCCTTTTTCAGCTCGCGGAACTGCTGCGCTACCTCCACTAAAATGGCCATATCTTGAGCTAGAAAACTCGGAATCGAAATCCGTAAAATTCCCTGCGAAGCTAACATCCGTATCTTTCCAACCATATATGACATGCTACCTGATTCATTCTGGAGAATTACAGAATTGCTGTCGAAATTGGTGTTCTATTTTCCAAGGTTTTGACTTCTTTTTTCAGCTAGGATTCCTTGGGAGGCAAGGACAAGAAAGTGCGGCAGCAGCTAGGGTTAGGAGAGCATTGGGCTTGTGGCAAGGGCTTTGGCTTTGGGCTTAAGTGACACAAGCCAGCCCCTAGGGTTTAGTGCATGGCTGCTAGTCTTGGGTTGGCGCATTGGGCTTCCTCTTGGGCTGGCGCATGCATGCATGCATGGTCCCTTCAGATTTCAGCATTGCATAGGCCCATGACCCATTTGACTTGTTGACTTTGTCATAGTTGACCCTTGACCATTAACTTTGACTTCCCATTTTGCCCCTCATCTCCATTTGAATTTGAATTCATTTCTTGCCTCCATTTATTTCCATGGATGTCCACCACCTTCTAGAAGCTTCTGGAACCTTGACTTTGTAGAGTTGACTTTGACCAACATTTCCTAGCGTGACTAGGATTTCTTGTAAATAAAGGATTCCTTATCCATTTCGACTTCTCGTAATGACCATATTGCCCCTGGGGTCTCCTAGTGGCATTAGGACTCCTTTCCCTAGTTGGGTTAGGTTTCCTAGTTCAACCAGGATTTCCTATTCCAATCAGGATTTCACATTTCTGGCTCCGAAATGATGGTTCTGGACTTGGTGTTTCCTAGTATGACTAGGAATCCTCATTCGACTAGGATTTCGGCCCCCTTCCTGGTTTGACCAGGATTTCTCTTGTTTTCCTAGTTTGACTAGGAAATGTCTAAAAATGGTCCTTTTGGCTTCTTTTCTCTTCTCTGCTCATTTTATCCTATAAAAACAAAAACAAACTAACAACACACAAAATATCGAGTTCTTGCACTCTGAGTTAGGGAGTTAGTATCTTAAAATAGTGTAAAATGAGCACTCAACATTCTCCTAATGCATAAACTAAGAGCTTCTTGGGCCTTCCTTAGCTAGTTAATGTTCGTTTTAAATTTTAATACTCGCAGTGCACGAATCTATATATAATATAGATGGCAAGCAAGGTCGATCCCACGAGGACTATTATTGATCTTTAAATGATAATCCGTATGCTAAAAAGAAACAAGGAAACAAGACACGAGTGGCTGCCCAAGTTGTCACGCCTAGGGCAGCTGCTCACTTGAACTGAAACACACGCACACACACACGAATGAGAGGGAGTTTGTATGTCTTGAAAACAGCAATTTAAACCTAACTTTAAAGACTAAAATGCGCAACTAGCAAAGAGTATGAAACAGCAAGTTATCTTGTGGAAATAGATTGGTAGATGATACTAGGACTCTAGGACTTTACCACTAGACCTCATATCCAATGTCATGGTGCAATTTCTGAAACCTTTAATTCCTATTGATGAATGCATTCGCATATTCACCTATGGCATAGCATGAAATGCATGATTCCCCAGATGTGCAAACTAGTGCATGGCGTCTACCCTAGTTTGGTACCCTAAATGCAACCTAGGCATGGCATCTACCTAAGAACGCAGCAAGGTCCATTAACACACAAATGAGATTATGAATGCAAATAAAACCCTAAGGCATGGCGTCTACCTTAGGTGCATTAGTATTGAATTCACACAATTAGAATTCAGCCAATTACTAAATCCTAAGTTGTTTATCACTTGTATTAGGGGCTGATTGGTTGTCCTCACCCTAATTTGATTAAATTCTAGATGCAATAACCCTAGGTGATCAATCAAGGATTATAAACACATAGAGAACAATGATAAAAGTGAAATCAAAATCATCAAATCCATGGAATTGAATAAACAGCAACTACATCACCAATCCATTGAACATTCGGCCTAGGGCTGAATCCTAGGCCCTAGAAAACGTGATTAGTTCATGCTAGAAAACAAGAACAGCCACGAAATCATGTTTTTCATCTAACAATTACAAGAAAAGAAAAGAAGAAGAGAAAACACCCCAAAGGAGAGCTCACGCCTCCAGCAGCCCCTCTCCCTCTATTTTCTGATTTTTCCAAGTGTCTGAACCTCTAAAATGATAGAAAGAGATGTATATATAAGGGTGTGCAGCAGCTAGGGTTTTGGGAAGGAAGGATGTGCGGCCAGCTAGGGTTTCCAAGCTAGGAAGATGCGGCATGGGCTTGGCTTCTTGGGCTTAAGTGACTTGCGCAAGGCCCTAGGGTTTCCCTCTCTTGCGCATGGTGTAGCTGACCCCTATGGGCTTGCATGTAGCTGATTTCCTCCCCTAATGGGCCTCCAATAAATCAGGAATTAAAATGAAATAAATCAGGTTATATCAAATCTGATTTTTAAGAGCCCAATTAGGAAAGGAAAGCCTTGCAAGGTGCGGCCAGCCCTTTTCTTCTAGCAACCACGCCACTTCCTATGTGGTTTGGGCTGGGCTTCCATTTCTTCATGCTCTTGGACCCTCTCTTGATCTTGGGCTTCCATTTAAACAGCAAATATTCATTTAAGCTCAAAATGGGCTGATTTGCATCCATTTAATTCCTATGGGCTTTCCACCTACAAAAGAGAAAAACACAAATAAATAACATAAAATACAGGGACTAAGTACTAAATACATGAAGATAGAGGGCCTAAAATGCAAACATTTAAGGACCTAACAAATTCCCCCAAACTTAACCTTTGCTAGTCCCTAGCAAAACAAAACAAAACTACACTAAGACTCCAAAAACAACCTAACCGTCCACCAAAAATCTCAGGTATGCTTGATCATTCATAACTCAGTCAAATAGATTTCACACTAGTTCCAGAGATTACCAAATGCCAACACTAACTCACAGTTAACAAGATTAAAGTATCATGTGCGTAAGACAATATCAACATAGTTTTCAATCTGAACTTTCAAGCAACTTGAGTAATCACAAGCAACTAGTGTCACTTCAATTCTCACAAAGATAGTCACTCACAAAATAAAGCACTAAGATATTGGTTAAATAGTGATTCACTCAAAAAGCATATGTGAGCGAGTTTATGCATACAAATTCAAATTACTCACATATATGTAAGAATGAAAGCACAAGTGAAAGAATAATGATCTCATGAAAGATACCAAATACCCGAAATCAAATCAAAATACAATATGCTTCCATCCCATATAATCTCCACATTAAGACTACACTTCACCTAAAATCATATAGGACTTTTACATATGGATTGTAATGGGGCTAACGGTGAAAGGTTTTAACAAGAAAGGTATGGAAAACACAAAGACTTAAGGGAACCATAGAGAATCAGGTTTTACGTTGTCATTTGATCCTTATACACTTTGGCAACAAGGCTTGCATTCTTGAATTTGCACACTTGTGATACACATGCCTACCCTTTTCACTTTCTTTTTTTTTTTTTTTTCCCTTTTGGGCACGGCAACATATTCAAGTCCTTTTCTTTTCTTTTCCACATTATTCTCATGCCTTGCACACAAATGAACAATTATCCTAATCCAGTTCTCAACAATCCCTTAAGTATGGGTAGATACACACAACGGGAAGGTACTTCCCCCAAACTAGGGGCTGGCACGGGTAACATGGTTAAGAAACAAAAAGGCTGACAAGGCTCAACAAGGCAACTAGGGGTATAAATGAACACAAAAAGGATGGCTAGAATGGCACAAACGAGACAAAGAAGGCCTAAATCATTTCCTAGGTTCCATGTAGTTACAACATGCTTCAATTAAATTGAGATGGAAGTTCTATCATTTGATTTAAAATGATGCACATTTCAAGCATTTGATCAAGTGAAAGATAATGAGATCATGCAAACTCTAGATATTCAATGAACGTATGGAGTATTAGCATATAACCCTCAAAACAGAAGAATTAAAGCTCGAATCTCACAAGGGGTATATAAGTTCACTAGAAGCCTAGATCATACAAGCATGCAATCATTTTCAGTCTAAACTATACCGGCATTGTAATCCACACAAAGATAGCTCAAATATGCTCAAAATGAGTTATATGTCAAAAGAATAATCAAAAGAACTGGTTTAATCAATTCGACCAAAGTATGCAAGATCAAAGCATTTGCAATTCATCATAGTGGTGGACAGGAACCTAAAGGTCATAAAAACAAAAATATTTTTGGTATTTTTCAAAAATTTGAACGAAAATCTCAAAACCTAAACCTAAAACTCTTCCCCCAAACTTAAATGAAACATTGTCCTCAATGTTTCGAACTAAGCATGCAATGAATCATTCAAGTTAGGAAGACAAATACTCTAATGACCTAAAAACAGACCACAACCAACAACAAAAAAAAAACTAAAGGAAAGCACAAGGTTAAGAACTCCCTGATATCCATGCAAACAGCCATAGGGCAATGTTTCTTCTCTCCAAATGTTGGGTTGCCTCCCAATCAGCGCTAAGTTTAGAGTCTTCAGCCAGACTTGGCAGGACATCACGCTAATGGAACAGGATCCTCCAAGAGCATGTTCTCCTCCAAACGCTCCATATTAGCCTCCAAGTAAGGCTTAAGTCGATGGCCATTCACCTTGAATGTATTCTTTGTCTTTGTATTGCAGACCTCGACTGCACCATGAGGGTAAACATTAGTAACAGTAAATGGACCATACCATCGAGAACGAAGTTTACCTGGAAAGTGTCTAAGGCGAGAATTGTAAAGCAAGACTTTCTGACCCACTTCGAAATGTTTCCTCAAAATGGCCTTGTCATGGTAGGCCTTAGTCTTGTCTTTGTAAATCCTAGAACTCTCATAAGCCTCATTCCTGAGTTCTTCCAACTCACTCAATTGTAGCTTCCTATGGTCACCTGCCTCGTTCATCTTAAAATTGAAATGTTTAATAGCCCAATATGCTTTATGCTCTAATTCAACAGGTAAATGACATGGCTTACCAAAAACCAACCTGTACGGGGACATACCAATGGGAGTCTTATACGCTGTACGATAGGCCCATAGAGCATCTAAGAGGCGATCTGACCAATCTTTCAGGGAGGGGCTCACAGTCTTCTCCAAAATTTGCTTAATTTCCCTATTACAGATCTCAGCCTGTCCACTTGTCTGGGGGTGATAAGGTGTAGAAACCTTATGCTTGATACCATATTTGCTCAGCAAGGCCGCAAATAACCTGTTGTTGAAGTGAGATCCTCCATCACTAATAATAGCCCTGGGAGCGCCAAATCTTGCAAAAATATGATCCTTAAGAAATCTGAGGACAACTCTAGAATCATTAGTCTTGGATGGAATTGCTTCCACCCATTTCGACACATAATCAACCGCAAGCAAGATATACAAATAACCTTTGGAAGAGGGAAATGGGCCCATGAAATCAATGCCCCAGACATCAAAAATCTCAACAATAAGAATGGGGTTAAGAGGCATTTGATTTCGTGAAGAAATGTTACCCAACTTTTGGCACCTATCACAAGTGGTACAGAATGTATAAGCATCCTTGAACAAACTAGGCCAGTAAAAACCACACTGCAACACTTTTAGAGCCGTCTTCTTTGCTCCACCATGTCCTCCACATGCATCAGAATGGCAAAAAGTTAGTATAGACTGAAACTCAGATTCTGGCACACACCTTTTGATGATCTGGTCGGGGCACCACTTAAATAGATATGGATCATCCCATATATAGTACTTAGCCGTGCTGATGAGCTTCTCCTTCTGAGCTCTCTGTATATCACCTGGAAGTTCTCCTGTAACAATATAATTAACAATATCAGAGTACCAAGGAACATAAACAGACAATGAGAACAACTGCTCATCTGGGAATCGCTCATTCAGAGGGAGGATGTCCTCCTCGGTAGTAGAACTGTGCACCAATCGACTAAGGTGATCCGCCACCACATTCTCTGAGCCCTTCTTATCTTTGATCTCTAGGTCAAACTCCTGGAGCAACAAAATCCATCTAATCAGCCTGGGCTTCGCATCTTTCTTCTGTAGAAGGTACCTAAGCGCTGCATGATCAGAAAACACAATCACTTTAGTTCCAATCAGATATGACCTGAATTTTTCTAAAGCAAAAATAACAGCCAAAAGCTCCTTCTCTGTGGTGGAATAATTCAGCTGGGCATCGTTGAGAGTCCGACTGGCATAGTAGATAACATGTGGTATCTTGTTCACTCTCTGCCCTAACACAGCTCCCACAGCATAATCAGAAGCATCGCACATCAGCTCAAATGGTAAACTCCAATCAGGAGGCATAATGACTGGAGCTGATGTGAGATGAGTCTTCAATCTATTAAATGCGGCTAGACATTCCTCATTGAATTCAAACGGCACCTCCTTGGCCAACAATCTACTCAAAGGCCGAGCTATCTGGGAAAAATCCTTAATGAACCGCCTGTAAAAACCTGCATGACCAAGAAACAATCTCACATCCTTAACTGTCAAAGGTGGTGGAAGATTACTTACCAGATCAACCTTGGCCTTATCCACCTCTATCCCTCTACTGGATATGACATGGCCAAGAACAATACCCTGTTGTACCATAAAATGGCACTTCTCCCAATTCAAAACCAAATTGCATTCCTGGCATCTTTCTAAAACCAAAGCAAGATTATGGAGGCATTTATCATAAGAGGAACCAAATACACTAAAGTCATCCATAAATACCTCTATTATATTCTCCACCATATCGGAAAAAATGCTCATCATGCATCGCTGAAAAGTACCTGGAGCATTGCACAAGCCAAAGGGCATGCGCCTGTAGGCAAAAGTGCCATAGGGACAGGTAAATGTCGTCTTCTCCTGATCCTCTGGGGCTATAGCTATCTGGTTGTAGCCTGAATACCCATCTAGAAAGCAATAATGGCTATGACCTGCAAGACGTTCCAACATCTGATCAATAAAAGGTAATGGGAAATGGTCTTTCCGAGTACCTGAGTTAAGTTTCATGTAGTCTATGCAGACACGCCACCCTGTCTGTACTCGAGTTGGCACCAGCTCATTTGCATCATTTCTGACCACTGTAACACCAGACTTCTTAGGAACCACTTGCACCGGACTCACCCATTTGCTATCTGATATGGGATAAATAATACCCACATCTAGCAACTTCAGCACCTCCTTCAGCACAACTTCCTTCATCACTGGGTTGAGTCTACGCTGAGCCTCTCTAGTCGGGTTAGCTCCATCCTCCAACAATATCCTGTGCATACACCTCGAGGGACTGATTCCCTTGATATCTGCAATACTCCACCCAATTGCTGTTTTGTGCTCTCTCAGCACTCTCAACAATTTCTCTTCTTCCTCTGCATTGAGGTTGGAAGCAATGATCACCGGTAATGTGCTTCCCTCACCCAAATAGGCATACTTCAGATGCTCAGGCAAATCCTTCAACTCTAGCTTAGGTGCCTGCAACACAGAGGGTACAAGTTTTGTATCAGAAACAGGTAAAGGCTCAAAAGTAGAAATATACATACCTGAACAGCGGGGTACGGCCTCTAGATGAGGCAAAATGCTCGCAACCTGCTCATCCTCATGCACAGCCATAGGGCTATGAATCAAAGCTCTATCCAACGGATCACTGCTACAAGTCACATTAAACACCTGTTGACAAACCAAATCCATAACATCCACCCTAAAGCACTCGTGCTCATCACTGGGTAGTTTGAGTGCCTCAAACACTCTTAACTCAATGGTCTGTCCCTGCACATTCATAGTTAGTGTACCCTGTTGAACATCAATTTTTGTACCTGCAGTGGCCATAAGGGACGACCAAGTATCAAGGGTAATTGTGCCTCATACATAGGTACGGCCTCCATTTCCAAAACTAGGAAATCAGCCGGCAATATCAATCCATCTACTCTCACAAGTACATCTTCCAAAATTCCTCTGGGGTACTTAACTGATCTATCAGCTAACTGGATACTCACAGAGGTCGCCTTCAGCTCACCTAAATTCAGAGTCTCATACACAGAAAATGGCATTAAATTCACAGAGGCACCTAAATCAAGGAGAGCTTTCTCAAACCTACAATCCCCAATGATACAAGGGATAGTGAAGCTGCCTGGGTCCTTGAGCTTGGGAGGTAGCTTCCTCTGAAGCACTGCTGAAACCTCCTCTGAGACCTTCACTGTCTCGAACTCTTTGAACCTTCTCTTGTTCGTGCACAAGTCCTTGAGGAACTTTGCATATCTTGGCACTTGCTTAATCACATCTAGAAGGGGAATATCGATCTCCACCTTCCTGAATATCTCCATAACACCCTTCAGAGGGTCCTCTTTCTTAGCCTTATGTAACCTGCTAGGAAAAGGAGCATGTATAGAAATCAACTTAGAAGGGTCATATTGTACCTGAGGTAAGGGAAAACCCTTGGGAACTACCACATGGTTGCCTGAAGATGGCACAGAAAAGTCTAAGGTACCCTTAACAGGTTCGGCTATGATCTCAGGTGCATCTTCTGACTCGACACCTTCCTCCACAACTTCTTTCTCCTCTTTCCCAACTATCTTACCTCCTCTGAGAGTAATTGCATTCACCTGCTCATTGTTCTCGGGGTTAATGATCACTTGCCCTGGAAGTCTCCCTGGCTCTCTTTGATTCAGTGCAGTAGCTAACTGGCCCATTTGTTGCTCAAGATTCGCAATGGCCCTATCAGTCTTCTGCATATGTGTCTCTGACTTTTGAATGAAAGATTGTGTGCTCTGAGCCATGGATGCAATCAAATCTTCCAAGGACTTCTTCTGAGGCTGTTGTTGTTGATAGCCCTGATCTGCCTGATGTTGTGGAAATGAACCTTGAGGCTGCTGCTGATTCTGGTTATTACTCCACCTGAAATTGGGATGATTCCGCCACCCTGGGTTGTAAGTAGGAGAGAATGGATCATTCCTGGGCCTCTGATTATATGAGTTCAGCATGTTGGCCTGTTCTTGCACAAACTCAGGGAAATCGGCACCATGAGGGCAAGAAATCGTTTCATGTCTAGGTGTAGCACAAATGGCGCAAACCTCCAATGATGGAGCTTTCTGATTTAGGGCAAGTATGACATCCATCTTGCGTTCCAGCCGAGCGATCTGCGCATCAGATGCAAGATTATTAGAAGTATTGACCTCATCAACACCAGCGCACTTACCTCTAGTATATGAATGCATTGTTTCTCTTGCCATCTCTTCATAGAGGTCAGAGGCTTCCTGGGCTGTCTTATTCCTGATAGAACCACCTGAAAAATTAATCACAGCATTCCTACTCGCAAGGGTTAGTCCTTTATAAAATATGCGCATCAATAAGTTCAAAGGAAGTCCATGATGTGGACATTGAAGTAGCAATGTATTAAAACGCTCCCAAGCCTCTGAGAATGACTCATCTTGTTGAGAAAACTGCATAATCTTATCTCGCAGCATATCCGTCTTTTGAGATGAAAAGAACTTTTCTAGGAACTTCTTCTCAATTTCATCCCAAGTCCTCAGTGATCCAGGTTTCAAAGAATTCAGCCAAAACTTAGCTTTATCCTTCAGAGTGTAAGGAAACACCCTCATCTTGAGTTGATTCTCATTCACACCTGTCAAGGGCAAAAAGCTCACAGCATTAAATATATCTTTAAGGTTAGTTAGCGGATCTTCACTAGGTAAACCATGAAAAGAGGGTAGCATATTAAAGTGAGAAGATTTGAGCTCATAATTTCTTGCAGCAGGTGGCAAGGCAATGCTCGAAGGGGAAGCAGGGATGGTCGGGATGTCTAGATCCCCCATGTATTCCACGTTGTCTTCCTCGGCCATAACTTTTTCAAATTGGTGAGAGCTTGATGAAGATGTAGGAGATGGTGTAGGGGATGGCAAAGGTAGACGTGTTGCTGCTCGAACTAGTTCTGCCTTACTCCTTTCACAAAACAATCTAATTTCGGCTAATCTCTCATCCAAATAAGTGTCCTCAATTGACTTGTTAGGATCTGGCTGGGACATGCACAAGTACCTACAAAATAAGAGACAAACACGTTAAAACCTCAATTGAACAACAAGAGAAAAGTAATTTTCGGATTTTTTTTTTTTTGAAATAAATAAACTATGTAATTAAATAAATACGAAAATCAGAAAACTAAAACAAGTTAAAAATGAAAAACTAAACACAATCCTACAACTATGACTCACGGCACACGAACAAGGACAAAGGGAAAACAAATTAAGAAAAAGAAAACAGCAAATAATCAATAAATAAAAACACTAAAAGAACGCACTAAGATTGTCACAAAGATCAAATCTAGTCCCCGGCAACGGCGCCAAAAACTGTTCGTTTTAAATTTTAATACTCGCAGTGCACGAATCTATATATAATATAGATGGCAAGCAAGGTCGATCCCACGAGGACTATTATTGATCTTTAAATGATAATCCGTATGCTAAAAAGAAACAAGGAAACAAGACACGAGTGGCTGCCCAAGTTGTCACGCCTAGGGCAGCTGCTCACTTGAACTGAAACACACGCACACACACACGAATGAGAGGGAGTTTGTATGTCTTGAAAACAGCAATTTAAACCTAACTTTAAAGACTAAAATGCGCAACTAGCAAAGAGTATGAAACAGCAAGTTATCTTGTGGAAATAGATTGGTAGATGATACTAGGACTCTAGGACTTTACCACTAGACCTCATATCCAATGTCATGGTGCAATTTCTGAAACCTTTAATTCCTATTGATGAATGCATTCGCATATTCACCTATGGCATAGCATGAAATGCATGATTCCCCAGATGTGCAAACTAGTGCATGGCGTCTACCCTAGTTTGGTACCCTAAATGCAACCTAGGCATGGCATCTACCTAAGAACGCAGCAAGGTCCATTAACACACAAATGAGATTATGAATGCAAATAAAACCCTAAGGCATGGCGTCTACCTTAGGTGCATTAGTATTGAATTCACACAATTAGAATTCAGCCAATTACTAAATCCTAAGTTGTTTATCACTTGTATTAGGGGCTGATTGGTTGTCCTCACCCTAATTTGATTAAATTCTAGATGCAATAACCCTAGGTGATCAATCAAGGATTATAAACACATAGAGAACAATGATAAAAGTGAAATCAAAATCATCAAATCCATGGAATTGAATAAACAGCAACTACATCACCAATCCATTGAACATTCGGCCTAGGGCTGAATCCTAGGCCCTAGAAAACGTGATTAGTTCATGCTAGAAAACAAGAACAGCCACGAAATCATGTTTTTCATCTAACAATTACAAGAAAAGAAAAGAAGAAGAGAAAACACCCCAAAGGAGAGCTCACGCCTCCAGCAGCCCCTCTCCCTCTATTTTCTGATTTTTCCAAGTGTCTGAACCTCTAAAATGATAGAAAGAGATGTATATATAAGGGTGTGCGGCCAGCTAGGGTTTCCAAGCTAGGAAGTGTTGAGTGCTCATTTTACACTATTTTATGATACTAACTCCCTAACTCAGAGTGCAAGAACTCGATATTTTGTGTGTTGTTAGTTTGTTTTTGTTTTTATAGGATAAAATGAGCAAAGAAGTGAAAAGGAGCCAAAAGAGCCATTTTTAGACGTTTCCTAGTCAAACTAGGAAAAGTGGAGAAATCCTGGTCAAACCAGGAAAGGGGCCGAAATCCTAGTCGAATGAGGATTCCTAGTCACACTAGGAAACATCAAGTTCAGAACCATCATTGCGGAGCCAGAAATGAGAAATCCTGATTGAAACAGGAAATCCTGGTTGAACTAGGAAACCTAACCCAACTAGGGAAAGGAGTCCTAATGACACTAGGAGACCCCAGGGGCAATATGGTCATTACGAGAAGTCGAAATGGATAAAGAATCCCTCATTTACAAGAAATCCTAGTTGCACTAGGAAATGTTGGTCAAAGTCAACTCCACAAAGTCAAGGTTCCTGAAGCTTCTAGAAGGTGGTGAACATCCATGGGAATAAATGGAGGGAAGAAATGAATTCGAATTCAAATGGTCAAGGGTCAACTATGAAAAGTCAACAAGTCAAATGGGCCATGGGCCTATGCAAATGCCGAAATAGAAGCCCAATGCGCAAGCTTGAAGGTGGCAGCCATGAAGTGAAACCCTAGGGGGGCTGGCGTGTGGCCCTTAAGCCCAAAGCCAAAGCCCTTGCCGCAAGCCCAATGCTCTCCTAACCCTAGCTGCTGCTGCACTTTCTTGTTCTTGCCTCCCAAGGAATCCTAGCTGAAAAAAGAAGTCAAAACCCTGGAAAACAGAGCACCAATTTCGACAGCAATTCTGTACGTCTCCAGAATGAATCAGGTAGCATGCCATATATGGTTGGAAAGATACGGATGTTAGCTTCGCAGGGAATTTTACGGATTTCGATTCCGAGTTTTCTAGCTCAAGATATGGCCATTTTAGTGGAGGTAGCGCAGCAGTTCCGCGAGCTGAAAAAGGAGTTACGCCCAAAAAGAGCCCAAATCAGCCCAAGGCCCATGCTTGGCCGAAAATTATAAGCCTTGGTGTGCAAGGAATGCACTTATCCCACATTGAAGAGAAAGAGAAATCTCAGCCCCACTTCCCTCTATAAATATATCTCTAAAAATCAGAAAAGGGGTTCTGTTCTGAAGTTCTCTTCTCTCCTCTTTAATTTTCAGAAACCCTAGCTAGCCTCCTTCTCTTTCTTTTATTTTTCTGAAGCAAACCCTAGCAGCCACCATCTCTTTCTTTATTTTTCTTGAGCCGCAGCCACCTTCTCTCCCTTCCTTTTTATTCTTCTTCTTTTCTTTTGTGGCCGAACCTAGCAGCCACCTTTTCTTGTGTGCTTTCTTTTATTTTGTGCTGAACTGAAGAAGGAGGATCAAGTGAAGCCGCAGCCACCACCACCAAGTTGCGCCACCAAGCCGCAGCCACCTCCAGCAGCCACGCCATCACCACCTTGCTGCCACCTTGCCGAGCACCTCAGCCTCCTCGCCGTGGAGCCCAAGGCCGAGCAGCCCCATTACGCACCACCATTGCAGCCGCACCTCCACCTTGCTGCCCGGCTTGATCTCTCTCCCTTTCTTTTATTTTCATTATTTTAATCATACATTATTTATTTGTGAATTTAATTATGTGTAGCTGAATATTGGGCTAGGGCTAGGATGAAGCCCTAGCATTGCTGTTCACTTTTACTATGGATTATTAATATTTTGATTGTTTATATGTTGACAAATCCTGGATCTCTGTTTAAATTGAATCTATTTGTTTCGCATCTTTGACTGATCACCTTAGGTTGCATGCATCTAGATATATGTTGTGAAACTAAATAAGCTCGAAAGGATGATAGTTTCAATAGGCAACAAGTGGGTATCCTAAGATAATATTCATGAGAAAAGAGATCATAGATGACATACAGTACATTAATTTGGAGCCATGCGCTATGTGTTTGTCACTCTCACAGATCGTAACGACTCTTGCATGGGTAACAGCTGCCTTAGCTTAGAACTAGGGAACATGCAAGTTAACTGGCTAAGGAAGGCTCAAGAAGCTCTTAGTTTATGCACAGTAAGGGGAGTAATTGCTAAAAGTGACTAGCCAAACCTTTTAGTAGACGAACTTTGTCAACATGTTTATCTATTGATTGTTAATATCCATAGTAGAGTGAATGGTATGCTAGCGGTGGATTCTGACCCCTAGTGTTTCTTTATTATTGTTTTATCTGAATCTTTCAGTTTTCATTTTAAAGTTTGATTATTTCTCTGTTTGTTTAGTTTAGCCTTAAAACCAATCAAAACCCCCATTTGCGTGTGTGAGTCAGAGTTGATTTAATCGAATTTAATTAAGTTAGTGATCATAACACTGGTACAATTCCCTGTGGGATCGACCTCGTATTTGTAAGCTTTGCTACTCCGCGATTCGTACACTTGCGAGTTAACCTAGAGTTGTTAAAAAGGTTTATTATAATTGCTCTAGGAAAACATACAACAGGAAGATGCGGCATGGGCTTGGCTTCTTGGGCTTAAGTGACTTGCGCAAGGCCCTAGGGTTTCCCTCTCTTGCGCATGGTGTAGCTGACCCCTATGGGCTTGCATGTAGCTGATTTCCTCCCCTAATGGGCCTCCAATAAATCAGGAATTAAAATGAAATAAATCATGTTATATCAAATCTTATTTTTAAGAGCCCAATTAGGAAAGGAAAGCCTTGCAAGGTGCGGCCAGCCCTTTTCTTCTAGCAACCACGCCACTTCCTATGTGGTTTGGGCTGGGCTTCCATTTCTTCATGCTCTTGGACCCTCTCTTGATCTTGGGCTTCCATTTAAACAGCAAATATTCATATGGGCTTTCCACCTACAAAAGAGAAAAACACAAATAAATAACATAAAAATATAGGGACTAAGTACTAAATACATGAAGATAGAGGGCCTAAAATGCAAACATTTAAGGACCTAACAGTTAACCTACATGTTCCCTAGTTCAAGCTAAGGCAGCTGTTACCCATGCAGGAGTCATTAAGTTTTATGAGAACGTCAAACATGCACAACATATAAGCTTTGACTATTTCCTTATAGAGGTCGCCCAACCCCACTACCAAGAATAATCCCTTATTCCCTTGTTACTTGTGGTTTAGTGTCTTTGACTATTTCACAGCTAAACCTAACAGATAAACTAGATGCAATTACCCTAAGGTGGCCAGTCAAAGGATGCAAACAACTAGTGACGGGGGTTCTAATAGATAGTGGAAATTTAATATGCGCAAACATCAAACTAACAGACCAAGAGACGGATAAACGATTTGTTAAAGCATACGAATCCATTAATCGACCTACAACTAACATGCAAGATAGAATAACTAACCTACATAATTAAATTAAATAAATAAAAACAAAACAGCAACAAATAAACAAAATCCCAATTCATGATTGTTAACGGAAATCAGAAACGCAAATTAAACAAACTTAAGAACATAAACTAAACAACTAATTTAAAGTGCATAAATTAAATGAAACCAGAAACGTAAAGTACACAAGATTAAATGCATGCACGAATTAAAATCAGAAACACAACTAAACTAGATTGACAAATATAAACTAATTGAATTCAGAAACTTAAATGAAATAAATTCAGAGACCAATATCCAACAATAAATCTGAAACTAGAAGGAAAAAGAAAACGAAAATCAGAGGTACAAACACATGGGGGCTGCGGCAAGGAGAGAGGAAGAAGGAGGCACCTAGCAAGCAGGAGGAACTCACGGCAAGGTGAGCTAGGGCTTGCAGCAGCAGGCTGGTCCTTCCCTCTCACTTGTCACACCACCCTCTCTCTAAGTCTCTCTCTGAATTCGGCTCACCTTACAAGAAAATAAAAGTTGAAACTAAAACCCTAAAACAGAAAAATTAAACTAGGAGAAGAGAGGGATTTCGGCTGGAGTGTAGGTGAAAAAGTGATCCCCCAAAAGTCTGAATGAGAGGGACTTATATAGAGGAGCCTTCCTTGAGAGGCAAGGAAGAGGAACTTGCGGCTGCTAGGGTTTGCATCTCCTAGTTCCTTGCGGCTTCAGCTAGGGTTAGCTGACTAGGGCCTTGCGGCATGGGCTGCTCCCCCTTGGGCTTCAGTGGCTCACGCCTAGCCTAGCTAGGGTCCCTCTTTGGCGCATGGGCTGGTAGTCTTGGGCTTTGGGCTTGCATGTTGGGCTTCCATGTTGGGCTTCAGTTACTTGCACAAGATGGGTTAGGGTTTCACTCCATGGGCTTCCATCTTGGGCTTGTCACCTTGGGCTTGCGCATGGCCTTTTGTCTTGCTAGGGTTTGCATGGCATGCATGCGCATGCATGGGCTGCCATCTTCCTCCTTGCGCATGGCCTTTGGGCTGCTAGGGTTTGGGCCCATGCATGTGCATGCATGGCCCACTTGGTTCGGCATCCCTAGGGCCCATGGGCCCTCCACTTTTGACTTCCCATTTTGCCCCTCATTTCCATTTGAATTCAAATTCATTTCTTCCCTCCATTCATTTCCATGGATGTCCACCACCTTCTGGAAACTTCTGGAACCTTAAACAACATTTCCTGGTGCAACTAGGATTTCTTGAAAATGAGAGATTCCTTATCCATTTCGACTTCTCGTAATGACCATATTGCCCCTGGGGTCTCCTAGTGTCATTAGGATTCCTTTCCCTAGTTGGGTTAGGTTTCCTAGTTCAACCAGGATTTCCTGTTCGAATCAGGATTTCACATTTCTGGCTCCGCAATGATGGTTCTAGACTTGATGTTTCCTAGTGTGACTAGGAATCCTCATTTGACTAGGATTTCTGCACTTTTCCTGGTTTGACCAGGATTTCACTCGTTTTCCTGGTTTGACCAGGAAATGTCCCAAAATGGCTCCATTTGCTTCTTTTTCTCATTTCTGCTTCATTTGACCTGAAAACACAAAAACAAGACAAGAAACACAAAATAGCGAGTTCTAACACTCTAGGTTAAGGAATTAGTATCATAAAGTGATGCAAAATGCACACTCATCAGGAAGCTACCTAGTCAGCCCGTCATTAACCTAAATAATGAGGAGCATGTGAATGCTATTCTGAGAACAACTCCAAAAAAGAGGGTGAGAGTAGTCAAGACCAAGGAGGTGATTGAGATCATGGATAGTGAGGAAGATGAGGATCCAGTTATGACTGAGGAGTATAAGGAGACGCACGTGATTCCTCTCATTCTAAACATTGATGTCACCAAATTTCCATCAACCATGAGGGAATTGAAGTCAATTGAGAAGAAGGTTGAGGAGCAAGGGCATAGTCACAACATTCCGAAAGAGATTTATGGTTATCTCTTCATGACTCATCCAACAAAGAAGAGAGATCCGGGTACATTGATCATAGCTTGCAGCATAGGGGAGAATCGAATTGAGAAAGTTGTGGTTGACAATGGCTTTGCTATCAATGTTATGCCACTTGTTGTGTTCAAGAAGCTTGGGTTCATAGAAGCTGATTTGCATCCGTTTGAGTATACTATTCGCTTCGCCAACTCTTCAGTTGAAAACCCCTTGGTATGCTTGTTGATGTTTTGGTTAAATGTCGAAATCTACTAATTCCCTCTGATTTCGTAGTGCTAGATGTTCCGAGAATTCCGGGACACTTCTATCCTTCTTGGGAGGCTATTCTTGTGCAACACGAACATGGAGTACAAGGCGTTGGAGTGCTTAATGAGGATTCACCATAGAAACCACCAAGAAGTGTACCAACTCACTTGTGAACCTCCAGAAAACGAGGAGATAACCTTTTATGGAGATGAGAAGGAAGAGATGGAGAATCTCCTCAAACCATTTTTGGGGGATGTCGAGAGCAGCAATAGGAAGAAGAAGAAGAAAGGACGTGAGTAGAGGAGTGGCAATGTCAGGCTGAAAGACAGTAAACCAAGCGCTGATTGGGAGACAACCCAAGTTTTTGTTTTCAAGAATCCAAAAGAAGCAATTAAAGACCAAGGAGGCTGTGCCTACCCTTGGAGTGTCCATTTGGTTTTGGATAATTGCAATTCCCCTATTACTTAATTTGAGCATTCATGCATTTATTTCTTATACATTGAGGGTAATATATCATTTAAGTTTGGGGGGAAGGCAATGGTGTCGTAGTTTTGTTTCTTAGGTTTTTAGAGTTTGTAAAACAAAACAAAATTCATTTTTTTGTTTGTTTTTAAACTTAGTGTGTCAAACCCACATCAAAATGCATATTTTCTTTATATTTCATCTACCTTAGTGATGGATTCGAATCTTTAGAAGTGTGCGACATTGTTTTAAAAACAAAGTTTTTGAGTCTTTTTGTTTATTTTGGGTAGTCTTGAGTCCCCAACTAATTGATTTGATTGTGTATAATTGTTATGAGCATGTTTAGTTTGTGTGTATACTTTGTATTCTTTTCTTTCTAATAGTGTTCCAAAAAAATATCTTGCAATTCTATGTCATTTGGCCTTGTTGATATGAATTTAGGTAAAGATTTGCATGATTAATGATTTATATGCATGATAGAGTAGACTTGCATGACCTAAGTGAGCTTTGAGCCTTGTTCTTAAATTCTTGAGTATTGCGCGCCACTCTAATTCTATTATTGTCATATAAGTCGTTGCTTTGATCTCATTATCTTTCATTTGATCAATTGCTTGGAATGTACATAATCATGAATCAATGAGCTAGTACTCTTTTCTTATTTACACAAAGCATGTTGTATTTGCATGACTCTTAAGAAATGAATTTAGGCCTTATTTGTGTAACCCATAGCCTAAAAGCGTACCCATTATTTTTTTTATCCCTAGTAACCCATTTTGAGCCTTTTAAGCCGTATCCCTTGTACGCCACACCAAACCTTAAGTTTGGGGGTGTTATAACCCTTCTACCCGTTTTACCCTATCTATGGTATTGCAATGTGTTTACATATTGATTGAGGTGGAAAAGAAATGAATTTGCATAGCCTATACAAAAATGTGCCGAAAGAGTATGTATGCCCCGTGCCCAAAAGAGACAAAAAAGAAAAAAAGAAAAAAGAAAGAGATGGGATGGTTTCAATAGAAGAAGTGCGCAAAAGAGTTCAAATTTAGCTATGTAGTGCAAAAAAACAAGATATGTCTCAGAATGTTCTATTGTTCTTGCAATTCCATAGTATTGAGCCATTTGTATTCCTTTCCTTTCAATATCCTATCCTAGCCTAAGCCTTCATTTTAACCCTATTAAAGCCCTAGCTAATCTCAAGAGACATGTATTATACTTATGTGGAGTCTATTTGAGAAGGGAGCCTATGGTCATTGATTCTATTTCAAGCACTTTGATTCCCTTCCATGATATCAGTATTTCCAATGTGCCGTTACTTCATGTACATATGTGAGCTTTGTTTTTGTTACATATTTCCTCTCACATATATCTTTGAGTGCATATATCAACCCAATTCTTGAGTGTTTTATCATTGAGAATATGTCATAGCGAGGATTGGAGTTGAATCTATTGTGTATATATTGATTTAGTTTTGTTTATCTAACACTTGAGTTTATGTCAAGGATGGCCTAGATGACAATAGAGGAGTGAGGTATGTTAATTTAAATGTAATTAGAATTTGGAGAATACAATTTATATGTCTGACTTTCCTATGTGATTAATGGTTATGCGTATGAATTCAATTGTTGGGATGTTTGAGTCATTTTTAGAGTCTTTCCTTTATTTTATTTGCTCGAGGACTAGCAAAATTAGGGGTGTGATGAGTGTGCATTTTGCATCATTTTATGATACTAATTCCTAAACCTAGAGTGTTAGAACTCGATACTTTTGTGTCTGATATCGTTTTTTTTTTTTTTTTGTTTTTAGGTCAAATAAAGCATAAATAGGAAAAAGGAGCAAATAGAGCCGTTTTAGGACATTTCCTGGTCAAACTAGGAAAATAACAGAAATCCTAGTCAAATGAGGATTCCTAGTCACACGAGGAAACATCAAGCCCAGAACCATCATTGTCAAGCCAGAAATGAGAAATCCTAATTGGAGCAGGAATTCCTGGTTGAACTAGGAAACCTAAACCTACTAGGGAAAAGAGTCCTAATGAGACTAGGAGTCACTAGGGGCAATATAGTCATTATGAGAAGTTGAAATGGACAAGGAATCCTAGTGGGACTAAGAAATTTTGGTCAAACTCAACTCTATAAAGTTAAGGTTCCAAAAGCTTCTAGAAGGTATTGCACATCCATGGAATCAAATGGGGTGAAGAAATGAAATCGAATCCAAGAGGGAGAGAGGGACGAAATTGGAAGTCAAAGTCAATGGTCAAAGGTCAACTATACCATGTCATGAAGTCAATTGGGCTTTGGGCCTAGGTGAAGTCGAAAGGAGAAGGATGGTGAGGTGGCAGCCCAATACATCATTTGCGTGCTTGCAGCCCATGCGCAAGTCACTTGTACTCTAGCCCATCACGCCACTAGCAGACAATTCCAAGCTTCCTTGCGCCAACCCTAGAGCCCAAATCAAGCATTCTATGCGCTAGCCCACATGCAAGTCACTTAAGCCTATCACGCCTACTAGGTTGCAGCCAGCCCATGTGCTTCTTTTTAAAACCCTTGCCGCACACATTCTATGCGCTAGCCCACATGCAAGTCACTTAAGCCTATCACGCCTACTAGGTTGCAGCCAGCCCATGTGCTTCTTTTTAAAACCCTTGCTGCACACACCTCTTTTCCTTACCTCTCAAGTAATCCTCACCCTACCTCTATAAATATATCTCATCCTCTCACAATTAAGGAATTCAACAGTTCACAAAATTGAGAGAGCTGTTGAGTGCTCATTTTACACTACTTTATGATACTAACTCCCTAACCCAGAGTGCAAGAACTCGATATTTTGTGTGTTGTTAGTTTGTTTTTGTTCTTATAGGATAAAATGAGCAAAGAAGAGAAAAGGAGCCAAAAGAACCATTTTTAGACGTTTCCTAGTCAAACTAGGAAAACGAGTGAAATCCTGGTCAAACCAGGAAAAGTGCAGAAATCCTACTCAAATGAGGATTCCTAGTCACACTAGGAAACATCAAGTCCAGAACTATCATTGCTGAGCCAGAAATGAGAAATCCTGATTGAAACAGGAAATTTTGGTTGAACTAGGAAACCTAACCCTACTAGGGAAAGGAGTCCTAATGACACTAGGAGACCCCAGGGGCAATATGGTCATTACGGGAAGTCGGAATGGATAAAGAATCCCTCATTTACAAGAAATCCTAGTTGCACTAGGAAATGTTGGTCAAAGTCAACTCTACAAAGTCAAGGTTCCTGAAGCTTCTAGAAGGTGGTGGACATCCATGGAAATAAATGGAGGGAAGAAATGAATTCAAATTCAAATGGAGATGAGGGGCAAAATGGGAAGTCAAAGTTAATGGTCAAGGGTCAACTATGACAAAGTCAACAAGTCAAATGGGCCATGGGCCTATACAATGCTGAAATCTGAAGGGGCCATGCATGCATGCATGCGCCAGCCCAAGACTAGCAGCCATGCGCATGCACTAAACCCTAGGGGGCTGGCTTGTGTCACTTAAGCCCAAAGCCAAAGCCCTTTCCACAAGCCCAATGCTCTCCTAACCCTAGCTGCTGCCGCACTTTCTTGTCCTTGCCTCCCAAGGAATCCTAGCTGAAAAAAGAAGTCAAAACCCTGAAAAATAGAACACCAATTTCTACAGCAATTCTGTAATTCTCCAGAATGAATCAGGTAGCATGCCATATATGGTTGGAAAGATATGGATGTTAGCTTCGCAGGGAATTTTACGGATTTCGATTCCGAGTTTTCTAGCTCAAGATATGGCCATTTTAGTGGAGGTAGCGCAGCAGTTCCGTGAGCTGAAAAAGGAGTTACGCCCAAAAAGAGCCCAAATCAGCCCAAGGCCCATGCTTGGCCGAAAATTATAAGCCTTGGTGTGCAAGGAATGCACTTATCCCACATTGAAGAGAAAGAGAAATCTCAGCCCCACTCTCCTCTATAAATACATTTTTATAACTCAAGGAGAGGGCTCTCTGCTCTTTAATTTTCAGAAACCCTAGCTAGCCTCCCTCTTCCTTGCCGCACACCCCTTGTCCTTTCTCTCTCTTCCTTTTATTTTTCTGAAGCAAACCCTAGCAGCCACCATCACATCTCTTTCTCTTCTCTTGCCGCAGCCACCATCATTCTCTTCTCTTTATTTTTTCTGCTACAGCCACCTATTGATGAGTGTGCATTTTGCATCACTTTATGATACTAATTCCTTAACCTAGAGTGTTAGAACTCGATATTTTGTGTTTCTTGTCTTTTTTTTTTGTGTTTTCAGGTCAAATGAAGCAGAAATGAGAAAAAGAAGCAAATGGAGCCATTTTGGGACATTTCCTGGTCAAACTAGGAAAACGAGTGAAATCCTGGTCAAACCAGGAAAAGTGCAGAAATCCTAGTCAAATGAGGATTCCTAGTCACACTAGGAAACATCAAGTCCAGAACCATCATTGCGGAGCCAGAAATGTGAAATCCTGATTCGAACAGGAAATCCTGGTTGAACTAGGAAACCTAACCCAACTAGGGAAAGGAGTCCTAGTGACACTAGGAGACCCCAGGGGCAATATGGTCATTACGAGAAGTCGAAATGGATAAGGAATCTCTCATTTTCAAGGAATCCTAGTTGCACCAGGAAATGTTAGTCAAGGTTCCAGAAGCTTCCAGAAGGTGGTGGACATCCATGGAAATGAATGGAGGGAAGAAATGAATTTGAATTCAAATGGAAATGAGGGGCAAAATGGGAAGTCAAAAGTGGAGGGCCCATGGGCCCTAGGGATGCCGAACCAAGATGGGCCATGCATGCACATGCATGGGCCCAAACCCTAGCAGCCCAAAGGCCATGCACAAGGAGGAAGATGGCAGCCCATGCATGCGCATGCATGCCATGCAAACCCTAGAAGCAAGGAGCCATGCGCAAGCCCAAGATGCAAGCCCAAGATGCAAGCCCAAGGTGGAAGCCCATGGAGTGAAACCCTAGCTGTTGAGTGTCCAATTTGCATCATTTTATGATATTAATTCCCTAACCTAGAGTGCAAGAACTCGATATTTTAGGTCTTGTTAGTTTGTTTTAGTGTTTTGCAGGTTAAATGAAGCAATGATGGAGAAAGAAGCTAAATGAAGCTATTTTGAGCTAAAAATGGAAAAAATGAGAAAAAGAATCTTGAGGAAATCTTCTAGAAGGATCTGGAATCTGGAAGGAATCTTTGAAGAATCCTAGACAGAATCTTTTGGGGAATCCTTTTGGTCAAGGTTGACTTTTGGTCAAAGTCAAAGGTCAAAGTCAATGGTCAACCGTGCCACATCATCTCATGACATGGACCACCCATGCAGCCCATGCACTATGGGCCATGCACATAACCCTAGCCCAAAGGACCAAGGCCATACGCCTATTGCTAGCCCAAATGGTGGAAGCCCAAGTTGTGTTATCCAAGAGTCCGCAAGCCCAAGGAATTCGCACCCACTCAGCTGATCCAAGGCCCAAATGAAAGGAATCCTTCATGCTCAAGAAAAATCTCACAAGATTCAGTCAAAGATCACAAGGAGTCCTAGTTTAAGAAAAAAGTCAAAACCCTGGAAACTAGACACTAAATTTCGACAGTGATTCTGTATTTCTACAGATCGAATCAGATGTCATGCCATATATGGTTGGAAAGCTACGGATGTTAGCTTCGCAGGGAATTTTACGGATTTCGATTCCGAGTTTTCTAGCTCAAGATATGGCCATTTTAGTGGAGGTAGCGCAACAGTTCCGCGAGCTGAAAAAGGAGTTACGCCCAAAAAGAGCTCAAATCAGCCCAAGGCCCATGCTTGGCCGAAAATTATAAGCCTTGGTGTGCAAGGAATGCACTTATCCCACATTGAAGAGAAAGAGAAATCTCAGCCCCACTTCCCTCTATAAATATATCTCTAAAAATCAGAAAAGGGGTTCTGTTCTGAAGTTCTCTTCTCTCCTCTTTAATTTTCAGAAACCCTAGCTAGCCTCCTTCTCTTTCTTTTATTTTTCTGAAGCAAACCCTAGCAGCCACCATCTCTTTCTTTATTTTTCTTGTGCCGCAGCCACCTTCTCTCCCTTCCTTTTTATTCTTCTTCTTTTCTTTTGTGGCCGAACCTAGCAGCCACCTTTTCTTGTGTGCTTTCTTTTATTTTGTGCTGAACTGAAGAAGGAGGATCAAGTGAAGCCGCAGCCACCACCACCAAGTTGCGCCACCTCCAGCAGCCACGCCATCACCACCTTGCTGCCACCTTGCCGAGCACCTCAGCCTCCTCGCCGTGGAGCCCAAGGCCGAGCAGCCCCATTACGCACCACCATTGCAGCCGCACCTCCACTCCATCATTCGTGGCTTGATTTCTTCCTCCCTTTCTTTTATTTTCATTATTTTAATCATGCATTATTTATTTGTGAATTTAATTATGTGTAGCTGAATATTGGGCTAGGGCTAGGATGAAGCCCTAGCGATGCTGTTTACTCTCACTATGGATTATTGATTTTTAATTATTTACATGTTGACAAATCTTGGATCTCTGTTTAAATTGAATCTATTTGTTTCGCATCTTTGACTGATCACCTTAGGTTGCATGCATCTAGAATTTTGTTGTGAAACTAAATAAGCTCGAAAGGATGATAGTTTCAATAGGCAACAAGTGAGTATCCTAAGATAATATTCATGAGAAAAGAGATCATAGATGACATACAGTACATTAATTTGGAGCTATGCGCTATGTGTTTGTCACTCTCACAGATCATAATGACTCTTGCATGGGTAACAGCTGCCTTAGCTTAGCACTAGGGAACATGCAAGTTAACTGGCTAAGGAAGGCCCAAGAAGCTCTTAGTTTATGCACAGTAAGGGGAGTAATTGCTAAAAGTAACTAGCCAAACCTTTTAGTAGACGAACTTTGTTGACATGTTTATATATTGATTGTCAATATCCATAGTAGAGTGAATGGTATGCTAGTGGTGGATTCTGACCCCTAGTGTTTCTTTATTATTGTTTTACCCGAAATCTTTCAGTTATCATTTTAAAGTTTGTTATTTCTCTATTTGTTTAGTTTAGCCTTAAAACCAATCAAAACCCCCCATTTGCGTGTGTGAGTTAGAGTTGGGTTAATTGAATTTAATTGAGTTAGTAATCGTACGCTAGTACAATTCCCTGTGGGATCGACCTCGTATTTGTAAGCTTTGCTACTTAGCGATTCGTGCACTTGCGAGTTAACCTAGAGTTGTTAAAAAGGTTTATTGTAATTGCTCTAGGAAAACATACAACACTAGCCCATCTTGTGCAAGCCACCTCAGCCCAACACATGTGAGCCCAATGCACATCAAGGTCCAAGACCAGCAGCCCATGCGCAAGGGAGGGGGCCCTAGCTGACTTGCATGCGCCACTTAAGCCCAAGAGGACCAAGCCATGCCGCAAGCCCATTGCCTAAACCCTAGCTGATGCCGCAAGCAACAAGGACAAGGAACCCTAGCAGCCGCATGTTTCCTTCTCCTTGCCTCTCAAGGAATGCTCCTCTATATATATCCCCTTCATTCAGAACCCTAGAATCACTTTTTCTCACCTCCAACTCCAGCCGAAATTCCTTTTGTTCTCTAGTTTTATTTTTGCTGTTCTAGGTTAGTTTTAGTTTAATTCTTGTAAGGGGAGCCGAATTCAGAGAGAGACTTAGAGAGAGAGGGTGGCGTGACAAGTGAGAGAGAGAAGGACCAGCCTGCTGCCGCAAGCCCTAGCTCACCTTGCCGTGAGTTCCTCCTTCTTGCTAGGTGCCTCCTTCCTCCTCTCTCCTTGCCGCAGCCCCCATGTGTTTGCACCTCTGATTTTTGCTTTCTTTTTCCTTCTAGAATTCTGATTTTATGTTGATTTGTGTTTTTGAATTTATCTAGTTTATATTTCTGAATTTATTTAATTGAGTTGCTGATTCTAATTAGTTTAAAGCTTTGGTTATATTTAATGCATGTTTCAAAATAGTTTAGTTTTGCGTTTCTGATTTTAATTGTTAAGCATGAATTGGGATTTCATTATTTATTGTTGTTTCTGTTTTTATTTATTTTATTTAATTATGTAGGTTAGCTATTCTATCTTGCATGTTAGTTGTAGGTTGGTTAATGGATTTGCATGTTCTAACAAATCGTTTATCCGTCTCTTGGTCTGTTAGTTTGATGTTTGCACGTATTAAATTTCCACTATCTATTAGAACCCCCGTCACTAGTTGTTTGCATCCTTTGACTGGCCACCTTAGGGTAATTGCATCTAGTTTATCTGTTAGGTTTAGCTGTGAAATAGTCAAAGACACTAAACCACAAGTAACAAGGGAATAAGGGATTATTCTTGGTAGTGGGGTTAGGCGACCTCTATAAGGAAATAGTCAAAGCTTATATGTTGTGCATGTTTGACGTTCTCATAAAACTTAATGACTCCTGCATGGGTAACAGCTGCCTTAGCTTGAACTAGGGAACATGTAGGTTAACTGGCTAAGGAAGGCCCAAGAAGCTCTTAGTTTATGCATTAGGAGAACAATGGCGAGAAAGTAACTAGCAAAACCTTTTTAGCTGTCAAACTTTAATATGTTGTGTTCAAATTAACTGTCATTAGCCTTGGATGGTTATTGCATGCTTATCTGATTTGAAACTGAAAACTTAACATTGCAAGATAGAATAAAGTGTGTGTGCGTGTGGTGACGTGTGTGTGTGTTCCATCTTTCCAAAACCCCCCATTTAGTTATTCTATTGATTAATTGAATTGATTTGTTGTATATTAACCATTCCCTGTGGGATCGACCTCGTGCTTGTACGCTTTGCTACTGATGCAATTCGTGCACTTGCGAGTAAACTTAGAATGAGGTAGTTGTTTATTTTGTTCTAAGAAAACACATCAACAAGTTTTTGGCGCCGTTGCCGGGGAATGGTGTCTAATATCAATGAATTGGTTTAATTAGTCATTAGAATTAGGTTATATTAGCTAGATTTCAGTTTTGGTTAATTTTTAGTTTTTAATAAATGCCATGCCTTTATTTGCATTCTTTCTACTGATTATGTGTTTTTCTCTTAATTAGGTGTGTTTATGAACCCTGAGCTTGTTGCTAGGTTGGAGAGGCTCAAGAACGAAGCTTTAGGTACATCACAAGTCAGCCCGCAACCTAGTGCATCAGATTCGAGTAGTGAAGAGACTGAGAGTGTCGACATGGCTGAGACAAACGAGATGATGCCGCAGCCCCTGAGCCATTTTTCAGCACCTTCGCTACCCACTCAACCATCGTGCATTCGGTATGCAACCATAGCCACTGATTTCGAAATCAAGAGTGGTCAGATTCACTTGTTGCCAAGCTACCATGGGCTGAATGGGGAGGATCCGATCCACTTTTTGAAGGAGTTTTCCAGGGTTTGTGAAGCAGCACAATTGAGGGGCCTGAATGCCGATCAGTACCGTTTGAGGATGTTCCCTTTTGCGCTCAAGGACAAGGCAAAGAGGTGGTTGTATTCGCTGCCTAGTGGTTCCATTTCGACATGGGATGATCTTTCAAGCAAGTTCCTGAACAAGTTCTATTCCATTTCCAAGACAAATTCGATTCGGAAGGAGATCCTTGGATTTGTGCAGAAAGCGGACGAGCCATTCCATGAGACTTGGGACAGATTCAATGAGTTACTTACTAGCTGCCCACACCATAACCTATCTTCTTGGTATGTGATTTGTTGTTTTTATCCGGGATTATTGGAGAGAGACCAAGCCAAGGTGGATTCGGCATGTGGTGGTGCATTCATGTCAAAAACGGAGGATGAGGCTACAGAATTGTTTGAGTCGCTTTCTTTGAGTTCTCAACAATGGGATTCCAATCGTACAAGAGGAGGACCAAAGAGAGGGTTGTATGAGGTAGCTGATGTGCCGAACACCATGGAGGGACAGATTATGGAAATCAAGACTATGGTGCAGAAGTTATCTTTGGCTCAAGAGAAGATGATGGGTATGCAAGAACAAGGAGGTGATGTGGAACACGTGAATCAGGTTGGGAGTTATCCTAGGGTGCCATATGATCCATTTTCTAACACTTATAACCCTGGATGGAAGAACAACCCTAATTTCAGGTGGAGCAACAACAATGGACAGCAAGCTAGTGGGAGCACCAACAAGCCATATGTGCGCCCTAATGCCGAGAGGTCTAGTTTGGAGGACAAGATTGCTCAGATTGCTCAAAGCACCACTTCCCTTGCTCAGAGTACCAATGCCTTCATGAACCGTACCGAGCAGCAGATGCAAGCCAATTCGAAGGCTATTGCACACTTGGAGAGTCAAATGGGTCAGATTGCCACTACTTTGGGTCAGGGAGAGAAGGGGAAATTGCCAAGTCAGCCCATTGTCAACCCGAAGAATGAGGAGCATGTAAATGCTATTTTGAGGACTACTCAAAGAAAGAGAGTTAGAGTGGTCAAGACTAAGGAGGTGATTGAGATCATGGATAGTGAGGAAGAGGAGGATCCGAAAATGATAGAGGAGAAAGCTGATACACGTGTGATTCCCCTCATTCCGGACATCGACATCACCAAATTTCCAGCAACCATGAGGGAATTGAAGTCTATTGAGAAGAAGGTTGAGGAGCAGGGGCATAGTCACAACGTTCCTAGGGAGATTTGTGGTTATCTCTTTGCATCTTTTCCAAGCAAGAAGAAGGATCCAGGCTCGTTGGTCATACCATGCAGCATAGGGGAGTATGAGATCGCCAATGCCTTAGTTGACAATGGCTCAGCTATCAATGTCATGCCGCTGGTTGTGTTCGAGAGGCTTGGATTTGAGGAGGCTGATTTGCAACCGTTTGATTTGGACATTCGCTTCGCCAACTCTTCAGTCCAGAAAGCCCGTGGTATGCTTGTGGATGTTTTGGTTAAATGTCGTAAATTACTAATTCCCTCTGATTTCATAGTGCTAGATGTGCCGAGACTTCCGGGCGACGTTTCTATTATTCTTGGGAGACCATTTTTGTGCACCTCTAACATGGAGTACAAAGCATTGGAGAGTACCATGAAGATTCGGCACTACACCAAGCAAGAGGTGTATTTGCTCACTTCCGAGATGCCAAAAAACGAGGAGATCACTTTTTATGGAGAGGAGAAGTCAGAGATGGAGAGCTTCTTCAGTTCGTTCTTAGGGAATTGTTGTATGTTTTCCTAGAACAAATTAAATAACTTTTTCTGAGCTCTAGGTTAACTCGCAAGTGCACGAATCGCGGAGTAGCAAAGCTTACAAATACGAGGTCGATCCCACAGGGAATTGTACTAGTGTTATGATCACTAACTTAATTAAATTCGATTAAATCAACTCTAACTCACACACGCAAATGGGGGGTTTTGATTGGTTTTTGAGACTAGACAAACTAACAGATAAATGACAAAACTTTAAAATAACAACTGAATGAATTTGGATAAAACAATAATAAAGAAACACTAGGGGTCAGAATCCACCACTAGCATACCATTCACTCTACTATGGATATTAACAATCAATATATAAACATGTCAACAAAGTTCGTCTACTAAAAGGTTTGGCTAGTTACTTTTAGCAATTACTCCCCTTACTGTGCATAAACTAAGAGCTTCTTGGGCCTTCCTTAGCCAGTTAACTTGCATGTTCCCTAGTGCTAAGCTAAGGCAGCTGTTACCCATGCAAGAGTCATTACGATCTGTGAGAGTGACAAACACATAGCGCATAGCTCCAAATTAATGTACCCTATGTCCTCTATGATCCCTTTTCTCATGAATATTATCTTAGGATATCCACTTGTTGCCTATTGAAACTATCATCCTTTCGAGCTTATTTAGTTTCACAACATATATCTAGATGCATGCAACCTAAGGTGATCAGTCAAAGATGCGAAACAAATAGATTCAATTTAAACAGAGATCCAAGATTTGTCAACATGTAAATAATTAAAAATCAATAATCCATATTGAGAGTAAGCAGCATCGCTAGGGCTTCATCCTAGCCCTAGCCCAATATTCAGCTACACATAATTAAATCCATAAATAAACAAAGCATAATTAAAACAATTAAAATAAAAGAAAGGAAAAAAGAAATCAAGCCGAGGCAGCAAGGTGAAGACGAGATGACAGAATGAGATGATGCGGCTGCAAGGGTGGTGTCGCAATGGTGCTGCTCGGCCTTGGGCTCCACGGCAAGGTGGCAGCAAGGTGGAGGCGTGACTAGGTGGTGGTGGCTGCAGCGTGACTTCCTCCTCCTTCTTCAGTTCAGCCCAAAAATAAAAGAACACCAAGATAGGTGGCTGTAGCAGAAAAATAAAGAGAAGAGAAGGAGGTGATGGGGGCTGCGGCAAGAGAAAAGAAAGAGATGGTGGCTGCTAGGGTTTGCTTCAGAAAAATAAAAGGAAGAGAGAAAAAGGAAGAGGGGTGAGCGGCAAGGAAGAGGGAGGCTAGCTAGGGTTTCTGAAAATTAAAGAGGAGAGAACCCCCTCCTTGAGTTATAAAGATATATTTATAGAGGAGAGTGGGGCTGAGATTTCTCTTTCTCTTCAATGTGGGATAAGTGCATTCCTTGCACACCAAGACTTATAATTTTCGGCCAAGCATGGGCCTTGGGCTGATTTGGGCTCTTTTTGGGCGTAACTTCCTTTTCAGCTCGCGGAACTGCTGCGCTACCTCCACTAAAATGGCCATATCTTGAGCTAGAAAACTCGGAATCAAAATCCGTAAAATTCCCTGTGAAGCTAACATCCGTATCTTTCCAACCATATATGGCATGCTACCTGGTTCTCTCTGGAGAATTACAGAATTGCTGTCGAAATTGGTGCTCTATTTTCCAGGGTTTTGACTTCTTTTTCAGCTAGGATTCCTTGGGCTTTCTCTTTGCATGGCGTGATGGACTTGGGCTGCATGGCTTGCGCATGGCTGCTAGTCTTGGGCTGGCGCATTGGGCTTCCTCTTGGGCTGGCGCATGGCTGCTAGTCTTGGGCTCCTTCAGATTTCGGCATTGCATAGGCCCATGACCCATTTGACTTGTTGACTTTTTCATAGTTGACCCTTGACCATTAACTTTGACTTCCCATCTTGCCCCTCATCTCCATTTGAATTTGAATTCATTTCTTCCCTCCATTTATTCCCATGGATGTCCACCACCTTCTAGAAGCTTCAGGAACCTTGACTTTGTGGAGTTGACTTTGACCAACATTTCCTAGTGCAACTAGGATTTCTTGTAAATGAGGGATTCTTTATCCATTTCGACTTCTCGTAATGACCATATTGCCCCTGAGGTCTCCTAGTGTCATTAGGACTCCTTTCCCTAGTTGGGTTAGGTTTCCTAGTTCAACCAGGATTTCCTGTTTCAATCAGGATTTCTCATTTCTGGCTCCGCAATGATGGTTCTGGACTTGATGTTTCCTAGTGTGACTAGGAATCCTCATTTAACTAGGATTTCTGCACTTTTCCTGGTTTGACCAGGATTTTACTCGTTTTCCTAGTTTGACTAGGAAACGTCTAAAAATGGTTCTTTTGGCTCCTTTTCTCTTCTTTGCTCATTTTATCCTATAAGAACAAAAACAAACTAACAACACACAAAATATCGAGTTCTTGCACTCTGGGTTAGGGAGTTAGTATCTTAAAATAGTGTAAAATGAGCACTCAACACACCCCCAAACTTAGATTTTGCTAGTCCTCGAGGAAAAAGAACAAAGAAAAGACTCAAGACAGACTCAAAACATCCCAACACATGATTTCATAAGCACAGCCATAAATAGCATAGTCAAGCAAGATACATATAGAATTTATTCCTCAATCTCTAATAATGCTTCAATTAACATACCTTACTCCCCCATGAAATATATAGACCATCCTTGACACAAACTCAAGTGGTTAGACAAACAAGACTAAATCAGCATACACAAAATAGATTCAACTTCAATTCTCACTAAGGCATACTCTCAACAATAAAACGCTCAGATATTGGGTCAATACGTGCACTCAAGTATATGTGAGAGATGATATGATATACTAATACAAAAAGCTCACATATTAATCATGAAGGAAAGGCACAATGAAACAAAAACACTGATCTCAAGAAATTAAAATACTTGGTACAGAATCAATAACCATAAGCTTCCCTTTTATCTAGACTCCACATAATGAACTACAATTCTCCCAAGATCAAGTAGGGCTTTTATGTGGGTTGTAATGGAGGCTTAGGTTAGGATAAGGTATTGAAATGAAAGGGAGAACAAAGGGCTACAGACTATGGATTTGCACAAGGAAATCAATAGAGGCATTCTTTGCATAATTTGTACTCATAGCTCAAATTCGAACACCTTTCCACTTCCATCTTTTGAAATCGTCCCTTCCCTTTGATTTTTGATTCTTGAATTTTTTTTTTTTTTTTTTTTGAAAGGGAACGACAAACACTCTTAAGCACAATTCATTTTCCTTTTACATCAAGCTACGCATAGACATTTCTTTTCAACCTCACATTTTCACCAACTCCTTCATAGGTAAGGTAAACGGGTAGAGGAGTGAAACTCCCCCAAACTTAGGGTTTGGTATAAGGGTAAACAAAGAAAAGGTCATTAGGCTCAAAATGTTTGACTAGGGTTATAACATAGGGTAGACTTTAGGCTATGGGTTAAAACAAACAAGGCCTACTATCATTTCCTAAGATTCATGTAGTTCTATCCATGCTTTGAATAGATTAAGAGAGAAGTTCTAGCTCATTGATTCACAATTATATTCCAAGTACTTAATCAAAAGAAAGAATAATGAGATCACAACGACTTTATATGACAAGAAAATATTAGAGTAATGTTAACACTCAAGAATTGAAGTACAGGGCTCAAAAGCTCACTTAGGTCATACAAGTCTACTCTATTAAGTGTATGCATCTCTAAGCATGCAAGTCATCACTTAAGCTCATGAAAACAAGGCCACAAGTCCATAGAGTTGTAAAGCATGTTACGAAACAATACTAGATAAAGAAGAATACATACTATATATACAAGCTAGACATGCTCAAAATAACCATACATAATGAAATCAATTAGTTGGGGACTCAAGACTTAAAACAAACAAAAACACTCAAAAACACTGTTGCATGCTTCTAAAGATTCGAATCCATCACTACGGTGAAAGAAATCTTAAGAACAGATGCATTTTAATGTGGGTTTGATACCCTTAATTTACAACAAAAGTAAACAATTTTTTTTTTTTTTTTTTTTTACACACTAAAAAAAAAAATGCGTTGCATTCCCCACCCCCAAACTTAAAAGAAACATTGTCCTCAATGTTTAAATGAATGACAAATGTAATGCACAATGTAATGAAAAGAGGAAGGGAAAAACATCAAATAAAACAAAACTAATAAACGGAGCAAAAAGAGGGTGAAAACGTACCTTGGCTGATGTGAAAATGGCTTGCCCACGCATATGTACAAAATCACCTCCTCGTCGTCATCCATCCCTTGGGTTGCCTCCCAAGAAGCGCTAAGTTTCACGTCTTCAGCCAGACCTAGTCTTGTACTAAAAATCAATTTTTTCTTGGTTCAGCTCAAAATCAGGTTCAAGGAAAGGTTTCACACGATGACCATTGACCTTAAATATGTTCCCATTCTTCGGATTCTTGATTTCAACTGTACCATAAGGAAACACACTAATCACCTCATAAGGTCCGGTCCATCTTGAACGCAACTTGCCTGGGAAGAGACGTAATCTTGTATCATATAATAACACCTTCCCTCCAACAAAGAATTCTCGCGGACGTAGCTTCTTATCATGGTACCTCTTGGTCCTTTCCTTGTACAACTTAGCATTCTCATATGCGAAATGTCGTATTTCCTCCAGCTCACTAAGTTGCAACTTCCTTTTCTCACCAGCGGCATGAATATCAAAATTGAACTTCTTAATCGCCCAATATGCCTTATGCTCAAGCTCAACTGGTAAATGACAAGCTTTCCCATATATCAGTCGAAACGGAGACATTCCAATGGGTGTCTTGTAAGCGGTGCGATAAGCCCACAATGCATCATTAAGCTTGGTAGACCAATCCTTCCTATTGGCGAGCACCGTTCTTTCCAAAATGAACTTAATCTCACGGTTCGAAATTTCCACTTGCCCACTCGTCTGAGGATGGTAGGGAGTAGCCACTTTATGCCTTATTCCATATTTCTTCATCACGGCCTCAAACAGCTTATTGCAAAAATGCGACCCCCCATCACTAATGATTGCTCTCGGGGTACCAAATCGTGCAAAGATATTGGTCTTAAGGAAATTCAAGACCACTCGAGCATCATTAGTCCTACAAGCGACAGCTTCCACCCACTTAGACACATAATCAACTTCAACCAGAATGTACTCGTATCCAAAAGAAGATGGAAATGGCCCCATGAAATCTATACCCCAAACATCAAAGATCTCAACTTCCAACATAAAGTTCAGCGGCATCTGATCACGAGCAGAAATATTTCCCATCTTCTGACATCTATCGCATGTGAGGTAAAACTGATGACAGTCATGAAAAATAGTAGGCCAAAAGAAACCTGCTTGAAGAATCTTGTAAGCAGTCTTAGTTCCTCCTCCATGGCCTCCACACTCTTTAGAATGGCACATCTCAATGACATTCCTCTGCTCCATTTCCGGTACACATCGTCTTATCAACTGATCTGACACATATTTGAACAAATAAGGATCATCCCACACATACTGTCTGACATCATGCAAAAACTTCTTCCTTTGGTAGTGTGTCAGATCATTGAGCAACACTCCACTTGCTAAATAATTAGCTATGTCAGCATACCATGGAGTAGTCAAGATGGCAAAAAGCTGCTCGTCCGGGAATGACTCTCGTAACGGTAGTGTGTCCTCTTCAGACTGTTCCTCATTGACGAGTCTACTCAAATGGTCTGCTACCACATTCTCACAACCTTTCTTATCCTTGATCTCAATATCAAATTCCTGTAGCAACAGAGTCCATCTAATCAACCTCGGCTTTGCATCTTTCTTGTTCAGCAAATACTTGAGAGCGGCATGATCCGTGTAGATGGTGATCTTAGACCCAATCAAATAACTTCTAAATTTCTCCAAGGCAAAGATCACAGCAAGCAACTCCTTCTCTGTAGTAGAATAGTTCAATTGAGCATCATTCAGAGTCCTACTTGCATAGTAAATCACATGTGGCAGCTTATCGACTCTCTGACCCAAAAGAGCTCCAACAGCATAATCACTTGCATCACACATGAGCTCAAACGGCAAATTCCAATCAGGTGGCATAATGATCGGAGCGGAGGTGAGTAGCTTCTTCAACTTGTTAAATGCAACCAAGCAATCCTCATTAAACTCGAAATTCACCTCTTTTTGCAATAAGGTGCACAAAGGCCTGGAGATCTTGGAAAAGTCCTTAATGAACCTCCTATAAAACCCAGCATGGCCTAGAAAACTTCTTACTTCTTTAACACTCGATGGAGGCGGCAATCTCTGAATCACATCAATCTTGGCCTTATCAACTTGTATGCCCTCCTTCAAAATCACATGACCCAATACTATCCCTTGTTGAACCATGAAGTGACATTTCTCCCAATTAAGCACTAGATTGGCTTCTTGACATCTTTTCAGAACTAAAGACAAGTTATCCAGGCATGCATCAAAAGACGAACCAAAAACAGAAAAATCATCCATAAATACCTCAATGATTCGTTCCACCATGTCAGAGAAAATAGACATCATGCATCTCTGAAACGTTGCAGGCGCATTGCACAATCCGAATGGCATCCTCCTATAAGCAAACGTACCAAATGGACATGTGAAAGTGGTCTTCTCTTGATCCTCGGGTGCAATAGCAATCTGATTGTACCCACTGTACCCATCCAAAAAACAATAGTGACTATGGCCAGCCAACCTTTCCAACATTTGGTCAATAAATGGCAAAGGAAAATGATCCTTTCTTGTCGCGGTATTCAGCTTCCGATAGTCAATACAAACACGCCAACCGGTTTGCGTCCTTTGGGGAACCAACTCATTATGCTCATTCTTCACCACGGTAATACCACTTTTCTTCGGCACCACTTGAACAGGACTAACCCACTTCGAATCACTGATAGGATAAATAATACCAACATCCAACAATTTGATTACCTCATTACGCACAACTTTCTTCAGAGTTGGATTCAGTCTTCTTTGGGCATCACGAGTAGGCCTAGATTCCTCCTCAAGTAAAATTCTATGCATACACACTGTGGGTGAGATCCCCTTGATATCGACTATGGTCCATCCCAATGCCAACCGATTTTCCTTAAGAACTCTCAAAAGTCTTTCTTCCTCGCTTGCACTCAAATTAGCTGCAATAATCACAGGCAAAGTCTCATTTTCTCCAAAAAATGCATATTTCAAGTGCTCCGGTAACGGTTTCAGCTCCAACTTAGGTGCTTGCTCAATAGAAGGAAGTGTCTTTTGATTCGTAGGCACTAACATTTCAAACTGGTTGAACCACTTATTTCTGAGAGGTCGGGTGCCTTCCAAACGTGTAGGAGTTGCTTCCACGATTTCATCTAATTCACTGGACTCCGGTGTCCCCAAAGCAACCTCCAATGTATCTTCTGCAAGACTAGTTTCGCACACTCCTCAACCAATGGGTCCAAACTATCAATCCTCAAGCAATCATCCTCCTCCTTTGGATACCTCATTGCACCAAAAACATCAAACTCAACTGTTTCACCAAGTACAGACATTGTCAACTTCCCATTACTCACATCAATCTTGGTGTTCGCCGTGGCCATGAACGGTCTTCCCAATATGATCGGTAGCTCATTCCCTCTAATTGGGGTATCCTCCATTTCAAGAATGATAAAATCAGCGGGCATGATCAAATCTGCAACCCGAACCAGCACATCTTCAACCACACCTTTCGGAACCTTTACTAAACGATCTGCCAATTGAAGAGTAACACTAGTAGGTTTAAGGTCTCCTATGCCCAACTGTGCGAAAACTGAATACGGCATCAAATTTATACTTGCTCCCAAATCCAGCAATGCCTTCTCAAACTTATGATCCCCAACCAAACATGGAATCGTAAAACTGCCAGGGTCCTTCAACTTGGGCGGCAACTTTCTTTGCAAAACAGCACTGACTTCTTCACTTAGACACACCTGCTCATGTTCTTTGAATTTCCTCTTGTGTGTGCACAATTCCTTCAAGAACTTGGCATACTTAGGAATCTGCTGAATAGCATCAAGCAAAGGAATGTTGATTTCCACTTTCTTAAACATCTCTAAAATTTCCTTGGCTTGCTCATCCTTACTCTGCTTCCTTTGGCGTTGAGGGAAAGGTAATGGAGCTCTTGGAATAGGGGAAGTAATCTCGGCCTTCTTGTTAGCACGCGGAGCAATGTGCTTTTCTTGCTTCTTTCTTTCCTCCTCTTCCTCATCCTTAACCTTAACTTTATCCCTCTTGTACTTTTCCATTTGTTCGGGCTCTAAAATCTCAACTTCATCCTCATTTCCTGAATTATCATCTTGAGTAGTGCCCACTTTGTTGTCAATCACTTTCCCACTTCTCAAAGTAGTGATTGCTTCGGCCTTATCCTGAATTGGAGCACCCTTTACCACTTTGTCCAAAGTTAAAGTCACTTGTTCCAATTGGGCTTCCAAATTCGAGATAGCCTTAGCTGTGACACTCAACTGCTCCTCAGTCTTATTCATAAATGTCTTAGTATCATTAGACATCGAAGTTGTACTCTGAGCTAATGCAGCCATCATGTCCTCCAAATAAGTACTTCGCTGCTCAACTGGGGACTGTACACTCGGTCTAGCTTGAACTCTTTCAACCTCGAAACATGCCTCTCCATGTGATGGCCTAGCTTCCTGATTTGCCATCAGAACCTGCATCATCTGCTTAAGCTCAGACATCTCAGCTTCCATAGCTGATTTCTTTTCCACTCTTTTCCGTCTATTCCACTGCTGTGAACTCAACGCCAATGTTGTTGATGTGTTTTCTTAGAACAAAATAAACAATTATCTCATTCTAAGTTTACTCGCAAGTGCACGAATCGCATCAGTAGAAAAGCGTACAAGCACGAGGTCGATCCCACAGGGAATGGTTAATATACAACAAATCAGTGCAAATAATCACTAGAATAACTAAATGGGGGTTTTGAAAGATGAAAACACACACACACATCACCACACGCACACACACTTTATTCTATCTTGCATCGTTAATTTTCAGTTTCAAATCAGATAAGCATGCAATAACCATCCAAGGCTAATGACAGTTAATTTGAACACAACATATTAAAGTTTGACAGCTAAAAAGGTTTGGCTAGTTACTTTCTCGCCATTGTTCTCCTAATGCATAAACTAAGAGCTTCTTGGGCCTTCCTTAGCTAGTTAACCTACATGTTCCCTAGTTCAAGCTAAGGCAGCTGTTACCCATGCAGGAGTCATTAAGTTTTATGAGAACGTCAAACATGCACAACATATAAGCTTTGACTATTTCCTTATAGAGGTCGCCCAACCCCACTACCAAGAATAATCCCTTATTCCCTTGTTACTTGTGGTTTAGTGTCTTTGACTATTTCACAGCTAAACCTAACAGATAAACTAGATGCAATTACCCTAAGGTGGCCAGTCAAAGGATGCAAACAACTAGTGACGGGGGTTCTAATAGATAGTGGAAATTTAATATGCGCAAACATCAAACTAACAGACCAAGAGACGGATAAACGATTTGTTAGAACATGCAAATCCATTAATCAACCTACAACTAACATGCAAGATAGAATAACTAACCTACATAATTAAAACAAATAAATAAAAGAAACAAAACAGCAACAAATAAATAAAATCCCAATTCATGCTTGTTAACGGAAATCAGAAACGCAAGATTAAAGAAATTAAAAGCATAAACAAACGGAACTCAGCAACATGAATTGAAAGCAATAAAGAGATAACTAAATAAAATCAGATTGCATAGATTAAATAACAACTAATTAAAATCTGAACCAAAGCTATAAACTAATTAAATTCAGAAACTTAAATTAAATAAATTCAGAAACCAATATCCAACATTAAATCTGAAACTAGAATGAAAAAGAAAACAAAAATCAGAGGTGCAACAAATGGGGGCTGCGGCAAGGAGAGAGGGAGAAGGAGGCACCTAGCACAAGCAATTGGCTCACGGCATGGTGAGCTTGGGCTTGCGGCAGCAGGTGGTACTTCCCTCTCACTTGTCACGCCACCCTCTCTCTAAACCTCTCTCTGAATTCGGCTCACCTTACAAGAAAATAAAAGTCTCAAACTAAAACCCTAAAACAGAAAAATAAAACTAGGAGGGGAAGAGAGTGATTTCGGCTGGAGGAGGAGAGAAAAAAATGTCTCTAAAAGTCTGAATGAGGGGGTTTAAATAGGAGAAGCCTTCCTTGAGAGGCAAGGAAGAGGAAGTTGCGGCTGGCTAGGGTTTGCTCTCCTAGTTCCTTGCGGCATCAGCTAGGGCTGGCTGCACCTTGGGCTTGCGGCATGGGCTGCTCCCTTTGGGCTTAAGTGGCTCACGCCTAGCCTAGCTAGGGTCCCTCCTTGGCGCATGGGCTGGTAGTCTTGGGCTTTGGGCTTGCATGTTGGGCTTCCATGTTGGGCTTCAGTTGCTTGCACAAGATGGGCTAGGGTTTCACTCCATGGGCTTCCATCTTGGGCTTGTCACCTTGGGCTTGCGCATGGCCCCTTGTCTTGCTAGGGTTTGCATGGCATGCATGCGCATGCATGGCTGCCATCTACCCCCTTGCGTGTGGCTTTTGGGCTGCTAGGGTTTGGGCCCATGCATGTGCATGCATGGCCCACTTGGTTCGGCATCCCTAGGGCCCATGGGCCCTCCACTTTTGACTTCCCATTTTGCCCCTCATTTCCATTTGAATTTAAATTCATTTCTTCCCTCCATTCATTTCCATGGATGTCCACCACCTTCTGGAAGCTTCTGGAACCTTGAAAAACATTTCCTGGTGCAACTAGGATTTCTTGGAAATGAGAGATTCCTTATCCATTTCGACTTCTCGTAATGACCATATTGCCCCTGGGGTCTCCTAGTGTCACTAGGACTCCTTTCCCTAGTTGGGTTAGGTTTCCTAGTTCGACCAGGAATTCCTGTTCGAATCAGGATTTCACATTTCTGGCTCCGCAATGATGGTTCTGGACTTGATGTTTCCTAGTGTGACTAGGAATCCTCATTTGACTAGGATTTCTGCACTTTTCCTGGTTTGACCAGGATTTCACTCGTTTTCCTGGTTTGACTAGGAAATGTCCCAAAATGGCTCCATTTGCTTCTTTTTCTCATTTCTGCTCCATTTGACCTGAAAACACAAAAACAAGACAAGAAACACAAAATAGCGAGTTCTAACACTCTAGGTTAAGGAATTAGTATCATAAAGTGATGCAAAATGCACACTCATCACACCCCCAAACTTAGATTTTGCTAGTCCTCGAGCAAATAAAGGAAAGAAAAGACTCAAGACTGACTCCAACATCCCAACAACTGAATTCATGCGCACAACCATTAATCACATAGGAAAGCAAGGCATATAAATGGTATTCTTCAATTTCAAATAACATACCTCGCTCCTCTATTGTCATATAGGCCATCCTTGACACAAATCCAAGTATTAGACAAACAAGACTAAATCAAAACATACATAATAGATTCAACTCCAATCCTCACTATGGCATACTCTCAATGATAAAGACTCAAGAATTGGGTTGATATGTGCACTCAAAAGTATATGTGAGAGGAAATATATAACAAAAACAATTAGCTCACATATGTACATGAAATAAAGGCACATTTAAGAAAGAAATACTGATCTCATGAAAGGAAAACAAATGCTTGAAATAGAATCAACAACCATAGGCTCCCTTCTCAAATAGACTCCACATAAGTATAATACACATTCTTGAGATCAGCTAGGGCTTTAATAGGGTTATAATGAAGGCTTAGGCTAGGATAGGGTATTGAAATGAAATGGAAACACAAAGGGCTAAATTCATGGAATTGCAAGCACTAATAGAAGATTCTGAGGTACACTTTGCTTCTTTGCACTTCATAGCTTACTTTGAACTCTTTTTGCTCATTTTTTTTTTTTTTTTTTGAAACCGTCCCATCTCTTTTCTTTGATTTCTTTTCTTTTTCTTTTCTTTGGGCACGGTATACATACTTTTATGACACATTTTTGTACAAGCTATGCATTTTCACTTCTTTTTCACCTCAATCAACATATAAACAACTTGCAATACCATAAAAAGGGTAAAACGGGTAAAAGGGGTGTAACACCCCCAAACTTAGGGTTTGGTATGGGGTAACAAAGAAAACGGCTTAAAAGGCTCAAAATGGGTAACTAAGGATAAAACATGTATTGGGTAGGCTTTCAGGCTATGGGGTACACAAACAGGGCCTAAATTCATTTCTCAAGAGTTATGCAAATACGGCATGCTTTGTATACACAAGAAAAGAGTTCTAGCTCATTGATTCAAGATTATGCATATTCCAAGCAATTGACCAAATGAAAGACAATGAGATCAAAACAACGACTTATATGACAATGATAGAATGAGAGTGGCGCGCAACACTCAAGAATTGAAGAACAGGGCTCAAAAGCTCACTTAGGTCATGCAAGTCTACTCTATTATGCATATAATCATTAGTAATGCTAATCACAACCTAAATTCATATCAACAAGGCCAAATGACATAGAATTGCAAGATATGTTATGAAACACTATTAGAATGAAAAGAACACCAGATATACACACAATACTAAAACATGCTCATAACAATCATGCACACTCAAATCAATTAGTTGGGGACTCAAAACGACCTGAAACCACCAAAATGACTCAAAAACTTTTTGTTTTTAAAACAATGTCGCACACTTCAAAAGAATCACATCCATCACTAAGGTGAATGAGATCTAACGAAAACGTGCATTTTGATGTGGGTTTTGACACCCTAAGTTTAAAAACCAAAGAAAAAGTTTTTTCCTAACCTAAAAACACTAAAAACGAAATTTTTTTTTCTTTTTCCAAAAACACTAAAAAACACTTAAAACACCCTAACACTAAAAAACACGAACAAATGACAATTGCCTTTCCCCTCACACTTAAATGATACATTGCCCTCAATGTATATGAAATAAATGCAAGAATGATCAAATTAAGCGAAACGGGAAATTGCAAACATCCAAAATCAAATAAACACACCAAAATGAAAGATTGTCTTATGAAGCGAAATAAAGAAACTGTTTACTTGCGTACGCAAGCGTGGACACTCCAAGGGTAGGCTCGGCCTCCTTGGTCCTCAATGACTCCTCCTCCATTATTCGAAACAAAAACTTGGGTTGCCTCCCAATAAGCGCTTGTTTTTCTGTCTTCAGCCTGACATTTCCATCTCCTTTACTTGCGTCCTTTCCTCTTCCTCTTTTTGCCATTACTACTTTCGGCACTCCCTAAGAACGAACTGAAGAAGCTCTCCATCTCTGACTTCTCCTCTCCATAAAAAGTGATCTCCTCGCTTTGTGGCATCTCGGAAGTGAGCAAATACACCTCTTGCTTGGTGTAGTGCCGAATCTTCATGGTACTCTCCAATGCTTTGTACTCCATGTTAGAGGTGCACAAAAATGGTCTCCCAAGAATAATAGAGACGTCGCCCGGAATTCTCGGCACATCTAGCACTATGAAATCAGAGGGGATTAGTAATTTACGACATTTAACCAAAACATCCACAAGCATACCACAAGCTTTTTGGGCTGAAGAGTTGGCGAAGCGAATGTCCACATCAAATGGTTGCAAATCAGCCTCCTTAAATCCAAGCCTCTCGAACACAACCAGCGGCATGACATTGATAGCTGAGCCATTGTCAACTAAGGCATTGGCTATCCTATGCTCCCCTATGCTGCATGGTATGACCAACGAGCCTGGATCCTTCTTCTTGCTTGGAAAAGATGCAAAGAGATAACCACAAATCTCCCTAGGAACGTTGTGACTATGCCCTTGCTCCTCAACCTTCTTCTCAATAGACTTCAACTCCCTCATGGTTGCTGGAAATTTGGTGATGTCAATGTCCGGAATGAGGGGAATCACACGTGTATCAGCTTTCTCCTCTATCATTTCTGGATCCTCCTCTTCCTCACTATCCATGATCTCAATCACCTCCTTAGTCTTAACCACTCTAACTCTCTTTCTTGGAGTAGTCCTCAAAATAGCATTTACATGCTCCTCATTCTTCGGGTTGACGATGGGCTGACTTGGCAACTTCCCCTTCTCTCTCTGACCCAAAGTAGTGGCAATCTGACCCATTTGACTCTCCAAGTGTGCAATAGCCTTCGAATTGGCTTGCATCTGCTGCTCGGTACGGTTCATGAAGGCATTGGTGCTTTGGGCAAGGGAAGTGGTGTTTTGAGCAATCTGAGCAATCTTGTCCTCCAAACTAGACCTCTCGGCATTAGGGTGCACATACGGCTTGTTGGTGCTCCCACTAGCTTGCTGTCCATTGTTGTTGTTCCACCTGAAATTCGGGTTGTTCTTCCATCCAGGGTTGTAAGTGTTGGAATATGGATCATACGGCACCCTAGGATAGCTCCCAACCTGGTTCACTTGTTCCACGTCACCCCCTTGTCCTTGCACACTCATCATCTTCTCTTGAGCCAAAGATAACTTCTGCACCATAGTCTTGATTTCCAAAATCTGTCCCTCCATGGTGTTCGGCACATCAGCTACCTCATACAACCCTCTCTTTGGTCCTCCTCTTGCACGATTGGAATCCCATTGTTGAGAACTCAAAGAAAGCGACTCAAACAATTCTGTAGCCTCATCCTCCGTTTTGGACATGAATGCACCACCACATGCCGAATCCACCTTGGCTTGGTCTCTCTCCAATAATCCCTGATAAAAACAGCAAATCACATACCAAGGAGATAGGTTATGGTGTGGGCAGCTAGTAAGTAACTCATTGAATCTGTCCCAAGTCTCATGGAATGGCTCGTCCGCCTTCTGCACAAATCCAAGGATCTCCTTCCGAATCGAATTTGTCTTGGAAATGGAATAGAACTTGTTCAAAAACTTGCTTGAAAGATCATCCCATGTCGAAATGGAACCACTGGGCAGCGAATACAACCACCTCTTTGCCTTGTCCTTAAGCGCAAAAGGGAACATCCTCAAACGGTACTGATCGGCATTCAGGCCCCTCAATTTTGCGGCTTCACAAACCCCGGAAAACTCCTTCAAAAAGTGGATCGGATCCTCCCCATTCAGCCCATGGTAGCTCGGCAACAAGTGAATCTGACCACTCTTGATTTCGAAATCAGTGGCTATGGTGGCATACCGAATGCATGACGGTTGAGTGGGCAGCGAAGGCGCTGAAAAGTGGCTCAGGGGCTGCGGCACCATCTCATTTGCTTCAGCCATGTCGACACTCTCAGTCTCTTCACTACTCGAATCTGATGCACTAGGTTGCGGGCTGACTTGTGATGCACCTAAAGCTTCGTCCTTAAGCCTCTCCAACCTTGCAACAAGTTCAGGGTTCATAAAACACACCTAATCAAGAGAGAACACACAATCAGTAGAAAGAATGCATATAAAGGCATGGCATTTATTAAAAACTAAAAATTAACAAAAACTGAAATCTAGCTAATATAACCTAATTCTAATGACTAATTACACCAATTCATTGATATTAGACACCATTCCCCCGCAACGGCGCCAAAAACTTGTTGATGTGTTTTCTTAGAACAAAATAAATAATTATCTCATTCTAAGTTTACTCGCAAGTGCATGTTGAATGTTTTCTTAGAACAAAATAAACATCTATTTCATTCAAAGTATACTCGCAAGTGCACGAATCGCATCAGTAGCAAAGCGTACAAGCACGAGGTCGATCCCACAGGGAATGGTTAATACACAACAAATCAATTCAATTAATCAATAGAATAACTAAATGGGGGGTTTTGGAAAGATAGAACACACGCACACATCACCACACGCACACACCCTTTATTCTTTCTTGCAATGTTAAGTTTTCAGTTTCAAATCAGATAAACATGCAATAACCATCCAAGGCTAATGACAGTTAATTTGAACACAACATATTAAAGTTTGACTGCTAAAAAGGTTTGGCTAGTTACTTTCTCGCAATTGTTCTCCTAATGCATAAACTAAGAGCTTCTTGGGCCTTCCTTAGCCAGTTAACCTACATGTTCCCTAGTTCAAGCTAAGGCAGCTGTTACCCATGCAGGAGTCATTAAGTTTTATGAGAACGTCAAACATGCACAACATATAAGCTTTGACTATTTCCTTATAGAGGTCGCCCAACCCCACTACCAAGAATAATCCCTTATTCCCTTGTTACTTGTGGTTTAGTGTCTTTGACTATTTCACAGCTAAACCTAACAAATAAACTAGATGCAATTACCCTAAGGTGGCCAGTCAAAGGATGCAAACAACTAGTGACGGGTTCTAATAGATAGTGGAAATTTAATACATGCAAACATCAAACTAACAGACCAAGAGACGGATAAACGATTTGTTAAAGCATGCAAATCCAATAATCAACCTACAACTAACATGCAAGATAGAATAAATAAACTTACATAATTAAAATAGAAAAGAAAATCAGAATAATATAAATAAATTCCCAATCCATGTTGGAAAGCAAACTAATTAAACAAAACAATTAAAAACTAGAATCAAACAAAAGAAATAAGAATTCCAAAACAAAAATAAAAGAACATCCCTAGAGAGTGGCAGCGGCGGCGGCACAAGGTGGCAGCAGCGGCACTAGGTAGCAGCAGCGGCACAAGGTGGCAGCGGCTTGACACCTTCCTCCTCCTTCGGTTCAGGAGAAAAATAAAGAGGGAGAGATGATGGTGGCTACGGCAAGGGAAGAGAAATAATGGGGGCTGCTAGGGTTCCTAGGCTGCGTGAGAAAAGAAAGAGAAAGAAAGGAGGCTAGGGTAGGCTAGAACAAAACAAACAATTATCTCATTCTAAGTTTACTCGCAAGCGCACGAATCGCATCAGTAGCAAAGCGTACAAGCACGAGGTTGATCCCACAGGGAATGGTTAATAAACAACAAATCAATGCAATTAATCACTAGAATAACTAAATGGGGGGGGTTTTGAAAGATGGACACACACGCACACATCACCACACGCACACACACTTTATTCTATCTTGCAATGTTAAGTTTTCAGTTTCAAATCAGATGAGCATGCAATAACCATCCAAGGCTAATGACAGTTAATTTGAACACAACATATTAAAGTTTGACAGCTAAAAAGGTTTGGCTAGTTACTTTCTCGCCATTGTTCTCCTAATGCATAAACTAAGAGCTTCTTGGGCCTTCCTTAGCTAGTTAACCTACATGTTCCCTAGTTCAAGCTAAGGCAGCTGTTACCCATGCAGGAGTCATTAAGTTTTATGAGAACGTCAAACATGCACAACATATAAGCTTTGACTATTTCCTTATAGAGGTCGCCCAACCCCACTACCAAGAATAATCCCTTATTCCCTTGTTACTTGTGGTTTAGTGTCTTTGACTATTTCACAGCTAAACCTAACGGATAAACTAGATGCAATTACCCTAAGGTGGCCAGTCAAAGGATGCAAACAACTAGTGACGGGGGTTCTAATAGATAGTGGAAATTTAATATGCGCAAACAACAAACTAACAGACCAAGAGACGGATAAACGATTTGTTAAAGCATACGAATCCATTAATCGACCTACAACTAACATGCAAGATAGAATAACTAACCTACATAATTAAATAAAACAAATAAAAACAGAAACTAACAAATAAACAAAGTCCCAATTCATGCTTGCAAAAGGAAATCAGAAACGTAAATTAAACAAACTTAGAAGCATAAACTAAACAACTAATTTAAAGTGCATAAATTAAATGAAATCAGAAACGTAAAGTACACAAGATTAAATGCATGCACGAATTTAAATCAGCAACACAAAGTTAAAGTAACAACTAAACAATTAAATTAGATTACATAAATTAAATTGCATAAACATAAACAACTAACTAAAATCAGAACCAAGGCTATAACTAATGAAATTAAGAAACTTAATTAATTAAATTCAGAGTCACAAGCTAATGGATTCAGCAACATAAACTAACTTGAAATAAGAAAACTAGACGAAAAATCAAAGAAACCAAGTGAGAGGGCTGCGGCAAGGCAAGAGAGAAGGCAACCTCCACAAGCAATTGGCTCACGGATAGGGTGAGCTAGGGCTTGCGGCAATGGGGTCCTCCTTCCTTGCTTCCACGCCTCTCCTCTCTCTCTCTCAATTTCGGCTAGCTCTCCCTAAAACAACACTCAATTCTGAAATTAAAACCTAGAACAGAAAAATAAACTAGAGACCTAAAGAGATTTCGGCTGGAGGAAGAGGTGAGAAAAAGTCATTCCCAAAAGTCTGAATGAGAGGGACTTATATAGAGGAGCCTTCCTTGAGAGGCATGGAAGAACAAACTTGCGGCTGCTAGGGTTTCCCTCTCCTAGTTGCTTGCGGCTTCAGCTAGGGCTAGCTGATCAGGCCCTTGCGTGTTGGGCTGCTCCCTGTGGGCTTAAGTGGCTCACGCCTAGCCTAGCTAGGGTCCCTCCCTTGCGCATGGGCTGGTAGTCTTGGGCTTTGGGCTTGCATATTGGGCTTCCATGTTGGGCTTCAGTGGCTTGCACAAGATGGGCTAGGGTTTCACTCCATGGGCTTCCACCTTGGGCTTGTCACCTTGGGCTTGCGCATGGCCCCTTCCTTGCTGAGGTTTGCATGGCATGCATGCGCATGTATGGGCTGCCATCTTCCTCCTTGCGTATGGCTTTTGGGCTGCCAGGGTTTGGGCCCATGCATGTGCATGGATGGCCCACTTGGTTTGGTATCCCTAGGGCCCATGGGCCCTCCACTTTTGACTTCCCATTTTGCCCCTCATTTGCATTTGAATTCAAATTCATTTCTTCCCTCCATTCATTTCCATGGATGTCCACCACCTTCTGGAACCTTAAACAACGTTTCCTGGTGCAACTAGGATTTCTTGAAAATGAGAGATTCCTTATCCATTTCGACTTCTCGTAATGACCATATTGCCCCTGGGGTCTCCTAGTGTCATTAGGACTCCTTTCCCTAGTTGGGTTTGGTTTCCTAGTTCGACCAGGATTTCCTGTTCGAATCAGGATTTCACATTTCTGGCTCCGCAATGATGGTTCTAGACTTGATGTTTCCTAGTGTGACTAGGAATCCTCATTTGACTAGGATTTCTGCACTTTTCCTGGTTTGACCAGGATTTCACTTGTTTTCCTGGTTTGACCAGGAAATGTCCCAAAATGGCTCCATTTGCTTCTTTTTCTCATTTCTGCTTCATTTGACCTGAAAACACAAAAACAAGACAAGAAACACAAAATAGCGAGTTCTAACACTCTAGGTTAAGGAATTAGTATCATAAAGTGATGCAAAATGCACACTCATCACACCCCCAAACTTAGATTTTGCTAGTCCTCGAGCAAATAAAAGAAAGAAAAGACTCAAGACTGACTCCAACATCCCAACAACTGAATTCATGCGCACAACCATTAATCACATAGGAAAGCAAGGCATATAAATTGTATTCTCCAAATTCTAATAACATTTCAAATAACATACCTTGCTCCTCTATTGTCATATAGGCCATCCTTGACACAAATCCAAGTATTAGACAAACAAGACTAAATCAATACATACATAATAGATTCAACTCCAATCCTCACTATGGCATACTCTCAATGATAAACACTCAAGAATTGGGTTGATATGTGCACTCAAAAGTATATGTGAGAGGAAATATGTAACAAAAACAATTAGCTCACATATGTACATGAAATAAAGGCACATTTTTGAAAGAAATACTGATCTCATGAAAGGAATACAAATGCTTGAAATAGAATCAATAACCATAGGCTCCCTTCTTAAATAGACTCCACATCAGTATAATACACACTCTTGAGATCAGCTAGGGCTTTAATAGGGTTATAATGAAGGCTTAGGCTAGGATAGGGTATTGAAATGAAATGGAAACACAAATGGCTAAATTCATGGAATTGCAAGCACTAATAGAACATTCTGAGGTACACTTTGCTTCTTTGCACTTCATAGCTTACTTTGAACTCTTTTTGCTCATTTTTCTTTTTTCTTTTGAAACCGTCCCATCTCTTTCCTTTGATTTCTTTTCTTTTTCTTTTCTTTGGGCACGGTATACATACTTTTATGACACATTTTTGTACAAGCTATGCATTTTCACTTCTTTTTCACCTCAATCAACATATAAACAACTTGCAATACCATAAAAAGGGTAAAACGGGTAAAAGGGGTGTAGCACCCCCAAACTTAGGGTTTGGTATGGGGTAACAAAGAAAACGGCTTAAAAGGCTCAAAATGGGTAACTAAGGATAAAACATGGAATGGGTAGGCTTTCAGGCTATGGGGTACACAAACAGGGCCTAAATTCATTTCTCAAGAGTTATGCAAATACCACATGCTTTGTGTACACAAGAAAAGAGTTCTAGCTCATTGATTCAAGATTATGCATATTCCAAGCAAATGACCAAATGAAAGACAATGAGATCAAAACAACGACTTATATGACAATGATAGAATCAGAGTGGCGCGCAACACTCAAGAATTGAAGAACAGGGCTCAAAAGCTCACTTAGGTCATGCAAGTCTACTCTATTATGCATATAATCATTAGTAATGCTAATCACAACCTAAATTCATATCAACAAGGCCAAATGACATAGAATTGCAAGATATGCTATGGAACACTATTAGAATGAAAAGAACACCAAATATACCCACAATACTAAAACATGCTCATAACAATCATGCACACTCAAATCAATTAGTTGGGGACTCAAAACGACCTGAAACAACCTAAAATGACTCAAAACTTTTTGCTTTTAAAACAATGTCGCACACTTCTAAAGAATCACATCCATCACTAAGGTGAATGAGATCTAACGAAAACGTGCATTTTGATGTGGGTTTTGACACCCTAAGTTTAAAAACCAAAGAAAAACACATAATCAGTAGAAAGAATGCATATAAAGGCATGGCATTTATTAAAAACTAACAATTAACAAAAACTGTAATCTAACTAATATAACCTAATTCTAATGACTAATTACACCAATTCATTGATATTAGACACCATTCCCCGGCAACGGCGCCAAAAACTTGTTGATGTGTTTTCTTAGAATAAAACAAACAATTATCTCATTCTAAGTTTACTCGCAAGTGCACGAATCGCATCAGTAGCAAAGCGTACAAGCACGAGGTCGATCACACAGGGAATGGTTAATAAACAACAAATCAATGCAATTAATCACTAGAATAACTAAATGGGGGGGTTTTGAAAGATGGACACACACGCACACATCACCACACGCACACACACTTTATTCTATCTTGCAATGTTAAGTTTTCAATTTCAAATCAGATAAGCATGCAATAACCATCCAAGGCTAATGACAGTTAATTTGAACACAACATATTAAAGTTTGACAGCTAAAAAGGTTTGGCTAGTTACTTTCTCGCCATTGTTCTCCTAATGCATAAACTAAGAGCTTCTTGGGCCTTCCTTAGCTAGTTAACCTACATGTTCCCTAGTTCAAGCTAAGGCAGCTGTTACCCATGCAGGAGTCATTAAGTTTTATGAGAACGTCAAACATGCACAACATATAAGCTTTGACTATTTCCTTATAGAGGTCGCCCAACCCCACTACCAAGAATAATCCCTTATTCCCTTGTTACTTGTGGTTTAGTGTCTTTGACTATTTCACAGCTAAACCTAACGGATAAACTAGTTGCAATTACCCTAAGGTGGCCAGTCAAAGGATGCAAACAACTAGTGACGGGGGTTCTAATAGATAGTGGAAATTTAATATGCGCAAACATCAAACTAACAGACCAAGAGACGGATAAACGATTTGTTAAAGCATACGAATCCATTAATCGACCTACAACTAACATGCAAGATAGAATAACTAACCTACATAATTAAATAAAACAAATAAAAACAGAAACTAACAAATAAACAAAGTCCCAATTCATGCTTGCAAAAGGAAATCAGAAACGCAAATTAAACAAATTTAGAAGCATAAACTAAACAACTAATTTAAAGTGCATAAATTAAATGAAATCAGAAACGTAAAGTACACAAGATTAAATGCATGCACGAATTTAAATCAGCAACACAAAGTTAAAGTAACAACTAAACAATTAAATTAGATTACATAAATTAAATTGCATAAACATAAACAACTAACTAAAATCAGAACCAAGGCTATAACTAATGAAATTAAGAAACTTAATTAATTAAATTCAGAGTCACAAGCTAATGGATTCAGCAACATAAACTAACTTGAAATAAGAAAACTAGACGAAAAATCAAAGAAACCAAGTGAGAGGGCTGCGGCAAGGCAAGAGAGAAGGCAACCTCCACAAGCAATTGGCTCACGGCTAGGGTGAGCTAGGGCTTGCGGCAATGGGGTCCTCCTTCCTTGCTTCCACGCCTCTCCTCTCTCTCTCTCAATTTCGGCTAGCTCTCCCTAAAACAACACTCAATTCTGAAATTAAAACCTAGAACAGAAAAATAAACTAGAGACCTAAAGAGATTTCGGCTGGAGGAAGAGGTGAGAAAAAGTCATTCCCAAAAGTCTGAATGAGAGGGACTTATATAGAGGAGCCTTCCTTGAGAGGCATGGAAGAACAAACTTGCGGCTGCTAGGGTTTCCCTCTCCTAGTTGCTTGCGGCTTCAGCTAGGGCTAGCTGATCAGGCCCTTGCGTGTTGGGCTGCTCCCTGTGGGCTTAAGTGGCTCACGCCTAGCCTAGCTAGGGTCCCTCCCTTGCGCATGGGCTGGTAGTCTTGGGCTTTGGGCTTGCATATTGGGCTTCCATGTTGGGCTTCAGTGGCTTGCACAAGATGGGCTAGGGTTTCACTCCATGGGCTTCCACCTTGGGCTTGTCACCTTGGGCTTGCGCATGGCCCCTTCCTTGCTGAGGTTTGCATGGCATGCATGCGAATGCATGGGCTGCCATCTTCCTCCTTGCGTATGGCTTTTGGGCTGCCAGGGTTTGGGCCCATGCATGTGCATGCATGGCCCACTTGGTTTGGCATCCCTAGGGCCCATGGGCCCTCCACTTTTGACTTCCCATTTTGCCACTCATTTCCATTTGAATTCAAATTCATTTCTTCCCTCCATTCATTTCCATGGATGTCCACCACCTTCTGGAAGCTTCTGGAACCTTAAACAACGTTTCCTGGTGCAACTAGGATTTCTTGAAAATGAGAGATTCCTTATCCATTTCGACTTCTCGTAATGACCATATTGCCCCTGGGGTCTCCTAGTGTCATTAGGACTCATTTCCCTAGTTGGGTTAGGTTTCCTAGTTCGACCAGGATTTCCTGTTCGAATCAGGATTTCACATTTCTGGCTCCGCAATGATGGTTCTAGACTTGATGTTTCCTAGTGTGGCTTGGAATCCTCATTTGACTAGGATTTCTGCACTTTTCCTGGTTTGACCAGGATTTCACTTGTTTTCCTGGTTTGACCAGGAAATGTCCCAAAATGGCTCCATTTGCTTCTTTTTCTCATTTCTGCTTCATTTGACCTGAAAACACAAAAACAAGACAAGAAACACAAAATAGCGAGTTCTAACACTCTAGGTTAAGGAATTAGTATCATAAAGTGATGCAAAATGCACACTCATCAGGTATTGGCGGCTACAAAAGAGAGAGAGAGAACAGCTAGGGTTTCTGAAATTTCAGAGAGGAGCTCCCTCTCCTTGAGTTATAAAGATGTATTTATAGAGAAGAGTGGGGCTGAGATTTCTCTTTCTCTTCAATGTGGGATAAGTGCATTCCTTGCACACCAAGACTTATAATTTTCGGCCAAACATGGGCCTTGGGCTGATTTGGGCTCTTTTTGGGCGTAACTCCGTTTTCAGCTCGCGGAACTGCTGCGCTACCTCCACTAAAATGACCATATCTTGAGCTAGAAAACTCGGAATCGAAATCCGTAAAAATCCCTGCGAAGCTAACATCCGTATCTTTCCAATCATATATGGCATGCTACCTGATTCGTTCTGGAGAATTACAGATTTGCTGTCGAAATTGGTGCTCTATTTTCCAGGGTTTTGACTTCTTTTTCAGCTAGGATTCCTTGGGCTTTCTCTTTGTAGGCGTGATGGGCTAGGGTTTCCTTTAAAAGAACATAGGCTGGCTGCAACAAGCAAGTGGCATGATGGGCTTTAGGAATGCATGGCTTGCGCATGGCTGTATGACTTGGGCTGAATGGGCTGCAAGCATGCAAATAATGTGTTGGGCTGCCACCTCACCATTCTTGTGGATTTCGACTTCACCTAGGCCCAAAGCCCAATTGACTTCATGACATGATATGGTTGACCCTTGACCATTGACTTTGACTTCCAATTTTACCCCTCTCTCCTTCTTGGATTCGAATTCATTTCTTCCATCTGATTCCATGGATGTCCACCACCTTCTAGAAGCTTCTGGAACCTTGACTTGATTGAGTTGACTTTGACCAACCTTTCCTAGTCCAACTAGGATTTCTTGTAAATGAAAGATTCCTTATCCATTTTGACTTCTCGTAATGATCATATTGCCACTAAAGTCTCCTAGTGTCATTAGGACTCCTTCCCCTAGTAGGGTTAGGTTTCCTAGTTCAACCAGGAATTCCTGTTCCAATCAGGATTTCTCATTTCTGGCTCGACAATGATGGTTATGGACTTGATGTTTCCTAGTGTGATTAGGAATCCTCATTTGATTAGGATTTCAGCTCTTTTCCTAGTTTGACTAGGAATTGACCCATTTTCCTAGTTTGACCAGGAAATGTCCCAAAACGGCTCCATTTGCTCCTATTTCCTATTTATGCTTCATTCGACCTAAAAACACAAAAACAAGACAACAGATACAAAAAGATCGAGTTCTAACACTCTAGGTTAGGGAGTTAGTATCATAAAATAGCGTTGACAGGACCGCCCCCGAATTTCATCCTGAAACCCGAAGGGGTCCTGTGGGAATCCAAAATCAAGGAAAATCCTACCAAAAATTCGGCAGAACCTCCCCTAAAAATGGACTAACCCAGAAATTTTCAAACCTGTTAAAAACACTTCTAACACGTCAACCACCTCTACCACAACCAAAAAAAAAGTCTCAACACCACAACAAGTAATATAAATCTAATCAACTATACAATCATATTTCAATCTAATATTTTCAAGGGAAACCTTGATCCCAATATACCAATAAGCTGAAGATGAGAAACTTGAATGCCTCGACGTGGTACGGTCCGACCTCAGCTATCGCTATTGCCTGGGGAAAACGTAAAAATAACAAAATATGAGAAACAAACTCTCAGTGAGTAGACAAAATAAACTTCAAAACCTTTCATAATTCCATTTTCGAACATCATCTCAAAATCAATAAATCTTTCTTGATTCTGAACTGAAACTAACAACTTCAAACTTTGAAATCTCTTATGAACATAGAGAATAATGGGAAATAATAGAAATACTATAACTTATAACATCTCTAGCTAAAACTTCTTTCGAGTCTCGAACTGATAGAAAACAACTAAAAATATTTTCTATCTAATAAAGTTTTTAGCAAAAACGTTGGCCATATAAGTACCCAATTGACAGGCTCCACATTGGTACCGTACAAGACCGTCGCACCAAGTGGGCCGTCTATATAACCTTCCACCCGTACCGTCGCATCGCCGTCATACGAGTGGACTTACGGTGTCCCTTGTACCGTCGCAACGCCGTCATACAAGTGGACTTATGGTGGCCCTTGTACCGTCGAATCGCCGTCATACAAGAAGCCACAATGTCATACGTGCGCATAGATTACCCTTCCACCCACACCGTCGCAACGCCGTCATGCGAGTGGATTAAGGGTGTCCCTTGTACCGTCGAATCGCCGTCATACAAGTGGACTTACAGTGGCTCGTGTACCGTCGAATCGCCGTCGTACAACAAGCCAAAGTGTCGTACGTGCACTTAGATTGCCCTTCCACCCACACCGTCGCAACGCCGTCATGCGAGTGGATTTAGGGTGTCCCTTGTACCGTCGCAACGCCGTCATACAAGTGGACTTATGGTGGCCCTTGTACCGTCGAATCGCCGTCATACAAGAAGCCACAATGTCATACGTGCGCATAGATTACCCTTCCACCCACACCGTCGCAACGCCGTCATGCGAGTGGATTTAGGGTGTCCCTTGTACCGTCGAATCGCCGTCATACAAGTGGACTTACAGTGGCTCGTGTACCGTCGAATCGCCGTCGTACAACAAGCCAAAGTGTCGTACGTGCACTTAGATTGCCCTTCCACCCACACCGTCGCAACGCCGTCATGCGAGTGGATTTAGGGTGTCCCTTGTACCGTCGAATCGCCGTCATACAAGTGGACTTATAATGGCCCGTGTACCGTCGAATCGCCGTCATACAACAAGCCAAAGTGCCGTACGTGCACGTAGACTACCCCCAAAGGGCAAGGCATCCCGGCACACGGCCCAAAGCCTATGTGTGTGCCGTGATAGGTCCCAAAGACCTACTTAATAATCGGTGGGTACTTAGACGGCCTCTTAAATAATTAATTTTAATTATTTAATAACCCTTAGATCAACATGGCATATAATTCAATCCATTTAAAATATTTATTAATGCAAAACGGACTTCACTCAATTCATTATTTCATTATTTAACTCAAAATTTCGAAAGTAATATAAAAACCATAAAACCCATAAACTTTGCAAGCAAAAGAAAATCCACTCATCAAATCAATCCCAGAAACCATTTGATTCAATATACCGAAGTTATAATTAACCGAGTCATCAAAGCCAAACTAAATGAAATTCATTTAACCATGGCAATTCACCTATTTCAATCAAACCAAGCTCAATAATGTCAGCGGCCCACAACCTAAATCAGAGTTCGTAAAACAAATTACTATAAATATGAACAATGGCCGGAAATAGGATCGGCTGCCACAAATGGTGGTTGCCCATACCATATTTCCTACTCAAACGCGAATTCATAAGTCTCAAGCAAACCCAAATTTGCAGAAAGAACACAAAACCATCGAAATAGGATCACCAGCACTGTCACACGCAGCGGAGCTCGCGGTGGCAGTGGGTGCTTCACCTGCAATTTCCTAGTTTACAACCAATTACACAATTTTAATCCAGCCAGCATCAAGAAGACACAGAGGGAAGCAAAACTCACCCAAACCTGCGGCCAAGAGTGGCCGGAGTCGCCGCAAGTGACGGTGGCAGCGGCGTTTGGATTGGGGCTTTCAGATTCCGGCCCGATTGACTTCATCCGAACACACCCATGTGTTCAGCTCGGTGAGAGGGGACTAACCATACACTCAGAGCAGCAAGACACCGCCGGAAAAGCAGCATTGCCGCCGGGAGCCACCGACGGCTTCTCTCCTTCAAACGGCGGCGGTGGAAGTCGGTTGGATGATCGGAGGCCACCTTCATGCTCGCCACGATGAGAAGGAGACCTGACCGATTCGACGTCGTAACTCCTCTGGGATCGGTGGATCGTCGACGAGAACGTTTCCTGTCTCGCGTAGATTTTCCGCCTACAGTGGTCGGCCGGCAATGGGGAGGGCAGCTGGGGGTCGGCGACGGCGAGAGGGTCCTGCCGCCGGCCTCTGGTCGCCGAGAACTTGGCCGGAGCTGGCCGCGCCGGAGAAAGGAGAGAGGGGCAGAATGGCTCGGGCAAACTGAGAGAAGGCGAGAGAGTGAGAGTGGGGTGCAGACACGGGGAAGAAAAATGAAGGAGGAGAGAGTGTTTTCCAGAAAATTCTAGAGAGAGAAAACCCCTTAAAAATCTGATTTTGAAATTTTAAAACCCAATTTGTCAATTTACGAAATTGCCCCTAGCTTCAGACACTCATATCTCTCAAACCGTAACTCGGATCAACGCGTATTACGTGTCTATGAAATCGTATTCTCGAGGCCTACCCAACGGGCCCAAAGTCAAAATTAAAAGCTCACAAATTTTAAAAGTCAACTTTGGGGTCAAGTATAATTTCAAAACGAAAATCTAAAATTAATCCAGAACATCTTGTTTCTCAATAAGTTCCCAAGGTCGCGAAAAAAAACTTCCTTGAAACCAAAGTTAAATAAAAATTTTAACTTCCAGTGAAATTTGGGTCGGGTCGTTACAACCTTCCCCCCTTACAAAAAATTTCGTCCTCGAAATTTAGTATAATCGTAATAGACAAGTGATGCCTAACTCGTAATTCCTATCAAGTATCTAAGCCGGTTCCACCAATGAATGATCCAACCATGAGACTTGACCAAAGTAAAATATTTCTTTATATGTTGTATCTCGCTAATCCATCTGTTGGTCACGTGTCAGGGTGATTTGTTTAAGTTTCACCACGCTTCCGCTGCGCTACTCTAATTGTGTCTAATAGTATTCTAAATACCCTCTGCTCACAACCTCGAAAATGTTTTTACTATAACTACTTCCCTTGCATAAGGATATAAGATATTCATTGTCCTTGTCCCAAGACTAATTCCTTAATGTGAGTGTCACGTCTTTTAATTGTCTAATCTTCCTGCCAATAAATCGAGTGATTATTAAATCCAACCTGTATGAAGTTAATGACATCACCACAACCTTGAGTTCACTCTTAAGTCAATTCACCACTTCTCATGAACTTAACATACGATGTGCTTCCTTTTCTCATTTTCTTGAATCCATTTTCGCCCGTACACGTATCAGTTCCTCATTTCTCTTTTTAATTCCTCGCCTTAAATCAGGTCACTCTATTCTAACTCTTAAGTTGAAATCAACGAACTTCCAAAGCAATACCAATTCCTATTAATCCCTTTACTTTTCTAGTATCCCTTTTTTTTTTTTTTTTTTTTTTTTCGTTACATCAATGTAACATAATTAACAACTCTTGTCTTCCAATTCCAAGTGTCACAACAAAAAAAAACACACTTATATATCATCCGACCACATATCCCACCCTTAGGATCTACCTTACTATGCCGACCATCAAATTCTTATTCACCTCAAGAAACGAAATATTTGTATCACAACAATTTACTTTCATGCATATATCATTCATTTATTCGCATGCTATCCACAAGTGATGTTCCTTAAACGTCTATTCTCAACAGTCACTTGAATCTATTATTCAAATCTATCAATTGCTATACATATGTCTACCATCTTATAGTTTCTCTGATCGTTTCTCATCTCAAGTCAGGTTTCCTTACTCAATTTCCTTAGTTGTCATCTAAGAACTTCATAAATACATTCGAACCATAAAACTCATAATCATTAACAAAGTATCTATATTCTATTCCATGAGTCTCAACCCTGAATGCTCGAAACGAGATCAAAACGTCGTACTAAAACTTTAAGCAATGCTATCACAATAAGATTAATTAAAACATTTTCCAAACTCAAACGTTAAGGCTTTTGATTTACAATCCCACTTCTTTATGCATTAATTTCTTATAACCTCTGAGAGTAAGAGTCGAACTAAAAATATAGGCGTGTCACTAATCGCAATGACTTAACAGAGACCATATCCCAAAACTCACTTATTTCTTTGAGGTCGGCCACGTCGAGGAGACATATCCATATTAGCAGAGGAAAACTTTTCTGCACATAAGGGGATGCACAAGAGGTGTATAGTCTACAGGGATTCAAACCTAATGCTCTGATACCAAGTTGACAGGACCGCCCCCGAATTTCATCCTAAAACCCGAAGGGGTCCTGTGGGAATCCAAAATCAAGGAAAATCCTACCAAAAATTCGGCAGAACCTCCCCTAAAAATGGACTAACCCAGAAATTTTCAAACCTGTTAAAAACACTTCTAACACGTCAACCACCTCTACCACAACCAAAAAAAAAGTCTCAACACCACAACAAGTAATATAAATCTAATCAACTATACAATCATATTTCAATCTAATATTTTCAAGGGAAACCTTGATCCCAATATACCAATAAGCTGAAGATGAGAAACTTGAATGCCTCGACGTGGTACGGTCCGACCTCAGCTATCGCTATTGCCTGGGGAAAACGTAAAAATAACAAAATATGAGAAACAAACTCTCAGTGAGTAGACAAAATAAACTTCAAAACCTTTCATAATTCCATTTTCGAACATCATCTCAAAATCAATAAATCTTTCTTGATTCTGAACTGAAACTAACAACTTCAAACTTTGAAATCTCTTATGAACATAGAGAATAATGGGAAATAATAGAAATAATATAACTTATAACATCTCTAGCTAAAACTTCTTTCGAGTCTCGAACTGATAGAAAACAACTAAAAATATTTTCTATCTAATAAAGTTTTTAGCAAAAACGTTGGCCATATAAGTACCCAATTGACAGGCTCCACATTGGTACCGTACAAGACCGTCGCACCAAGTGGGCCGTCTATATAACCTTCCACCCGTACCGTCGCATCGCCGTCATACGAGTGGACTTACGGTGTCCCTTGTACCGTCGCAACGCCGTCATACAAGTGGACTTATGGTGGCCCTTGTACCGTCGAATCGCCGTCATACAACAAGCCAAAGTGCCGTACGTGCACGTAGACTACCCCCAAAGGGCAAGGCATCCCGGCACACGGCCCAAAGCCTATGTGTGTGCCGTGATGGGTCCCAAAGACCTACTTAATAATCGGTGAGTACTTAGACGGCCTCTTAAATAATTAATTTTAATTATTTAATAACCCTTAGATCAACATGGCATATAATTCAATCCATTTAAAATATTTATTAATGCAAAACGGACTTCACTCAATTCATTATTTCATTATTTAACTCAAAATTTCGAAAGTAATATAAAAACCATAAAACCCATAAACTTTGCAAGCAAAAGAAAATCCACTCATCAAATCAATCCCAGAAACCATTTGATTCAATATACCGAAGTTATAATTAACCGAGTCATCAAAGCCAAACTAAATGAAATTCATTTAACCATGGCAATTCACCTATTTCAATCAAACCAAGCTCAATAATGTCAGCGGCCCACAACCTAAATCAGAGTTCGTAAAACAAATTACTATAAATATGAACAATGGCCGGAAATAGGATCGGCTGCCACAAATGGTGGTTGCCCATACCATATTTCCTACTCAAACGCGAATTCATAAGTCTCAAGCTATCAACCAGTTGCAATCCATCACAAGCAAACCCAAATTTGCAGAAAGAACACAAAACCATCGAAATAGGATCACCAGCACTGTCACACGCAGCGGAGCTCGCGGTGGCAGTGGGTGCTTCACCTGCAATTTCCTAGTTTACAACCAATTACACAATTTTAATCCAGCCAGCATCAAGAAGACACAGAGGGAAGCAAAACTCACCCAAACCTGCGGCCAAGAGTGGCCGGAGTCGCCGCAAGTGACAGTGGCAGCGGCGTTTGGATTGGGGCTTTCAGATTCCGGCCCGATTGACTTCATCCGAACACACCCATGTGTTCAGCTCGGCGAGAGGGGACTAACCATACACTCAGAGCAGCAAGACACCGCCGGAAAAGCAGCATTGCCGCCGGGAGCCACCGACGGCTTCTCTCCTTCAAACGGCGGCGGTGGAAGTCGGTTGGATGATCGGAGGCCACCTTCATGCTCGCCACGATGAGAAGGAGACCTGACCGATTCGACGTCGTAACTCCTCTGGGATCGGTGGATCGTCGACGAGAACGTTTCCTGTCTCGCGTAGATTTTCCGCCTACAGTGGTCGGCCGGCAATGGGGAGGGCAGCTGGGGGTCGGCGACGGCGAGAGGGTCCTGCCGCCGGCCTCTGGTCGCCGAGAACTTGGCCGGAGCTGGCCGCGCCGGAGAAAGGAGAGAGGGGCAGAATGGCTCGGGCAAACTGAGAGAAGGCGAGAGAGTGAGAGTGGGGTGCAGACACGGGGAAGAAAAATGAAGGAGGAGAGAGTGTTTTCCAGAAAATTCTAGAGAGAGAAAACCCCTTAAAAATCTGATTTTGAAATTTTAAAACCCAATTTGTCAATTTACGAAATTGCCCCTAGCTTCAGACACTCATATCTCTCAAACCGTAACTCGGATCAACGCGTATTACGTGTCTATGAAATCGTATTCTCGAGGCCTACCCAACGGGCCCAAAGTCAAAATTAAAAGCTCACAAATTTTAAAAGTCAACTTTGGGGTCAAGTATAATTTCAAAACGAAAATCTAAAATTAATCCAGAACATCTTGTTTCTCAATAAGTTCCCAAGGTCGCGAAAAAAAACTTCCTTGAAACCAAAGTTAAATAAAAATTTTAACTTCCAGTGAAATTTGGGTCGGGTCGTTACAAGCGTAAAATGAACACTTATCACACCCCCAAACTTAGACTTTGCTAGTCCTCGAGCAAAGAAAATAAAGAAAAAGACTCAAAGATTCAAAAATAAACTAACCAACTTACCCAACAACTGACATCATGAGTATGACCAACAATAACATAGTAGAGCAAGGCATATATAACATTTATTCTTCAAATTCTAATACTGCTTCAAATAACATACCTTACTCCTCCATTGTGCATATAGGTCATTCTCTTCATAACCCAAGTGTTAGACAAGCAAGAAATAAATCAACATATACAAAATAGATTCAACTCCAATCCTCACCAAGGCATACCCTCAACAATAAAGCACTCAAGAATTGGGTTGAATTGTGCACTCAAAGGATATGTGAGAGAAGTTATGTAATCAAAGAGAAATAGCTCACATATTAGCATGAAAGATAGGCACATCTGAAAGGAAACAAGATCTCAAGGAAGGGAAAATCAAAACACTTGAAATAAAATCAATAACCATAAGCTTCCTTCCGTCCTAGACTCCACATTAAGAACTGCACTTCTCTTAAAATCAATTAGGGCTTCAGAGGGGTTATAATGAAGGCTTAGGGTAAGTTATGATATTGAAATGAAAGGGATAAATAAATGGCTATAAACTATGGAATTGCAAGAACAATAGAACATTCTGAGGCATACCTTGCTTCTTTGCACTACATAGCTCAATTTGAACTCTTTTGCTTAATTCTTCTTTTGAAACCGTCCCAACTATTTCTTTCTTTCTTTTTATTTTTATTTTTTTTTCTTTTTTTTTTTCTTTCAGTGCACGACATATACAATTAAGCACATTTCATTTTCTTCTCCTTCAAGTTAATCATAATCATTTATTTACAACCTCAATCTTAATTAATGCAAAACCATAGATAAGGGTAAACAGGTAGAAGGGGTATAGCACCCCCAAACTTAGGGTTTGGTATATAGTATGGGTAAACAAAGAAAAAGCTATAAGACTCAAAAGGGTTAACTAGGGATAAAACACATAAGGGTTGGCTTTTTAGGCTATAGGCAAAACAAACATGGCCTAAAATCATCTTCTAAGATTCATGTAGTTATAAACATGCTTTGCCTAGAATAAGAAAGAAGTTCTAGTTCATTGATTCAAAAATACATACATTTCAAGCATTTGATAAAAAACAATGAGATCATACAACGACTTAAATAACGAGAAAAGAATAGAGTCATGTACAACACTCGCGAAATGAAGGATAAGGCTCAAAACTTCACATAGGTCACATAAGTCTACTCTAATATGCATATGAATCACTAAATCATGCAAATCACAACTCAAGTTCATGAAAATAAGGCCCAATCACATAGAATCATAAAATATGTTATGGAACAATATTAGAAAAAGAAGAATACATATCATACACACAATGCTAAACATGCTTCTCAAAAGTCATAAACAATCAATCAACTTGTTGGGGACTCAAAAACTAACCAAAACACACAAAAGACTCAAATCACTTTAAAAAAAATGTTGCAACAAGGTTCTAAAGATTCAATTCCATCATTAGGGTGGAATGAATTTTAGAAAATTGCATTTTGATGTGGGATTTGACTCCCTAAGTTTAAAATCAAAAGAAACAAAACCTTTTTTTTTTTTTTTTTTTTTTTTTTTTGAAAAATGCCCTAGAGGACCGAAACCTCTAAAGCCAAAACGGAATTTGTTTTTTTTTTTTTTTTTCAAAAATTAAAAACTAAAAACCTAATAAACAAGCTACGACACCATTGCTTTCCCCCCAAACTTAAATGATACATTGCCCTCAATGTATACAAATTAAATGCATGAATGCTCAAAATAAGCAATAGGGAAATTGCAACCAAATAAACACACAAATGAAATAAGATGGTCAAATGAAGCAAGAATAGAGGAATTGTTTACTTGCGGATGCAAGTTGGACACTCCAAGTGTAGGCGCGGCCTCCTTGGTCTCTATTGATCCCTTGGATTCTTGAAAAAGCTTGGGTTGCCTCCCAATCAGCGCTTGATTTACTGTCTTTCAGCCTGACATTGCCATTCCTCTACTTGCGTCTTCTCTTCCTCTTTCTCCCATTGTTGCTCTAGGCATCTACAAAAGCAAACACTAAATCAGTAGAGAATATGCTTGTAAAGTCATGGCATTTATTTAAACTAAAAACTAACCAAAAACAAATCTAACTAATATATCCTAATTCTAATGATTAATCAAATCAATTCATTGATATTAGACACCATTCCCCGGCAACGGCGCCAAAAACTTGTTGAATGTTTTCTTAGAACAAAATAAACATCAATTTCATTCAAAGTATACTCGCAAGTGCACGAATCGCATCAGTAGCAAAGCGTACAAGCACGAGGTCGATCCCACAGGGAATGGTTAATACACAACAAATCAATTCAATTAATCAATAGAATAACTAAATGAGGGGTTTTGGAAAGATAGAACACACGCACACATCACCACACGCACACACCCTTTATTCTATCTTGCAATGTTAAGTTTTCAGTTTCAAATCAGATAAACATGCAATAACCATCCAAGGCTAATGACAGTTAATTTGAACACAACATATTAAAGTTTGACTGCTAAAAAGGTTTGGCTAGTTACTTTCTCGCAATTGTTCTCCTAATGCATAAACTAAGAGCTTCTTGGGCCTTCCTTAGCCAGTTAACCTACATGTTCCCTAGTTCAAGCTAAGGCAGCTGTTACCCATGCAGGAGTCATTAAGTTTTATGAGAACGTCAAACATGCACAACATATAAGCTTTGACTATTTCCTTATAGAGGTCGCCCAACCCCACTACCAAGAATAATCCTTTATTCCCTTGTTACTTGTGGTTTAGTGTCTTTGACTATTTCACAGCTAAACCTAACAAATAAACTAGATGCAATTACCCTAAGGTGGCCAGTCAAAGGATGCAAACAACTAGTGACGGGTTCTAATAGATAGTGGAAATTTAATACATGCAAACATCAAACTAACAGACCAAGAGACGGATAAACGATTTGTTAAAGCATGCAAATCCAATAATCAACCTACAACTAACATGCAAGATAGAATAAATAAACTTACATAATTAAAATAGAAAAGAAAATCAGAATAATATAAATAAATTCCCAATCCATGTTGGAAAGCAAACTAATTAAACAAAACAATTAAAAACTAGAATCAAACAAAAGAAATAAAAATTCCAAAACAAAAATAAAAGAACATCCCTAGAGAGTGGCAGCGGCGGCGGCACAAGGTGGCAGCAGCGGCACTAGGTGGCAGCAGCGGCACAAGGTGGCAGCGGTTTGACACCTTCCTCCTCCTTCGGTTCAGCAGAAAAATAAAGAGGGAGAGATGATGGTGGCTACGGCAAGGGAAGAGAAATAATGGGGGCTGCTAGGGTTCCTAGGCTTCGTGAGAAAAGAAAGAGAAAGAAAGGAGGCTAGGGTATTGGCGGCTACAAAAGAGAGAGAGAGAACAGCTAGGGTTTCTGAAATTTCAGAGAGGAGCTCCCTCTCCTTGAGTTATAAAGATGTATTTATAGAGAAGAGTGGGGCTGAGATTTCTCTTTCTCTTCAATGTGGGATAAGTGCATTCCTTGCACACCAAGACTCATAATTTTCGGCCAAACATGGGCCTTGGGCTGATTTGGGCTCTTTTTGGGCGTAACTCCGTTTTCAGCTCGCGGAACTGCTGCGCTACCTCCACTAAAATGACCATATCTTGAGCTAGAAAACTCGGAATCGAAATCCGTAAAATTCCCTACGAAGCTAACATCCGTATCTTTCCAACCATATATGGCATGCTACCTGATTCGTTCTGGAGAATTACAGATTTGCTGTCGAAATTGGTGCTCTATTTTCCAGGGTTTTGACTTCTTTTTCAGCTAGGATTCCTTGGGCTTTCTCTTTGTAGGCGTGATGGGCTTGGGTTTCCTTTAAAAGAACATAGGCTGGCTGCAACAAGCAAGTGGCATGATGGGCTTTAGGAATGCATGGCTTGCGCATGGCTGTATGACTTGGGCTGAATGGGCTGCAAGCATGCAAATAATGTGTTGGGCTGCCACCTCACCATTCTTGTGGATTTCGACTTCACCTAGGCCCAAAGCCCAATTGACTTCATGACATGATATGGTTGACCCTTGACCATTGACTTTGACTTCCAATTTTACCCCTCTCTCCTTCTTGGATTCGAATTCATTTCTTCCATCTGATTCCATGGATGTCCACCACCTTCTAGAAGCTTCTGGAACCTTGACTTGATTGAGTTGACTTTGACCAACCTTTCCTAGTCCAACTAGGATTTCTTGTAAATGTAAGATTCCTTATCCATTTTGACTTCTCTTAATGACCATATTGCCCCTGGAGTCTCCTAGTGTCATTAGGACTCCTTCCCCTAGTAGGGTTAGGTTTCCTAGTTCAACCAGGAATTCCTGTTCCAATCAGGATTTCTCATTTCTGGCTCGACAATGATGGTTATGGACTTGATGTTTCCTAGTGTGACTAGGAATCCTCATTTGATTAGGATTTCAGCTTTTTTCCTAGTTTGACTAGGAATTGACCCATTTTCCTAGTTTGACCAGGAAATGTCCCAAAACGGCTCCATTTGCTCCTATTTCCTATTTATGCTTCATTCTACCTAAAAACACAAAAACAAGACAACAGATACAAAAAGATCGAGTTCTAACACTCTAGGTTAGGGAGTTAGTATCATAAAATAGCGTAAAATGAACACTTATCAGTGCACGAATCACATCAGTAGCAAAGCGTACAAGCACGAGGTCGATCCCACAGGGAATGGTTAATAAACAACAAATCAATGCAATTAATCACTAGAATAACTAAATGGGGGGGTTTTGAAAGATGGACACACACGCACACATCACCACACGCACACACACTTTATTCTATCTTGCAATGTTAAGTTTTCAGTTTCAAATCAGATAAGCATGCAATAACCATCCAAGGCTAATGACAGTTAACTCGAACACAACATATTAAAGTTTGACAGCTAAAAAGGTTTGGCTAGTTACTTTCTCGCCATTGTTCTCCTAATGCATAAACTAAGAGCTTCTTGGGCCTTCCTTAGCTAGTTAACCTACATGTTCCCTAGTTCAAGCTAAGGCAGCTGTTACCCATGCAGGAGTCATTAAGTTTTATGAGAACGTCAAACATGCACAATATATAAGCTTTGACTATTTCCTTATAGAGGTCGCCCAACCCCACTACCAAGAATAATCCCTTATTCCCTTGTTACTTGTGGTTTAGTGTCTTTGACTATTTCACAGCTAAACTTAACAGATAAACTAGATGCAATTATCCTAAGGTGGCCAGTCAAAGGATGCAAACAACTAGTGACGGGGGTTCTAATAGATAGTGGAAATTTAATATGCGCAAACATCAAACTAACAGACCAAGAGACGGATAAACGATTTGTTAAAGCATACGAATCCATTAATCGACCTACAACTAACATGCAAGATAGGATAACTAACCTACATAATTAAATAAAATAAATAAAAACAAAACAGCAACGAATAAACAAAATCCCAATTCATGATTATTAACGGAAATCAGAAACGCAAATTAAACAAACTTAAGAACATAAACTAAACAACTAATTTAAAGTGCATAAATTAATTGAAACCAGAAACGTAAAGTACACAAGATTAAATGCATGCACAAATTAAAATCAGCAACATAAAGTAATTGAAACCAAAGACAAATTAAATAAATCCAGAAACTTAATTTAATAAATTCAGTAGCGTAAACCAATAATTAAAATAGAAACTAGAAGGAAAAGAAAGCAAAAATCAGAGGTGCAAACAAATGGGGGCTGCGGCAAGGAGAGAGGAAGAAGGAGGCACCTAGCAAGCAGGAGGAACTCACGGCAAGGTGAGCTAGGGCTTGCGGCAACAGGTGGTCCTTCCCTCTCACTTGTCACGCCACCCTCTCTCTAAGTCTCTCTCTGAATTCGGCTCACCTTACAAGAGAAATAAAAGTTGAAACTAAAACCCTAAAACAGAAAAATAAAACTAGGACAGGAGAGGGGAATTTTCGGCTGGAGTGTAGGTGAAAAGTGATTCCCAAAAGTCTGAATGAGAGGGACTTATATAGAGGAGCCTTCCTTGAGAGGCAAGGAAGAGGAACTTGCGGCTGCTAGGGTTTGCATCTCCTAGTTCCTTGCGGCTTCAGCTAGGGCTAGCTGACTAGGCCTTGCGTGTTGTGCTGCTCCCCATTGGGCTTCAGTGGTTCACGCCTAGCCTAGCTAGGGTCCCTCCTTGGCGCATGGGCTGGTAGTCTTGGGCTTTGGGCTTGCATGTTGGGCTTCCATGTTGGGCTTCAGTTGCTTGCACAAGATGGGCTAGGGTTTCACTCCATGGGCTTCCATCTTGGGCTTGTCACCTTGGCTTGCGCATGGCCCCTTGTCTTGCTAGGGTTTGCATGGCATGCATGCGCATGCATGGCTGCCATCTACCTCCTTGCGTGTGGCTTTTGGGCTGCTAGGGTTTGGGCCCATGCATGTGCATGCATGGCCCACTTGGTTCAGCATCCCTAGGGCCCATGGGCCCTCCACTTTTGACTTTCCATTTTGCCCCTCATTTCCATTTGAATTCAAATTCATTTCTTCCCTCCATTCATTTCCATGGATGTCCACCACTTTCTGGAAGCTTCTGGAACCTTGAAAAACATTTCCTGGTGCAACTAGGATTCCTTGAAAATGAGAGATTCCTTATCCATTTCGAATTCTCGTAATGACCATATTGCCCCTGGGGTCTCCTAGTGTCACTAGGACTCCTTTCCCTAGTTGGGTTAGGTTTCCTAGTTCGACCAGGATTTCCTGTTCGAATCAGGATTTCACATTTCTAGCTCCGCAATGATGGTTCTGCACTTGATGTTTCCTAGTGTGACTAGGAATCCTCATTTGACTAGGATTTCTGCACTTGTTGCTCCTTTTTGTACAACTTTTTTTACTTGGAATTTTGAAACGAATACCAAGTTGTAGCTCGCAAGTATACGAATCGCTCATGTAAGCATAGCGTATAAGTACGAGGTCGATCCCACGAGGAATAGGTAAATACACATCAAACCAATTCAACTTACCAACTAGAATAACCAAACACACACACACGGCAGGGGGGTTTGTAGATTGTTAAACTCACGCACACCACATACACACACACACACACACAATTGCAATGCTAAGAATTCAGAATCCACACCAATTGATGGAAATACAACCAAGCAATTCAAGATAATGCATAAATGTAATAAAGTTCATCTACTAAAAGGTTTGGCTAGTCACTTTTAGCAATTACTCCCCTTACTGTGCATAAACTAAGAGCTTCTTGGGCCTTCCTTAGCCAGTTAACTTGCATGTTCCCAAGTTCTAAGCTAAGGCAGCTGTTACCCATGCAAGAGTCGTTACGATCTGTGAGAGTGACAAACACATAGCGCATGGCTCCAAATTAATGTACTGTATGTCATCTATGATCCCTTTTCTCATGAATATTATCTTAGGATACCCACTTGTTGCCTACTGAAACTATCATCCTTTCGAGCTTGTTTAGTTTCACAACATAAATCTAGATGCATGCAACCTAAGGTGATCAGTCAAAGATGCAAAACAAATAGAGTCAATTTAAATAGAGATCAAGGATTTATTACATGCATCAAATTAAATCACAAGTGTCACCATTGCATAACTCACAATTAAAGTTTCATCATCCAACTTAGCAAAGCAATAAAAAAAACTCAAAACATAATAATAAAGAAAATAAAAGATCTAACTTCCATTATAATAATTTAATCCACAATGAAAGCAAGAACAAGCTAGTTAACTAAAGAAAAAGAAGAAAATCAAAAGAAAAACAAAGAACATCACAAGAGGGTGGCAGCGGCACAAGAGAGAAGAAGAGGAGAGACATAGCAGCAAGGAGGCTCATGGCAAAGGTGAGCTAGGGCTGCGGCACATGGTCTCTCATTCTCCCTCAAATGGCGCCACCCTCTCACTCTCTCTCTCTGAAATTCGGCCTCCCCCTCTCTCTTTGAATTCTGAAAATATAAAAATATGGGAACCCTAAATAATGAGAGAATAGGATATATTTATAGAGGTGAGGTGAGGATTCCTTTGGAGGCAAGGAGAAGACAAGGTGCGGCTAGGGTTTCATTAAAAGAACATGGGCTTAAGTGAATTTCTTGCTCCTTAAGACTTCTAATTTTCGGCCAAAAGTGGGCCTTGGGCTGATTTGGGCTCTTTTTGGGCGTAACTTATTTTCAGCTCGCGGAACTGCTGCGCTACCTCCACTAAAATAGCCATATCTTGAGCTAGAAAACTCGGAATTGAAAACCGTAAAATTCCTTGCGAAGCTAACATTCGTATCTTTCCAACCATATATGGCATGCTACCTGGTTCACTCTGGAGAATTACAGAATTGCTGTCGAAATTGGTGCTCTATTTTCCAGGGTTTTGACTTCTTTTTCAGCTAGGATTCCTTGTGCTTTCTCTTTGCATGGTGTGATGGACTTGGGCTGCATGGCTTGCGCCTGGCTGTATGGGATGGGCTGCTGCAAGTGACGTGATGGGCTTCCTTCCTTCTAGCTTGCGCATGGCTGCATGACTTGGACTGAATGGGTTGCACATAGGCCGTAGGGTTTCAGTGCATGGGCTGCCACCTTGCATGGCGTGATGGACTTGGGCTGCTAGGTTTAGGCGCATGGGCTTGCATGAGATGCGCATGTATGCATGGGCTGCCACCTGGCCATTAACTTCCACATAGGCCCATGGCCCATTTGACTTGATGACATGTCATAGTTGACCCTTGACCATTGACTTTAACTTTCCATTTCGCCCCTCATTTCCATGGATGTCCACCACCTTCTAGAAGCTTCTGGAACCTTGACTTGATAGAGTTGACTTTACCAACCTTTCCTAGTCCCACTAGGATTCCTTGTAGATGTAAGATTCCTTGTCCATTTCAACTTCTCATAATGACCATATTGCCCCTAGTGACCCCTAGTCTCATCAGGACTCCTTTTCCTAGTAGGATTAGGTTTCCTAGTTCAACCAGGAATTCCTGCTTCAATTAGGATTTCTGATTTCTGGCTTAACAATGATGGTTCTGGGCTTGATGTTTCCTCTTGTGACTAGGAATCCTCATTTGACTAGGATTTCTGCTCGTTTCCTAGTTTGTCCAGGAAATGTCCCAAAACGGCTCCATTTGCTCATATTTCCTATTTTTGCTTCATTAGACCTAAAAACACAAAAACAAGATAACAGACACCAAAGTATCGAGTTCTAACACTCTAGGTTAGGGAGTTAGTATCATAAAATAACGTAAAATGAACACTCATCAGCACTTTTCCTGGTTTGACCAGGATTTCACTTGTTTTCCTGGTTTGACCAGGAAATGTCCCAAAATGGCTCCATTTGCTTCTTTTTCTCATTTCTGCTTCATTTGACCTGAAAACACAAAAACAAGACAAGAAACACAAAATAGCGAGTTCTAACACTCTAGGTTAAGGAATTAGTATCATAAAGTGATGCAAAATGCACACTCATCAACAATGGCGAGAAAGTAACTAGCCAAACCTTTTTAGCTGTCAAACTTTAATATGTTGTGTTCAAATTAACTGTCATTAGCCTTGGATGGTTATTGCATGCTTATCTGATTTGAAACTGAAAACTTAACATTGCAAGATAGAATAAAGTGTGTGTGCGTGTGGTGACGTGTGCGTGTGTTCCATCTTTCCAAAACCCCCCATTTAGTTATTCTATTGATTAATTGAATTGATTTGTTGTATATTAACCATTCCCTTTGGGATCGACCTCGTGCTTGTACGCTTTGCTACTGATGCGATTCGTGCACTTGCGAGTAAACTTAGAATGAGGTAATTGTTTATTTTGTTCTAAGAAAACACATCAACACCTATCTTTGTGTTCTTTTATTTTTGGGCTGAACTGAAGAAGGTGGAGGAAGTCACGCCGCAGCCACCACCACCTAGCCACGCCACCTTCTTGCTGCCACCACTTTGCCGAGCACCCCAGCAGCCTTGCCATGGAGCCCAAGTCGAGCAGCAGCCATCACGCCACCTTGCAGCCACACCGTCCAAGGGTGGAGCCGCCTCCACCTCGTCATCCGTGGCTTGATTTCTTCTTCCCTTTCTTTTATTTTAATTGTTTTAATTATGCATTATTTATTTATGGATTTAATTATGTGTAACTGAATATTGGGCTAGGGCTAGGATGAAGCCCTAGCGATGCTGCTTACTCTCACTATGGATTATTGATATTTTAATTATTTACATGTTGACAAATCTTGGATCTCTATTTAAATTGAATCTATTTGTTTCGCATCTTTGACTGATCACCTTAGGTTGCATGCATCTAGATATTTGTTGTGAAACTAAATAAGCTCGAAAGGATGATAGTTTCAATAGGCAACAAGTGGATATCCTAAGATAATATTCAGGAGAAAAGGGATCATAGAGGACATAGGGTACATTAATTTGGAGCTATGCGCTATGTGTTTGTCACTCTCACAGATCGTAATGACTCTTGCATGGGTAACAGCTGCCTTAGCTTAGCACTAGGGAACATGCAAGTTAACTGGCTAAGGAAGGCCCAAGAAGCTCTTAGTTTATGCACAGTAAGGGGAGTAATTGCTAAAAGTAACAAGCCAAACCTTTTAGTAGACGAACTTTGTTGACATGTTTATATATTGATTGTTAATATCCATAGTAGAGTGAATGGTATGCTAGTGGTGGATTCTGACCCCTAGTGTTTCTTTATTATTGTTTTATCCAAATTCATTCAGTTGTTATTTTAAAGTTTTGTCATTTATCTATTAGTTTGTCTAGTCTCAAAAACCAATCAAAACCCCCCATTTGCGTGTGTGAGTTAGAGTTGATTTAATCGAATTTAATTAAGTTAGTGATCATAACACTAGTACAATTCCCTGTGGGATCGACCTCGTATTTGTAAGCTTTGCTACTCTGCGATTCGTGCACTTGCGAGTTAACCTAGAGCTCAGAAAAGGGTATTTAATTTGCTCTAGGAAAACATACAACAAGTTTTTGGCGCCGTTGCGGGGGAATTATTATTTGTGTTGATTGCTAGTTTAATTAACTTTAGTTAAGTCATTTTAGTTAGGTTTTATTTTTTGTTTTTATTTTTGGTTCTCACTGATTTCTCTTGTTTCTAAGGTACAATGGAGGAATCAAATTCGAAGATCACTCCTCTTTCACGCGTAGAAGGCCAAAAGGTGTTGAGTGCGTACAAGGGAAGGCCGAGACTCAATTGGACACCATTAAGGATGAGGTCGACTCTTGTGTCGCCGAAAGGAAGTGAATCTGAAGAAGCATACGAAGAGGAGAAATCAGAAGATGAAGTCGAGGAGACCTTGCAGCCGAATGCATCTCAAATGAGAATACCTTTGAGTGATTATTCGTCTCCAACACTTCTAGCTCAACCTACGTGCATTGTTTACTCTCAAGTGGAAGCTGATTTTGAACTTTCAAGTGGGACAATCAAACTTCTTCCATCATTTCATGGGTTAGAAGGAGAGGATCCCTACGTGCATATCAAGGAATTTCATGCAATAAGCGAGATTGGCAAGCTGAGGGGGTTGAGCGATGATCAAAGGAAGTTAAGGTTATTTCCATTCTCTCTTAAAGATAAAGCTAAACATTGGTTGTTTTTCTTGCAGGTCGCTTCAATTACAACATGGGAGGAACTGGCATCTAAGTTTCTTCTGAGGTTCTATCCAGTTAGCAAGACTATCATCATGAGGAAGCAGATCTTAGGGTTTACACAATCAGAGGACGAAGTGTTTCATGAGAGTTGGGAAAGGTACCAAGAGCTTCTGACTTCGTGTCCGCACCATAATTTTGCCCCATGGATGCAGATTGAGTACTTTTATGAGGGTCTGTTGGATCAAGATCGTAATATGGTGGATATGACATGTGGAGGAGCACTGAAAAAGAAGACTTTTGAGGAAGCATGGACACTCTTTGACACATTGGCATTGAGTTCACAGCAGTGGAATAGACAGAAAAGAGTGGAAAAGAAATCAGCTATGGAAGCTGAGATGTCTGAGCTTAAGCAGATGATGCAGGTTCTGATGGAAAATCAGGAAGCTAGGCCATCACATGGAGAGTCATGTTTTGAGGTTGAAAAAGTTCAAGCTAGACCGAGTGTACAGTCCCCAGTTGAGCAGCGAAGTACTTATTTGGAGGACATGATTGCTACATTAGCCCAGAGTACAGCTTCGATGTCTAATGATACTAAGACGTTTATGAATAAGACTGAGGAGCAGTTGAGTGTCACAGCTAAAGCTATCTCGAATTTGGAAGCCCAATTGGAACAAGTGACTTTGACCTTGGACAAAGTGGTAAAGGGTGCACCAATTCAGGATAAGGCCGAAGCAATCACTACTTTGAGAAGTGGGAAAGTGATTGACAACAAAGTGGGCACTACTCAAGGTGATAATGCAGACAACGAGGATGAAGTTGAGATTTTAGAGCCCGAACAAGTGGAAAAGTATAACAGGGATAAAGTTAAGATTAAGGATGAGGAAGAGGAGGAAAGAAAGAAACAAGAAAAGCACATTGCTACACGTGCTAGCAAGAAGGCCGTGACTACCTCCTCTATCCCAAGAGCTCCATTGCCTTTCCCTCAACATCAATGGAAGCAGAATAAAGATGAGCAAGCCAAGGAAATTTTAGAGATGTTTAAGAAAGTGGAAATCAACATTCCTTTGCTTGATGCTATTCAGCAGATTCCTAAGTATGCCAAGTTCTTGAAGGAATTGTGCACACACAAGAGAAAATTCAAAGAACATGAACAGGTGTGTCTAAGTGAAGAAGTCAGTGCTGTTTTGCAAAGAAAGTTGCCGCCCAAGTTGAAGGACCCTGGCAGTTTTACGATTCCATGTTTGGTTGGGGATCATAAGTTTGAGAAGGCATTGCTGGATTTGGGAGCAAGTATAAATTTGATGCCGTATTCAGTTTTCGCACAGTTGGGCATAGGAGATCTTAAACCTACTAGTGTTACTCTTCAATTGGCAGATCGTTCAGTAAAGGTTCCGAAAGGTGTAGTTGAAGATGTGCTGGTTCGGGTTGCAGATTTGATCATGCCCGCTGATTTTATCATTCTTGAAATGGAGGATACCCCAATTAGAGGGAATGAGCTACCGATCATATTGGGAAGACCGTTCATGGCCACAGCGAACACCAAGATTGATGTGAGTAATGGGAAGTTGACAATGTCTGTTCTTGGTGAAACAGTTGAGTTTGATGTTTTTGGTGCAATGAAATATCCAAAGGAGAAGGATGATTGCTTGAGGATTGATAGTTTGGACCCATTGGTTGAGGAAGTGTGCGAAACTAGCCTTGTGATGAGTGTTCATTTTACGTTATTTTATGATACTAACTCCCTAACCTAGAGTGTTAGAACTCGATACTTTGGTGTCTGTTATCTTGTTTTTGTGTTTTTAGGTCTAATGAAGCAAAAATAGGAAATATGAGCAAATGGAGCCGTTTTGGGACATTTCCTGGACAAACTAGGAAACGAGTAGAAATCCTAGTCAAATGAGGATTCCTAGTCACAAGAGGAAACATCAAGCCCAGAACCATCATTGCCAAGCCAGAAATGAGAAATCCTAATTGAAGCAGGAATTCCTGGTTGAACTAGGAAACCTAATCCTACTAGGAAAAGGAGTCTTGATGAGACTAGGAGTCACTAGGGGCAATATGGTCATTATGGGAAGTTGAAATGGACAAGGAATCTTTTGAGTGCTCATTTTACACTATTTTATGATACTAACTCCCTAACTCAGAGTGCAAGAACTCGGTATTTTGTGTGTTGTTAGTTTGTTTTTGTTTTTATAGGATAAAATGAGCAAAGAAGAGAAAAGGAGCCAAAAGGACCATTTTTAGACATTTCCTAGTCAAACTAGGAAAACAAGAGAAATCCTGGTCAAACCAGGAAGGGGGCCGAAATCCTAGTCGAATGAGGATTCCTAGTCATACTAGGAAACATCAAGTCCAGAACCATCATTGCGGAGCCAGAAATGAGAAATCCTGATTGGAACAGGAAATCCTGGTTGAACTAGGAAACCTAACCCAACTAGGGAAAGGAGTCCTAATGACACTAGGAGACCTCAGGGGCAATATGGTCATTACGAGAAGTCAAAATGGATAAGGAATCCTTCATTTACAAGAATTCCTAGTCACACTAGGAAATGTTGGTCAAAGTCAACTTTACAAAGTCAAGGTTCCAGAAGCTTCTAGAAGGTGGTGGGCATCCATGGGATTAAATGGAGGGAAGAAATGAATTCGAATTCAAATGGAAATGAGGGGCAAAATGGGAAGTCAAAGTTAATGGTCAAGGGTCAACTATGAAAAGTCAACAAGTCAAGTGGGCCATGGGCCTATGCAAATGCCGAAATCTGAGGGGCCATACATGCATGCATGCACCAGCCCAAGATGAAGCCCAATGCGCAAGCTAGAAGGTGGCAGCCATGAAGTGAAACCCTAGGGGGGCTGGCGTGTGGTACTTAAGCCCAAAGCCAAAGCCTTGCTTTAAGCCCAAAGCTTTCCCTAACCCTAGCAGCAGCCGCATCTTTCTTGTTCTTGCCTCCCAAGGAATCCTAGCTGAAAAAAAGAAGTCAAAACCCTGGAAAATAGAGCACCAATTTCGACAGCAATTCTGTAATTCTCCAGAACGAATCAGGTAGCATGCCATATATGGTTGGAAAGATACGGATGTTAGCTTCGCAGGGAATTTTACGGATTTCGATTCCGAGTTTTCTAGCTCAAGATATGGCCATTTTAGTGGAGGTAGCGCAGCAGTTCCGCGAGCTGAAAGAGGAGTTACGCCCAAAAAGAGCCCAAATCAGCCCAAGGCCCATGCTTGGCCGAAAATTATAAGCCTTGGTGTGCAAGGAATGCACTTATCCCACATTGAAGAGAAAGAGAAATCTCAGCCCCACTTCCCTCTATAAATATATCTCTAAAAATCAGAAAAGGGGTTCTGTTCTGAAGTTCTCTTCTCTCCTCTTTAATTTTCAGAAACCCTAGCTAGCCTCCTTCTCTTTCTTTTATTTTTCTGAAGCAAACCCTAGCAGCCACCATCTCTTTCTTTATTTTTCTTGTGCCGCAGCCACCTTCTCTCCCTTCCTTTTTATTCTTCTTCTTTTCTCTTGTGGCCGAACATAGCAGCCACCTTTTCTTGTGTGCTTTCTTTTATTTTGTGCTGAACTGAAGAAGGAGGATCAAGTGAAGCCGCAGCCACCACCACCAAGTTGCGCCACCAAGCCGCAGCCACCTCCAGCAGCCACGCCATCACCACCTTGCTGCCACCTTGCCGAGCACCTCAGCCTCCTCGCCGTGGAGCCCAAGGCCGAGCAGCCCCATTACGCACCACCATTGCAGCCGCACCTCCACCTTGCTGCCCCGGCTTGATCTCTCTCCCTTTCTTTTATTTTCATTATTTTAATCATGCATTATTTATTTGTGAATTTAATTATGTGTAGCTGAATATTGGGCTAGGGCTAGGATGAAGCCCTAGCATTGCTGTTCACTTTTACTATGGATTATTAATATTTTGATTGTTTATATGTTGACAAATCTTGGATCTCTGTTTAAATTGAATCTATTTGTTTCGCATCTTTGACTGATCACCTTAGGTTGCATGCATCTAGATATATGTTGTGAAACTAAATAAGCTCGAAAGGATGATAGTTTCAATAGGCAACAAGTGGGTATCCTAAGATAATATTCATGAGAAAAGAGATCATAGATGACATACAGTACATTAATTTGGAGCCATGCGCTATGTGTTTGTCACTCTCACAGATCGTAACGACTCTTGCATGGGTAACAGCTGCCTTAGCTTAGAACTAGGGAACATGCAAGTTAACTGGCTAAGGAAGGCCCAAGAAGCTCTTAGTTTATGCACAGTAAGGGGAGTAATTGCTAAAAGTGACTAGCCAAACCTTTTAGTAGACGAACTTTGTCAACATGTTTATCTATTGATTGTTAATATCCATAGTAGAGTGAATGATATGCTAGTGGTGGATTCTGACCCCTAGTGTTTCTTTATTATTGTTTTATCCAAATTCATTCAGTTGTTATTTTAAAGTTTTGTCATTTATCTGTTAGTTTATCTAGTCTCAAAAACCAATCAAAACCCCCCCATTTGTTTATCTATTGATTGTTAATATCCATAGTAGAGTGAATGATATGCTAGTGGTGGATTCTGACCCCTAGTGTTTCTTTATTATTGTTTTATCCAAATTCATTCAGTTGTTATTTTAAAGTTTTGTCATTTATCTGTTAGTTTATCTAGTCTCAAAAACCAATCAAAACCCCCCATTTGCGTGTGTGAGTTAGAGTTGATTTAATCGAATTTAATTAAGTTAGTGGTCATAACACTAGTACAATTCCCTGTGGGATCGACCTCGTATTTGTAAGCTTTGCTACTCCGCGATTCGTGCACTTGCGAGTTAACCTAGAGCTCAGAAAAAGTTATTTAATTTGCTCTAGGAAAACATATAACAAGTTTTTGGCGCCGTTGCCGGGGAATTGTTATTTGTGTTGATTGCTAGTTTAATTAACTTTAGTTAAGTCATTTTAGTTAGGTTTTATTTTCTGTTTTTATTTTTGGTTCTCACTGATTTCTCTTGTTTCTAAGGTACAATGGAAGAATCAAATTCGAAGATCACTCCTCTTTCACGCGTAGAAGGCCAAAAGGTGTTGAGTGCGTACAAGGGAAGGCCGAGACTCAATTGGACACCATTAAGGATGAGGTCGACTCTTGTGTCGCCGAAAGGAAGTGAATCTGAAGAAGCATACGAAGAGGAGAAATCAGAAGAGGAAGTCGAGGAGACCCTGCAGTCGAAAGCCTCTCAAATGAGAATACCTTTGAGTGATTATTCGTCTCCAACGCTTCTAGCTCAACCAACGTGCATTGCTTATTCTCAAGTGGAAGCTGATTTTGAACTTTCAAGTGGGACAATCAAACTTCTTCCATCATTTCATGGGTTAGAAGGAGAAGATCCCTACGTGCATCTTAAGGAATTTCATGCGATATGCGAGATTGGCAAGCTGAGGGGATTGAGCGATGATCAAAAGAAGTTAAGGTTATTTCCATTCTCTCTTAAAGATAAAGCTAAACATTGGTTGTTTTCCTTGCAGGTCGCTTCTATTAAAACATGGGAAGAACTGGCATTTAAGTTTCTGTTGAGGTTCTATCCAGTTAGCAAGACTATCATCATGAGGAAGCAGATCTTAGGGTTTACACAATCAGAGGACGAAGTGTTTCATGAGAGTTGGGAAAGGTACCAAGAGCTTCTGACTTCGTGTCCACACCATAATTTTGCCCCATGGATGCAGATTGAGTACTTTTATGAGGGTCTGTTGGATCAAGATCGTAATATGGTGGATATGACATGTGGAGGAGCACTAAAAAAGAAGACTTTTGAGGAAGCATGGACACTCTTTGACACATTGGCATTGAGTTCACAGCAGTGGAATAGACGGAAAAGAGTGGAAAAGAAATCAGCTATGGAAGCTGAGATGTCTGAGCTTAAGCAGATGATGTAGGTTCTGATGGCAAATCAGGAAGCTAGGCCATCACATGGAGAGTCATGTTTTGAGGTTGAAAAAGTTCAAGTTAGACCGAGTGTACAGTCCCCTGTTAAGCAACGAAGTACTTATTTGGAGGACATGATGGCTACATTAGCCCAGAGTACAGCTTCGATGTCTAATGATACTAAGACGTTTATGAATAAGACTGAGGAGCAGTTGAGTGTCACAGCTAAAGCTATCTCGAATTTGGAAGCCCAATTGGAACAAGTGACTTTGACCTTGGACAAAGTGGTAAAGGGTGCACCAATTCAGGATAAGGCCGAAGCAATCACTACTTTGAGAAGTGGGAAAGTGATTGACAACAAAGTGGGCACTACTCAAGGTGATAATCCAGGCAATAAGGATGAAGTTGAGGTGCTAGATCCTGAACAAGTGGAAAAGTATAAGAGGGATAAAGTTAAGGTTAAGGATGAGGAAGAGGAGGAAAGAAAGAAGCAAGAAAAGCACATTGCTACGCGTGCTAGCAAGAAGGCCGAGATTACTTCCTCTATTCCAAGAGCTCCATTACCTTTCCCTCAACGTCAATGGAAGCAGAATAAGGATGAGCAAGCAAGGAAATTTTAGAGATGTTTAAGAAGGTGGAAATCAACATTCCTTTGCTTGATGCTATTCAGCAGATTCCTAAGTATGCCAAGTTTTTGAAGGAATTGTGCACACACAAGAGGAAATTCAAAGAGCATGAGCAGGTGTGTTTGAGTGAAGAAGTCAGTGCGGTTTTGCAAAGGAAGCTGCCACCAAAGTTGAAAGACCCTGGCAGTTTTACGATCCCATGTTTGGTTGGGGATCACAAGTTTGAGAAGGCATTGCTGGATTTGGGAGCAAGTATTAATTTGATGCCGTATTCAGTTTTCGCACAGTTGGGCATAGGAGATCTTAAACCTACTAGTGTTACTCTTCAATTGGCAGATCGTTCAGTAAAGGTTCCGAAAGGTGTGGTTGAAGATGTGCTGGTTCGGGTTGCAGATTTGATCATGCCCGCTGATTTCATCATTCTTGAAATGGAGGATACCCCAATTAGAGGGAATGAGCTACCGATCATATTGGGAAGACCGTTCATGGCCACGGCGAACACCAAGATTGATGTGAGTAATGGGAAGTTGACAATGTTTGTACTTGGTGAAACAGTTGAGTTTGATGTTTTTGGTGCAATGAAGTATCCAAAGGAGGAGGATGATTGCCTAAGGATTGATAGTTTGGACCCATTGGTTGAGGAAGTGGGCGAAACTAATCTTGCAGAAGATACATTGGAGGTTGCTTTGGGAGCACTCGAGTCTAGTGAGTTGGAAGAAAACGTGGAAACAACTCGTACACGTTTGGAAGGCACCCGACCTCTCAGAAATAAGTGGTTCAACCAGTTTGAAATGTTAGTGCCTACTAATCAAAAGACGCTTCCCTCTATTGAGCAAGCACCTAAGTTGGAGCTGAAACCGTTACCAGAGCATTTGAAATATGCATTTTTGGGAGAGAATGAGACCTTGCCTGTGATTATTGCAGCTAATTTGAGTGCAAGCGAGGAAGAAAGACTCTTGAGAATTCTGAAGGAAAATCGGTTAGCATTGGGATGGACCATAGCCGATATCAAGGGGATCTCACCCACAGTGTGTATGCACAGAATTTTACTTGAGGAGGAATCCAAGCCTACTCGTGATGCCCAAAGAAGACTGAATCCAACTCTGAAGGAAGTCGTGCGTAATGAGGTAATCAAATTGTTGGATGTTGGTATTATTTATCCTATCAGTGATTCGAAGTGGGTTAGTCCTGTTCAAGTAGTGCCAAAGAAAAGTGGTATTACTGTGGTGAAGAATGAGCATAATGAGTTGGTTCCCCAAAGGACACAAACCGGTTGGCGTGTTTGTATTGACTATCGGAAGCTGAACACCGCGACAAGAAAGGATCATTTTCCTTTGCCATTTATTGACCAGATGTTGGAAAGGTTGGCCGGCCATAGTCACTATTGCTTTTTGGATGGGTATAGTGGGTATAATCAGATTGCTATTGCACCGGAGGATCAAGAGAAGACCACGTTCACATGTCCATTTGGTACATTTGCTTATAGGAGGATGCCATTCGGATTGTGCAATGCGCCTGCAACGTTTCAGAGATGCATGATGTCTATTTTCTCTGACATGGTGGAACGAATCATTGAGGTATTTATGGATGATTTTTCTGTTTTTGGTTCGTCTTTTGATGCATGCCTGGATAACTTGTCTTTAGTTCTGAAAAGATGTCAAGAAGCCAATCTAGTGCTTAATTGGGAGAAATGTCACTTCATGGTTCAACAAGGGATAGTATTGGGTCATGTGATTTCGAAGGAGGGCATACAAGTTGATAAGGCCAAGATTGATGTGATTCAGAGATTGCCGCCTCCATCGAGTGTTAAAGAAGTAAGAAGTTTTCTAGGCCATGCTGGGTTTTATAGGAGGTTCATTAAGGACTTTTCCAAGATCTCCAGGCCTTTGTGCACCTTATTGCAAAAAGAGGTGAATTTCGAGTTTAATGAGGATTGCTTGGTTGCATTTAACAAGTTGAAGAAGTTACTCACTTCCGCTCCAATCATCATGCCACCTGATTGGAACCTGCCGTTTGAGCTCATGTGTGATGCAAGTGACTATGCTGTTGGAGCTGTTTTGGGTCAGAGAGTTGATAAACTGCCACATGTGATTTATTATGCAAGCAGAACTCTGAATGATGCACAGTTGAACTATTCTACTACAGAGAAGGAGTTGCTTGCTGTGATCTTTGCCTTGGAGAAATTTAGAAGTTATTTGATTGGGTCTAAGATTATCATCTACACGGATCATGCCGCTCTCAAGTATCTGCTGAATAAGAAAGACGCCAAGCCGAGGTTGATTAGATGGACTCTGTTGCTACAGGAATTTGATATTGAGATCAAGGATAAGAAAGGTTGTGAGAATGTGGTAGCAGACCATTTGAGTAGACTCGTCAATGAGGAACAGTCTGAAGAGGACACACTACCGTTACGAGAGTCATTCCCGGACGAGCAGCTTTTTGCCATCTTGACTACTCCATGGTATGCTGACATAGCGAATTATTTAGCGAGTGGAGTGTTGCCCAATGATCTGACACACTATCAAAGGAAGAAGTTTTTGCATGACGTTAGACAGTATGTGTGGGATGATCCTTATTTGTTCAAATATGGGTCAGATCAGTTGATAAGACGATGTGTACCGGAATTGGAGCAGAGGAATATCATTGAGATGTGTCATTCTAAAGAATGTGGAGGCCATGGTGGAGGGACTAAGACCGCTTACAAGATTCTTCAAGCAGGTTTCTTTTGGCCAACTATCTTTCATGATTGTCATCAGTTTTATCTCACATGTGACAGGTGTCAGAAGATGGGAAATATTTCTGCTCGTGATCAGATGCCGCTGAACTTCATGTTGGAAGTTAAGATCTTTGATGTTTGGGGTATAGATTTCATGGGGCCATTTCCATCTTCTTTTGGATACGAGTACATTCTGGTTGGAGTTGATTATGTGTCTAAGTGGGTGGAAGCTGTCGCTTGTAGGACTAATGATGCTCGAGTGGTTTTGAATTTCCTTAAGACCAATATCTTTGCACGATTTGGTACCCCAAGAGCAATCATTAGTGATGGGGGGTCGCATTTTTGCAATAAGCTGTTTGAGGCCGTGATGAAGAAGTATGGAATAAGGCATAAAGTGGCTACTCCCTATCATCCTCAGACGAGTGGGCAAGTGGAAATATCGAATCGTGAGATCAAGTTCATTTTGGAAAGAACAGTGCTCGCCAATAGGAAGGATTGGTCTACCAAGCTTAATGATGCATTATGGGCTTATCGCACCGCTTACAAGTCACCCATTGGAATGTCTCCGTTTCGACTGATCTATGGGAAGGCTTGTCATTTACCAGTTGAGCTTGAGCATAAGGCATATTGGGCGATTAAGAAGTTCAATTTCGATATTCATGCCGTTGGTGAGAAAAGGAAGTTGCAGCTTAGTGAGCTGGAGGAAATACGACATTTCGCATATGAGAATGCTAAGTTGTACAAGGAAAGGACCAAGAGGTACCATGATAAGAAGCTACGTCCGCGAGAATTCTTTGTTGGAGGGAAGGTGTTATTATATGATACAAGATTACGTCTCTTCCCAGGCAAGTTGCGTTCGAGATGGACCGGACCTTATGAGGTGATTAGAGTGTTTCCCTATGGTACAGTTGAAATCAAGAATCCGAAGAATGGGAACATATTTAAGGTCAATGGTCATCGTGTGAAACCTTTCCTTGAACCTGATTTTGAGCTGAACCAAGAGAAAATTGATTTCTAGTACAAGACTAGGTCTGGCTGAAGACGTGAAACTTAGCGCTTCTTGGGAGGCAACCCAAGGGATGGATGACGAGGAGGAGGTGATTTTGTACATAGGGCAAGCCATTTTCACATCAGCCAAGGTATGTTTTCACCCTCTCTTTGCTCCGTTCAGTAGTTTTGTTTTATTTGTTGTTTTTCCCTTCCTCTTTTTATTACATTGTGCATTACATTTGTCATTCATTTAAACATTGAGGACAATTTTTCTTTTAAGTTTGGGGGTGGGGAATGCAACGCATTTTTCATTTTTAGTGTGTAAAAAAAAAATAAAAAAAAATAAAAAAAATAAAAAAATTTTACTTTTGTTGTAAATTAAGGGTATCAAACCCACATTAAAATGCATCTGTTCTTAAGATTTCAATCACCGTAGTGATGGATTCGAATCTTTAGAAGCATGCAACAATGTTTTTGTTTGTTTTAAGTCTTGAGTCCCCAACTAATTGATTTCATTATGTATGGTTATTTTGAGCATGTCTAGCTTGTATATATAGTATGTATTTTTCTTTATCTAGTATTGTTTCGTAACATGCTTTACAACTCTATGGACTTGTGGCCTTGTTTTCATGAGCTTAAGTGCTGACTTGCATGCTTAGAGATGCATATACTTAATAGAGTAGACTTGTATGACCTAAGTGAGCTTTTGAGCCCTGTACTTCAATTCGTGAGTGTTAACATTACTCTAATATTTTCTTGTCATATAAAGTCGTTGTGATCTCATTATTCTTTCTTTTGATTAAGTACTTGGAATATAATTGTGAATCAAAAAGCTAGAACTTCTCTCTTATTCTATTCAAAGCATGGATATAACTACATGAATCTTAGGAGATGATATTAGGCCTTGTTTTTTTTTAACCCATAGCCTAAAGCCTACCCTGTGTTATAACCCTAGTCAAACATTTTGAGCCTAATGACCTTTTCTTTGTTCACCCTTATACCAAACCCTAAGTTTGGGGGAGTTTCACTCCTTAACCTGTTTACCTTACTGATGGATTTGCATTGAGCTAATGAAGCTGTGAGGTTAAAAAGAAATGTGTGTGCATAGCTTGGAAGAGAATGAATTGTGCTTAAGAGTGTTTGTCGTTCCCTTTCCACAAAAAAAAAAAAAAAAAAAAATCAATCAATCAAGAATCAAAAATCAAAGGGAAGGGACGATTTCAAAAGATGGAAGTGGAAAGGTGTTCGAATTCGAGCTATGAGTGCAAAATTATGAAGGAATGCCTCCATTATTGTTTGGTGCAAATCCATAGTCTGTAGCCCTTTGTTATCCGTTTCATTTCAATACCCTATCCTAACCTAAGCCTCCATTACAACCCTTATTAAAGCCCTACTTGATCTTGGGAGAATTGTAGTTCATTATGTGGAGTCTAGATAAAAGGGAAGCTTATGGTTATTGATTCTGTTCCAAGTATTTTAATTCCTTCTATTGAGATCAGTATTTTTGTTCATGGTGCCTGTCTTTCATGATTAATATGTGAGCTTTTTGTATTTATTTATCATATCATCTCTCACATATACTTGAGTGCACGTATTGACCCAATATCTGAGCGTTTTATTGTTGAGAGTATGCCTTAGTGAGAATTGAAGTTGAATCTATTTTGTAAATGCTGATTTGGTCTTGTTTGTCTAACACTTGAGTTTGTGTCAAGGATGGTCTATACGCTTCATGGAGGAGTAAGGTATGTTAATTGAAGCATTATTAGAGATTGAGGAATAAATTCTATATGTATCTTGCTTGACTATGCTATTTATGGCTGTACTTATGAAGTCATGTGTTGGGATGTTTTGAGTTTGTCTTGAGTCTTTTCTTTGTTCTTTTTGCTCGAGGACTAGCAAAATCTAAGTTTGGGGGTGTGTTGAGTGCTCATTTTACACTATTCTATGATACTAACTCCCTAACTCAGAGTGCAAGAACTCGGTATTTTGTGTGTTGTTAGTTTGTTTTTGTTTTTATAGGATAAAATGAGCAAAGAAGAGAAAAGGAGCCAAAAGGACCATTTTTAGACATTTCCTAGTCAAACTAGGAAAACAAGAGAAATCCTGGTCAAACCAGGAAGGGGGCCGAAATCCTAGTCGAATGAGGATTCCTAGTCATACTAGGAAACATCAAGTCCAGAACCATCATTGCGGAGCCAGAAATGAGAAATCCTGATTGGAACAGGAAATCCTGGTTGAACTAGGAAACCTAACCCAACTAGGGAAAGGAGTCCTAATGACACTAGGAGACCTCAGGGGCAATATGGTCATTACGAGAAGTCAAAATGGATAAGGAATCCTTCATTTACAAGAATTCCTAGTCACACTAGGAAATGTTGGTCAAAGTCAACTTTACAAAGTCAAGGTTCCAGAAGCTTCTAGAAGGTGGTGGGCATCCATGGGAATAAATGGAGGGAAGAAATGAATTCGAATTCAAATGGAAATGAGGGGCAAAATGGGAAGTCAAAGTTAATGGTCAAGGGTCAACTATGAAAAGTCAACAAGTCAAGTGGGCCATGGGCCTATGCAAATGCCGAAATCTGAGGGGCCATACATGCATGCATGCACCAGCCCAAGATGAAGCCCAATGCGCAAGCTAGAAGGTGGCAGCCATGAAGTGAAACCCTAGGGGGGCTGGCGTGTGGTACTTAAGCCCAAAGCCAAAGCCTTGCTTTAAGCCCAAAGCTTTCCCTAACCCTAGCAGCAGCCGCATCTTTCTTGTTCTTGCCTCCCAAGGAATCCTAGCTGAAAAAAAGAAGTCAAAACCCTGGAAAATAGAGCACCAATTTCGACAGCAATTCTGTAATTCTCCAGAACGAATCAGGTAGCATGCCATATATGGTTGGAAAGATACGGATGTTAGCTTCGCAGGGAATTTTACGGATTTCGATTCCGAGTTTTCTAGCTCAAGATATGGCCATTTTAGTGGAGGTAGCGCAGCAGTTCCGCGAGCTGAAAGAGGAGTTACGCCCAAAAAGAGCCCAAATCAGCCCAAGGCCCATGCTTGGCCGAAAATTATAAGCCTTGGTGTGCAAGGAATGCACTTATCCCACATTGAAGAGAAAGAGAAATCTCAGCCCCACTTCCCTCTATAAATATATCTCTAAAAATCAGAAAAGGGGTTCTGTTCTGAAGTTCTCTTCTCTCCTCTTTAATTTTCAGAAACCCTAGCTAGCCTCCTTCTCTTTCTTTTATTTTTCTGAAGCAAACCCTAGCAGCCACCATCTCTTTCTTTATTTTTCTTGTGCCGTAGCCACCTTCTCTCCCTTCCTTTTTATTCTTCTTCTTTTCTTTTGTGGCCGAACATAGCAGCCACCTTTTCTTGTGTGCTTTCTTTTATTTTGTGCTGAACTGAAGAAGGAGGATCAAGTGAAGCCGCAGCCACCACCACCAAGTTGCGCCACCAAGCCGCAGCCACCTCCAGCAGCCACGCCATCACCACCTTGCTGCCACCTTGCCGAGCACCTCAGCCTCCTCGCCGTGGAGCCCAAGGCCGAGCAGCCCCATTACGCACCACCATTGCAGCCGCACCTCCACCTTGCTGCCCCGGCTTGATCTCTCTCCCTTTCTTTTATTTTCATTATTTTAATCATGCATTATTTATTTGTGAATTTAATTATGTGTAGCTGAATATTGGGCTAGGGCTAGGATGAAGCCCTAGCATTGCTGTTCACTTTTACTATGGATTATTAATATTTTGATTGTTTATATGTTGACAAATCTTGGATCTCTGTTTAAATTGAATCTATTTGTTTCGCATCTTTGACTGATCACCTTAGGTTGCATGCATCTAGATATATGTTGTGAAACTAAATAAGCTCGAAAGGATGATAGTTTCAATAGGCAACAAGTGGGTATCCTAAGATAATATTCATGAGAAAAGAGATCATAGATGACATACAGTACATTAATTTGGAGCCATGCGCTATGTGTTTGTCACTCTCACAGATCGTAACGACTCTTGCATGGGTAACAGCTGCCTTAGCTTAGAACTAGAGAACATGCAAGTTAACTGGCTAAGGAAGGCCCAAGAAGCTCTTAGTTTATGCACAGTAAGGGGAGTAATTGCTAAAAGTGACTAGCCAAACCTTTTAGTAGACGAACTTTGTCAACATGTTTATCTATTGATTGTTAATATCCATAGTAGAGTGAATGATATGCTAGTGGTGGATTCTGACCCCTAGTGTTTCTTTATTATTGTTTTATCCAAATTCATTCAGTTGTTATTTTAAAGTTTTGTCATTTATCTGTTAGTTTATCTAGTCTCAAAAACCAATCAAAACCCCCCATTTGCGTGTGTGAGTTAGAGTTGATTTAATCGAATTTAATTAAGTTAGTGGTCATAACACTAGTACAATTCCCTGTGGGATCGACCTCGTATTTGTAAGCTTTGCTACTACGCGATTCGTGCACTTGCGAGTTAACCTAGAGCTCAGAAAAAGTTATTTAATTTGCTCTAGGAAAACATACAACAGAATCCTACATCTACAAGGAATCCTAGTGGGACTAGGAAAGGTTGGTCAAAGTCAACTCTATCAAGTCAAGGTTCCAGAAGCTTCTAGAAGGTGGTGGACATCCATGGAAATGAGGGGCGAAATGGAAAGTTAAAGTCAATGGTCAAGGGTCAACTATGACATGTCGTCAAGTCAAATGGGCCATGGGCCTATGTGGAAGTCAATGGCAAGGTGGCAGCCCATGCATACATGCGCATCCCATGCAAGCCCATGCGCCTAAACCTAGCAGCCTAAGTCCATCACGCCATGCAAGGTGGAAGCCCATGCACTGAAACCCTAGGGCCTGTGCAACCCATTCAGCCCAAGTCATGCAGCCATGCGCAAGCTAGAAGGGAGGAAGCCCATCACGTCACTTGCAGCAGCCCATCCCATACAGCCATGCGCAAGCCATGCAGCCCAAGTCCATCACGCCATGCAAAGAGAAAGCCCAAGGAATCCTAGCTGAAAAAGAAGTCAAAACCCTGAAAAATAGAGCACCAATTTCGACAGCAATTCTATAATTCTCCAGAGAGAACCAGGTAGCATACCATATATGGTTGGAAAGATACGGATGTTAGCTTCGCAGGGAATTTTACGAATTTCAATTCCGAGTTTTCTAGCTCAAGATATGGCCATTTTAGTGGAGGTAGCGCAGCAGTTCCGCGAGTTGAAAATAAGGTACGCCCAAAAAGTGCCCAAATCAGCCCAAGGCCCACTTTTGGCCGAAAATTAGAAGTCTTAAGGAGCAAGAAATTCACTTAAGCCCATGTTCTTTTAATGAAACCCTAGCCGCACCTTGTCTTCTCCTTGCCTCCAAAGGAATCCTCACCTCACCTCTATAAATATATCCTATTCTCTCATTGTTTAGGGTTCCCATATTTTTATATTTTCAGAATTCAGAGAGAGAGAGGGAGGCCGAATTTCAGAGGGAGAGAGTGAGAGGGTGGCGCCACTTGAGGGAGAATGAGAGACCATGTGCCGCAGCCCTAGCTCACCTTTGCCGTGAGCCTCCTTGCTGCTATGTCTCTCCTCTTCTTCTCTCTTGTGCCGCTGCCACTCTCTTGTGATGTTCTTTGTTTTTCTTTTGATTTTCTTCTTTTTCTTTAATTAATTAGCTTGTTCTTGCTTACATTGTGGATTTAATTATTATAATGGAAGTTAGATCTCTTATTTTCTTTATTATTATGTTTTGAGTTTTTTTTTTTATTGCTTTGCTAAGTTGGATGATGAAACTTTAATTGTGAGTTATGCAATGGTGACACTTGTGATTTAATTTGATGCATGTAGTAAATCCTTGATCTCTATTTAAATTGACTCTATTTGTTTTGCATCTTTGACTGATCACCTTAGGTTGCATGCATCTAGATTTATGTTGTGAAACTAAACAAGCTCGAAAGGATGATAGTTTCAGTAGGCAACAAGTGGGTATCCTAAGATAATATTCATGAGAAAAGGGATCATAGATGACATACAGTACATTAATTTGGAGCCATGCGCTATGTGTTTGTCACTCTCACAGATCGTAACGACTCTTGCATGGGTAACAGCTGTCTTAGCTTAGAACTAGGGAACATGCAAGTTAACTGGCTAAGGAAGGCCCAAGAAGCTCTTAGTTTATGCACAGTAAGGGGAGTAATTGCTAAAAGTGACTAGCCAAACCTTTTAGTAGATGAACTTTATTACATTTATGCATTATCTTGAATTGCTTGGTTGTATTTCCATCAATTGGTGTGGATTCTGAATTCTTAGCATTGCAATTGTGTGTGTGTGTGTGTGTATGTGGTGTGTGTGAGTTTAACAATCTACAAACCCCCCCTGCCGTGTGTGTGTGTTTGGTGATTCTAGTTGGTAAGTTGAATTGGTTTGATGTGTATTTACCTATTCCTCGTGGGATCGACCTCGTACTTATACGCTATGCTTACATGAGCGATTCGTATACTTGCGAGCTACAACTTGGTATTCGTTTCTAAATTCCAAGTAAAACAAGTTGTACAAAAAGGAGCAACAAGTTTTTGGCGCCGTTGCCTGGGAATGGTGCTAAATATCATCGAATTGGTTTTACTTATCATTAGAATTAGGTTAGGTTATTTATTTTTCTTTGTAGTTTTTTTTTTTCTTAGGTTTTAGTAATGCTATTTTCTACTTGAATTCTTATTCTAACCAATTATTGTTTTTGAGAGTTTTTGGAAGGTTCAAAGAGTCCATGAAGGATGGCGAGGTTTCCAAAGCCGAGAGCAAGAAAGGGAAGAAGAGGACATTTGAGTAGACGATTGGCAACGTCTGGCTGAAGACGTACAAACTTAGCGCTGTTTGGGAGGCAACCCAAAGCTTTTGAAGAAATCAAGGGAGTGAGTCGAGAAGACCAAGGAGGCCGCGCCTATGCTTTGAGGATCATGGTGGCTGTGCATTCATTGGGCCATGCTTGCAATCCAAGTACACAATTTCTTTCATCCTTGCTTCATTGAACCAATTTTTAGTTTTTTGTATTTTTGGTTTTGTTGGATAATTGTTTTGATTCCCTTACTTTAACTGATCATGCATGATTGTTATTTCTTTCACATTGAGGACAATGAGTCATTTAAGTTTGGGGGGAAACGCAATTTCTTTGTTTTTAGGTTTCTAGGTTTTTCTACAAAAAAAAAAAAAAAAAAAATTTCTTTCTGTTTGTTTTCAATTAGGGTGTTAAAACCCACAACAAAATGCAATTCTCTAAGATTCATTCCACTCTAATGATGGAGTTGAATCCTTAGAACCGTGTTGCGACATTGTTTTAAATAAAAACAAAGTTTTGAGTCTTTTTGTTTTTAATTGTATTTTTAGAGTCCCCAACAAGTTGATTGATTGTTTATGGTCATTGAGAAGCATGTTTAGCATTGTTGTATATAATATGTGTTCTTCTTTTTCTAATATTGTTCCATAACCTATATTATGATTCTATGTGATTAGATCTTGTTTTCATAAGCTTGAGTTATGATTTGCATGATTTAGTGATTCATATACATTTTAGAGTAAACTTATATGACCTAAGTGAGCTTTTGAGCCTTGTCCTTCATTTTTCGAGTGTTAGACACCACTCTATTCCTTTCTTGTCATTTAAGTCGTTGTGTGATCTCATTATTCATTCTTTTGATCAAATGCTTGAAATACACATGATTTGAATCAATGAGCTAGAACTTCTCTCTTATTCTATGCAAAGCATGTTTATAACTACATGGAACCTAGGAAATGATTTTAGGCCCTGTTTGTTGTATTTTTAACCTTTAGTTAACCCTTTACTTTCTAAACCTAGTTTAACCTTAAGTTTGGGGGAGTTACATCCCTTGACCTAATTATTCTTTTATCTATGGTGTTGCATTGATTTGTGGCTTTTGAAGGTTGAAGAAAAGTGTTTATGCATAGCTTGAAACAAAAGAAAAATGAAAAGTGCTACAAAAGTGTGTATGCCGTACCCTTTAAAAAAAAAAAAAAAAAAGTGGAGTGTATGGGACGGTTCCAAAAGAAAAAAAAAAAATTTGAAATAGTCAAGCTATGTAGTGCAATTGTGGAAGGTATGCCTCTAAGAGTTGTGTTGGTTGCAATTCCATAGATCTAGCCCTTTGTTGTATACCCTTTTCATTGTTTATATCCCACCTAACCCAAGCTAACCCTTTTGAAAGTCCTAATTGATCTTAGGAGAAATGTGGTTCTTGATGTGGAGTGTAGATAAGAGAGGAGCATATGGTTTTTGATTTTATTTCAAGTATTTTGATATTCCTTTCATGAGATCATGTTTCCTTTCAAATGTGCCCTTGTTTCATGCTAATATGTGAGCTATTTGTCTTTGATTACATAACCTCTCTCACATATACTTATGAGTGCACGAATCAACCTAATTCTTGAGTGCTTTATTGTTGAGAGTATACCTTGGTGAGGATTGGAGTTGAATCTATTTTGTATATGTGATCTATTCGTGGCGTGTCTAACTCTTGGGTTATGAAGAGAATGACTTATATGCACAATGGAGGAGTAAGGTATGTTATTTGAAGCATTATTAGAAATCGAAGAATAAATGTTATATATGCCTTGCTCTACTATGTTATTGTTGGTCATACTCATGATATCATTTGTTGGGAAAGTTAGTTTGTTTTTGAGTCTTTGAGTCTTTTTCTTTATTTTCTTTGCTCGAGGACTAGCAAAGTCTAAGTTTGGGGGTGTGATGAGTGTTCATTTTACGTTATTTTATGATACTAACTCCCTAACCTAGAGTGTTAGAACTCGATACTTTGGTGTCTGTTATCTTGTTTTTGTGTTTTTAGGTCTAATGAAGCAAAAATAGGAAATAGGAGCAAATGGAGTCGTTTTGGGACATTTTCTGGACAAACTAGGAAATGAGCAGAAATCCTAGTCAAATGAGGATTCCTAGTCACAAGAGGAAACATCAAGCCCAGAACCATCATTGCCAAGCCAGAAATGAGAAATCCTAATTGAAGCAGGAATTCCTGGTTGAACTAGGAAACCTAATCCTACTAGGAAAAGGAGTCCTGATGAGACTAGGAGTCACTAGGGGCAATATGGTCATTATGGGAAGTTGAAATGGACAAGGAATCCTACATCTACAAGGAATCCTAGTGGGACTAGGAAAGGTTGGTCAAAGTCAACTCTATCAAGTCAAGGTTCCAGAAGCTTCTAGAAGGTGGTGGACATCCATGGAAATGAGGGGCGAAATGGAAAGTTAAAGTCAATGGTCAAGGGTCAACTATGACATGTCATCAAGTCAAATGGGCCATGGGCCTATGTGGAAGTCAATGGCAAGGTGGCAGCCCATGCATACATGCGCATCCCATGCAAGCCCATGCGCCTAAACCTAGCAGCCCAAGTCCATCACGCCATGCAAGGTGGCAGCCCATGCACTGAAACCCTAGGGCCTGTGCAACCCATTCAGCCCAAGTCATGCAGCCATGCGCAAGCTAGAAGGGAGGAAGCCCATCACGTCACTTGCAGCAGCCCATCCCATACAGACATGCGCAAGCCATGCAGCCCAAGTCCATCACGCCATGCAAAGAGAAAGCCCAAGGAATCCTAGCTGAAAAAGAAGTCAAAACCCTGAAAAATAGAGCACCAATTTCGACAGCAATTCTATAATTCTCCAGAGAGAACCAGGTAGCATACCATATATGGTTGGAAAGATACGGATGTTAGCTTCGCAGGGAATTTTACGGATTTCAATTCCGAGTTTTCTAGCTCAAGATATGGCCATTTTAGTGGAGGTAGCGCAGCAGTTCCGCGAGCTGAAAATAAGTTACGCCCAAAAAGTGCCCAAATCAGCCCAAGGCCCACTTTTGGCCGAAAATTAGAAGTCTTAAGGAGCAAGAAATTCACTTAAGCCCATGTTCTTTTAATGAAACCCTAGCCGCACCTTGTCTTCTCCTTGCCTCCAAAGGAATCCTCACCTCACCTCTATAAATATATCCTATTCTCTCATTGTTTAGGGTTCCCATATTTTTATATTTTCAGAATTCAGAGAGAGAGAGGGAGGCCGAATTTCAGAGGGAGAGAGTGAGAGGGTGGCGCCACTTGAGGGAGAATGAGAGACCATGTGCCGCAGCCCTAGCTCACCTTTGCCGTGAGCCTCCTTGCTGCTATGTCTCTCCTCTTCTTCTCTCTTGTGCCGCTGCCACCCTCTTGTGATGTTCTTTGTTTTTCTTTTGATTTTCTTCTTTTTCTTTAATTAATTAGCTTGTTCTTGCTTACATTGTGGATCTAATTATTATAATGGAAGTTAGATCTCTTATTTTCTTTATTATTATGTTTTGAGTTTTTTTTTTTATTGCTTTGCTAAGTTGGATGATGAAACTTTAATTGTGAGTTATGCAATGGTGACACTTGTGATTTAATTTGATGCATGTAGTAAATCCTTGATCTCTATTTAAATTGACTCTATTTGTTTTGCATCTTTGACTGATCACCTTAGGTTGCATGCATCTAGATTTATGTTGTGAAACTAAACAAGCTCGAAAGGATGATAGTTTCAGTAGGCAACAAGTGGGTATCCTAAGATAATATTCATGAGAAAAGGGATCATAGATGACATACAGTACATTAATTTGGAGCCATGCGCTATGTGTTTGTCACTCTCACAGATCGTAACGACTCTTGCATGGGTAACAGCTGCCTTAGCTTAGAACTAGGGAACATGCAAGTTAACTGGCTAAGGAAGGCCCAAGAAGCTCTTAGTTTATGCACAGTAAGGGGAGTAATTGCTAAAAGTGACTAGCCAAACCTTTTAGTAGATGAACTTTATTACATTTATGCATTATCTTGAATTGCTTGGTTGTATTTCCATCAATTGGTGTGGATTCTGAATTCTTAGCATTGCAATTGTGTGTGTGTGTGTGTGTATGTGGTGTGTGTGAGTTTAACAATCTACAAACCCCCCCTGCCGTGTGTGTGTGTTTGGTGATTCTAGTTGGTAAGTTGAATTGGTTTGATGTGTATTTACCTATTCCTCGTGGGATCGACCTCGTACTTATACGCTATGCTTACATGAGCGATTCGTATACTTGCGAGCTACAACTTGGTATTCGTTTCTAAATTCCAAGTAAAACAAGTTGTACAAAAAGGATCAACACCTTGCAGAAGATACATTGGAGGTTGCTTTGGGAACACCAGAGTCCAGTGAATTAGATGAAATCATGGAAACAACTCCTACACGTTTGGAAGGCACCCGACCTCTCAGAAATAAGTGGTTCAACCAGTTTGAAATGTTAGTGCCTGCGAATCAAAAGACGCTTCCTTCTATTGAGCAAGCACCTAAAGTGGAGCTGAAACCGTTACCGGAGCACTTGAAATATGCATTTTTGGGAGAGAATGAGACCTTACCTGTGATTATTGCAGCTAATTTGAGTGCAATGATGAGTGTGCATTTTGCATCACTTTATGATACTAATTCCTTAACCTAGAGTGTTAGAACTCGCTATTTTGTGTTTCTTGTCTTGTTTTTGTGTTTTCAGGTCAAATGAAGTAGAAATGAGAAAAAGAAGCAAATGGAGCCATTTTGGGACATTTCCTGGTCAAACCAGGAAAACAAGTGAAATTCTAGTCAAACCAGGAAAAGTGCAGAAATCCTAGTCAAATGAGGATTCCTAGTCATACTAGGAAACATCAAGTCTAGAACCATCATTGCGGAGCCAGAAATGTGAAATCCTGATTCGAATAGGAAATCCTGGTTGAACTAGGAAACCTAACCCAACTAGGGAAAGGAGTCCTAATGACACTAGGAGACCCCAGGGGCAATATGGTCATTACGAGAAGTCGAAATGGATAAGGAATCTCTCATTTTCAAGGAATCCTAGTTGCACCAGGAAATGTTTTTCAAGGTTCCAGAAGCTTCCAGAAGGTGGTGGACATCCATGGAAATGAATGGAGGGAAGAAATGAATTTGAATTCAAATGAAAATGAGGGGCAAAATGGGAAGTCAAAAGTGGAGGGCCCATGGGCCCTAGGGATGCCGAACCAAGTGGGCCATGCATGCACATGCATGGGCCCAAATCCTAGCAGCCCAAAAGCCATACGCAAGGAGGAAGATGGCAGCCCATGCATGCGCATGCATGCCATGCAAACCCTAGCAAGACAAGGGGCCATGCGCAAGCCCAAGGTGACAAGCCCAAGATGGAAGCCCATGGAGTGAAACCCTAACCCATCTTGTGCAAGTAACTGAAGCCCAACATGGAAGCCCAACATGCAAGCCCAAAGCCCAAGACTACCAGCCCATGCGCCAAAGAGGGACCCTAGCTAGGCTAGGCGTGAGCCACTGAAGCCCAAGGGGGAGCAGCCCATGCCGCAAGGTCCTAGTCAGCTAACCCTAGTTGAAGCCGCAAGGAACTAGGAGATGCAAACCCTAGCAGCCGCAAGTTCCTCTTCCTTGCCTCTCAAGGAAGGCTCCTCTATATAAGTCCCTCTCATTCAGACTTTTGGGGATCACTTTTTCACCTCTTCCTCCAGCCGAAATCTCTTAGGGTCTCTAGTTTATTTTTCTGTTCTAGGTTTTAATTTCAGAATTGAGTTTTGTTTTAGGGAGAGCTAGCCGAAATTGAGAGAGAGAGAGGAGAGGCGTGGAAGCAAGGAAGGAGGACCCCATTGCCGCAAGCCCTAGCTCACCCTAGCCGTGAGCCAATTGCTTGTGGAGGTTGCCTTCTCTCTTGCCTTGCCGCAGCCCTCTCACTTGGTTTCTTTGATTTTTCGTCTAGTTTTCTTATTTCAAGTTAGTTTATGTTGCTGAATCCATTATATTGGTCTCTGAATTTATTTCATTTAAGTTTCTGAATTCAATTAGTTTATATTTGTCAATCTAGTTTAGTTGTGTTTCTGATTTTAATTCGTGCATGCATTTAATCTTGTGTACTTTACGTTTCTGGTTTCATTTAATTTATGCACTTTAAATTAGTTGTTTAGTTTATGTTCTTAAGTTTGTTTAATTTGCGTTTCTGATTTCCGTTAACAATCATGAATTGGGATTTTGTTTATTTGTTGCTGTTTTGTTTTTATTTATTTTATTTAATTATGTAGGTTAGTTATTCTATCTTGCATGTTAGTCGTAGGTTGATTAATGGATTCGGATGCTTTAACAAATCGTTTATCCGTCTCTTGGTCTGTTAGTTTGATGTTTGCGCATATTAAATTTCCACTACCTATTAAAACCCCCGTCACTAGTTGTTTGCATCCTTTGACTGGCCACCTTAGGGTAATTGCATCTAGTTTATCTGTTAGGTTTAGCTGGGAAATAGTCAAAGACACTAAACCACAAGTAACAAGGGAATAAGGGATTATTCTTGGTAGTGGGGTTGGGCGACCTCTATAAGGAAATAGTCAAAGCTTATATGTTGTGCATGTTTGACGTTCTCATAAAACTTAATGACTCCTGCATGGGTAACAGCTGCCTTAGCTTGAACTAGGGAACGTGTAGGTTAACTAGCTAAGGAAGGCCCAAGAAGCTCTTAGTTTATGCATTAGGAGAACAATGGCGAGAAAGTAACTAGCCAAACCTTTTTAGCTGTCAAACTTTAATATGTTGTGTTCAAATTAACTGTCATTAGCCTTGGATGGTTATTGCATGCTTATCTGATTTGAAACTGAAAACTTAACATTGCAAGATAGAATAAAGTGTGTGTGCGTGTGGTGATGTGTGCGTGTGTGTCCATCTTTCAAAACCCCCCCATTTAGTTATTCTAGTGATTAATTGCATTGATTTGTTGTTTATTAACCATTCCCTGTGGGATCGACCTCGTGCTTGTACGCTTTGCTACTGATGCGATTCGTGCACTTGCGAGTAAACTTAGAATGAGATAATTGTTTGTTTTGTTCTAAGAAAACACATCAACAAGTTTTTGGCGCCGTTGCCGGGGAATGGTGTCTAATATCAATGAATTGGTGTAATTAGTCATTAGAATTAGGTTATATTAGCTAGATTTCAGTTTTTGTTAATTTTTAGTTTTTAATAAATGCCATGCCTTTATGTGCATTCTTTCTACTGATTGTGTGTTCTCTCTTGATTAGGTGTGTTTTATGAACCCTGAACTTGTTGCAAGGTTGGAGAGGCTTAAGGACGAAGCTTTAGGTACATCACAAGTCAGCCCGCAACCTAGTGCATCAGATTCGAGTAGTGAAGAGACTGAGAGTGTCGACATGGCTGAAGCAAATGAGATGGTGCCGCAGCCCCTGAGCCACTTTTCAGCGCCTTCGCTGCCCACTCAACCATCATGCATTCGGTATGCCACCATAGCCACTGATTTCGAAATCAAGAGTGGTCAGATTCACTTGTTGCCGAGCTACCATGGGCTGAATGGGGAGGATCCGATCCACTTTTTGAAGGAGTTTTTCGGGGTTTGTGAAGCCGCACAATTGAGGGGCCTGAATGCCGATCAGTACCGTTTGAGGATGTTCCCTTTTGCGCTTAAGGACAAGGCAAAGAGGTGGTTGTATTCGCTGCCCAGTGGTTCCATTTCGACATGGGATGATCTTTCGAGCAAGTTTTTGAACAAGTTCTATTCCATTTCCAAGACTAATTCGATTCGGAAGGAGATCCTTGGATTTGTGCAGAAGGCGGACGAGCCATTCCATGAGACTTGGGACAGATTCAATGAGTTACTTACTAGCTGCCCACACCATAACCTATCTCCTTGGTATGTGATTTGCTGTTTTTATCAGGGATTATTGGAGAGAGACCAAGCCAAGGTGGATTCGGCATGTGGTGGTGCATTCATGTCCAAAACGGAGGATGAGGCTACAGAATTGTTTGAGTCGCTTTCTTTGAGTTCTCAACAATGGGATTCCAATCGTGCAAGAGGAGGACCAAAGAGAGGGTTGTATGAGGTAGCTGATGTGCCGAACACCATGGAGGGACAGATTTTGGAAATCAAGACTATGGTGCAGAAGTTATCTTTGGCTCAAGAGAAGATGATGAGTGTGCAAGGACAAGGGGCTGATGTGGAACACGTGAACCAGGTTGGGAGCTATCCTAGGGTGCCGTATGATCCATATTCCAACACTTACAACCCTGGATGGAAGAACAACCCGAATTTCAGGTGGAGCAACAACAATGGACAACAAGCTAGTGGGAGCACCAACAAGCCGTATGTGCACCCTAATGCCGAGAGGTCTAGTTTGGAGGACAAGATTGCTCAGATTGCTCAAAGCACCACTTCCCTTGCCCAAAGCACCAATGCCTTCATGAACCGTACCGAGCAGCAGATGCAAGCCAATTCGAAGGCTATTGCACACTTGGAGAGTCAAATGGGTCAGATTGCCACTACTTTGGGTCAGAGAGAGAAGGGGAAGTTGCCAAGTCAGCCCATCGTCAACCCGAAGAATGAGGAGCATGTAAATGCTATTTTGAGGACTACTCCAAGAAAAAGAGTTAGAGTGGTCAAGACTAAGGAGGTGAAGGAGGTGATTGAGATCATGGATAGTGAGGAAGAGGAGGATCCAGAAATGATAGAGGAGAAAGCTGATACACGTGTGATTCCCCTCATTCCGGACATCGACATCACCAAATTTCCAGCAACCATGAGGGAGTTGAAGTCTATTGAGAAGAAGGTTGAGGAGCAAGGGCATAGTCACAACGTTCCTAGGGAGATTTGTGGTTATCTCTTTGCATCTTTTCCAAGCAAGAAGAAGGATCCGGGCTCGTTAGTCATACCATGCAGCATAGGGGAGCATAAGATCGCCAATGCCTTAGTTGACAATGGCTCAGCTATCAATGTCATGCCGCTGGTTGTGTTCGAGAGGCTTGGATTTAAGGAGGCTGATTTGCAACCGTTTGATTTGGACATTCGCTTCGCCAACTCTTCAGTCGAGAAAGCCCGTGGTATGCTTGTGGATGTTTTGGTTAAATGTCGTAAATTACTAATCCCCTCTGATTTCATAGTGCTAGATGTGCCGAGAATTCCGGGCGACGTCTCTATTATTCTTGGGAGACCATTTTTGTGCACCTCTAACATGGAGTACAAAGCATTGGAGAGTACCATGAAGATTCGGCACTACACCAAGCAAGAGGTGTATTTGCTCACTTCCGAGATGCCAGAAAACGAGGAGATCACTTTTTATGGAGAGGAGAAGTCAGAGATGGAGAGCTTCTTCTGTTCGTTCTTAGGGACTGCCGAGAGTAGCAATGGCAAGAGGAAGAGGAAAGGACGCAAGTAAAGGAGAAGGCAATGTCAGGCTGAAGACAGAAAAACAAGCGCTTATTGGGAGGCAACCCAAGTTTTTGTTTCGAATAATGGAGGAGGAGTCATTGAGGACCAAGGAGGCCGCGCCTACCCTTGGAGTGTCCACGCTTGCGTACGCAAGTAAACAGTTTCTTTATTTCGCTTCATAAGACAATTTTTCATTTTGGTGTGTTTATTTGGTTTTGGATGTTTGCAATTTCCCGTTTTGCTTAACTTGATCATTCTTGCATTTATTTCATATACATTGAGGGCAATGTATCATTTAAGTGTGGGGGGAAGGGCAATTGTCATTTGTTAGTGTTTTTAGGTTAGAACAAGTGTTTAGAGTGTTTTAAGTGTTTTTGAGTGTTTTTAGAAAAAAAAAAAAAAAAGAAAAGAAAAAAAAAAAATTTCGTTTTTAGTGTTTTTAGGTGTTTTTAGGTTAGGAAAAAACTTTTTCTTTTGTTTTTAAACTTAGGGTGTCAAAACCCACATCAAAATGCACGTTTTCGTTAGATCTCATTCACCTTAGTGATGGATGTGATTCTTTAGAAGTGTGCGACATTGTTTTAAAAACAAAAAGTTTTTAAGTCATTTTGGTTGTTTCAGGTCGTTTTGAGTCCCCAACTAATTGATTTAAGTGTGCACGATTGTTATGAGCATGTTTTAGTATTGTGTGTATATTTGATGTTCTTTTCATTCTAATAGTGTTCCATAGCATATCTTGCAATTCTATGTCATTTGGCCTTGTTGATATGAATTTAGGTTGTGATTAGCATTACTAATGATTATATGCATAATAGAGTAGACTTGCATGACCTAAGTGAGCTTTTGAGCCCTGTTCTTCAATTCTTGAGTGTTGCGCGCCACTCTGATTCTATCATTGTCAGATAAGTCGTTGTTTTGATCTCATTATCTTTCATTTGGTCATTTGCTTGGAATATGCATAATCTTGAATCAATGAGCTAGAACTCTTTTCTTGTGTACACAAAGCATGTTGTATTTGCATAACTCTTGAGAAATGAATTTAGGCCCTGTTTGTGTACCCCAAAGCCTGAAAGCCTATCCAATACATGTTTTATCCTTAGTTACCCATTTTGAGCCTTTTAAGCCGTTTTCTTTGTTACCCCATACCAAATCCTAAGTTTGGGGGTGTACCACCCCTTTTACCCGTTTTACCCTTTTTATGGTATTGCAAGTTGTTTATATGTTGATTGAGGTGAAAAAGAAGTGAAAGTGCATAGCTTGTACAAAAATGTGTCATAAAAGTATGTATACCGTGCCCAAAGAAAAGAAAAAGAAAAGAAATCAAAGAAAAGAGATGGGACGGTTTCAAAAGAAAAAAAAAAATGAGCAAAAAGAGTTCAAAGTAAGCTATGAAGTGCAAAGAAGCAAAGTGTACCTCAGAATGTTCTATTGGTGCTTGCAATTCCATGAATTTAGCCCTTTGTGTTTCCATTTCATTTCAATACCCTATCCTAGCCTAAGCCTTCATTATAACCCTATTAAAGCCCTAGCTGATCTCAAGAGTGTGTATTATACTGATGTGGAGTCTATTTAAGAAGGGAGCCTATGGTTATTGATTCTATTTCAAGCATTTGTATTCCTTTCATGAGATCAGTATTTCTTTCAAAAATGTGCCTTTATTTCATGTACATATGTGAGCTAATTGTTTTTGTTACATATTTCCTCTCACATATACTTTTGAGTGCACATATCAACCCAATTCTTGAGTGTTTATCATTGAGAGTATGCCATAGTGAGGATTGGAGTTGAATCTATTATGTATGTATTGATTTAGTCTTGTTTGTCTAATACTTGGATTTGTGTCAAGGATGGCCTATATGACAATAGAGGAGCGAGGTATGTTATTTGAAATGTTATTAGAATTTGGAGAATACAATTTATATGCCTTGCTTTCCTATGTGATTAATGGTTGTGCGCATGAATTCAGTTGTTGGGATGTTGGAGTCAGTCTTGAGTCTTTTCTTTCTTTTATTTGCTCGAGGACTAGCAAAATCTAAGTTTGGGGGTGTGATGAGTGTGCATTTTGCATCACTTTATGATACTAATTCCTTAACCTAGAGTGTTAGAACTCGCTATTTTGTGTTTCTTGTCTTGTTTTTGTGTTTTCAGGTCAAATGAAGCAGAAATGAGAAAAAGAAGCAAATGGAGCCATTTTGGGACATTTCCTGGTCAAACCAGGAAAACAAGTGAAATCCTGGTCAAACTAGGAAAAGTGCAGAAATCCTAGTAAAATGAGGATTCCTAGTCATACTAGGAAACATCAAGTCTAGAACCATCATTGCGGAGCCAGAAATGTGAAATCCTGATTCGAACAGGAAATCCTGGTTGAACTAGGAAACCTAACCCAACTAGAGAAAGGAGTCCTAATGACACTAGGAGACCCCAATGGCAATATGGTCATTACGAGAAGTCGAAATGGATAAGGAATCTCTCATTTTCAAGGAATCCTAGTTGCACCAGGAAATGTTTTTCAAGGTTCCAGAAGCTTCCAGAAGGTGGTGGACATCCATGGAAATGAATGGAGGGAAGAAATGAATTTGAATTCAAATGGAAATGAGGGGCAAAATGGGAAGTCAAAAGTGGAGGGCCCATGGGCCCTAGGGATGCCGAACCAAGTGGGCCATGCATGGGCCCAAATCCTAGCAGCCCAAAAGCCATACGCAAGGAGGAAGATGGCAGCCCATGCATGCGCATGCATGCCATGCAAACCGTAGCAAGACAAGGGGCCATGCGCAAGCCCAAGGTGACAAGCCCAAGATGGAAGCCCATGGAGTGAAACCCTAACCCATCTTGTGCAAGTAACTGAAGCCCAACATGGAAGCCCAACATGCAAGCCCAAAGCCCAAGACTACCAGCCCATGCGCCAAAGAGGGACCCTAGCTAGGCTAGGCGTGAGCCACTGAAGCCCAAGGGGGAGCAGCACATGCCGCAAGGCCCTAGTCAGCTAACCCTAGCTGAAGCCGCAAGGAACTAGGAGATGCAAACCCTAGCAGCCGCAAGTTCCTCTTCCTTGCCTCTCAAGGAAGGCTCCTCTATATAAGTCCCTCTCATTCAGACTTTTGGGGATCACTTTTTCACCTCTTCCTCCAGCCGAAATCTCTTAGGGTCTCTAGTTTATTTTTCTGTTCTAGGTTTTAATTTCAGAATTGAGTTTTGTTTTAGGGAGAGCTAGCCGAAATTGAGAGAGAGAGAGGAGAGGCGTGGAAGCAAGGAAGGAGGACCCCATTGCCGCAAGCCCTAGCTCACCCTAGCCGTGAGCCAATTGCTTGTGGAGGTTGCCTTCTCTCTTGCCTTGCCGCAGCCCTCTCACTTGGTTTCTTTGATTTTTCGTCTAGTTTTCTTATTTCAAGTTAGTTTATGTTGCTGAATCCATTATATTGGTCTCTGAATTTATTTCATTTAAGTTTCTGAATTCAATTAGTTTATATTTGTCAATCTAGTTTAGTTGTGTTTCTGATTTTAATTCGTGCATGCATTTAATCTTGTGTACTTTACGTTTCTGGTTTCATTTAATTTATGCACTTTAAATTAGTTGTTTAGTTTATGTTCTTAAGTTTGTTTAATTTGCGTTTCTGATTTCCGTTAACAATCATGAATTGGGATTTTGTTTATTTGTTGCTGTTTTGTTTTTATTTATTTTATTTAATTATGTAGGTTAGTTATTCTATCTTGCATGTTAGTCGTAGGTCGATTAATGGATTTGCATGTTCTAACAAATCGTTTATTCGTCTCTTGGTCTGTTAGTTTGATGTTTGCATGTATTAAATTTCCACTATCTATTAGAACCCCCGTCACTAGTTGTTTGCATCCTTTGACTGGCCACCTTAGGGTAATTGCATCTAGTTTATCTGTTAGGTTTAGCTGTGAAATAGTCAAAGACACTAAACCACAAGTAACAAGGGAATAAGGGATTATTCTTGGTAGTGGGGTTGGGCGACCTCTATAAGGAAATAGTCAAAGCTTATATGTTGTGCATGTTTGACGTTCTCATAAAACTTAATGACTCCTGCATGGGTAACAGCTGCCTTAGCTTGACCTAGGGAACATGTAGGTTAACTAGCTAAGGAAGGCCCAAGAAGCTCTTAGTTTATGCATTAGGAGAACAATGGCGAGAAAGTAACTAGCCAAACCTTTTTAGCTGTCAAACTTTAATATGTTGTGTTTAAATTAACTGTCATTAGCCTTGGATGGTTATTGCATGCTTATCTGATTTGAAACTGAAAACTTAACATTGCAAGATAGAATAAAGTGTGTGTGCGTGTGGTGATGTGTGCGTGTGTCCATCTTTCAAAACCCCCCCCATTTAGTTATTCTAGTGATTAATTGCATTGATTTGTTGTTTATTAACCATTCCCTGTGGGATCGACCTCGTGCTTGTACGCTTTGCTACTGATGCGATTCGTGCACTTGCGAGTAAACTTAGAATGAGATAATTGTTTGTTTTGTTCTAAGAAAACACATCAACATGCAAGCGAGGAAGAAAGACTTTTGAGAGTTCTGAAGGAAAATCGGTTAGCATTGGGGTGGACCATAGCCGATATCAAGGGGATCTCACGCACAGTGTGTATGCACAGAATTTTACTTGAGGAGGAATCCAAGCCTACTCGTGATGCCCAAAGAAGACTGAATCCAACTCTGAAGGAAGTTGTGCGTAATGAGGTAATCAAATTGTTGAATGTTAGTATTATTTATCCTATTAGTGATTCGAAGTGGGTTAGTCCTGTTCAAGTAGTGCCAAAGAAAAGTGGTATTACTGTGGTGAAGAATGAGCATAATGAGTTGGTTCCCCAAAGGACACAAACCGGTTGGCGTGTTTGTATTGACTATCGGAAGCTGAACACCGCGACAAGAAAGGATCATTTTCCTTTGCCATTTATTGACCAGCTGTTGGAAAGGTTTGCTGGCCATAGTCACTATTGCTTTTTGGATGGTTATAGTGGGTACAATCAGATTGCTATTGCGCCCCAGGATCAAGAGAAGACCACGTTCACATGTCCATTTGGTACATTTGCTTATAGGAGGATGCCATTCGGATTGTGCAATGCGCCCGCAACATTTCAGAGATGCATGATGTCTATCTTCTCCGACATGGTAGAAAGAATCATTGAGCTATATGGATGATTTCTCTGTTTTTGGTTCGTCTTTTGATGCATGTCTGGATAATTTGTCTTTAGTTCTGAAAAGATGTCAAGAAGCCAATCTAGTGCTTAATTGGGAAAAATGTCATTTTATGGTCCAACAAGGGATAGTATTGGGTCATGTGATTTCGAAGGAGGGCATACAAGTTGATAAAGCTAAGATTGATGTGATACAAAGATTGCCACCTCCATCGAGTGTTAAAGAAGTAAGGAGTTTTCTAGGCCATGCTGGGTTCTATAGGAGGTTCATTAAGGACTTTTCTAAGATTTCTAGGCCTTTGTGCACCTTATTGCAAAAAGAGGTGAATTTTGAGTTTGATGAGGATTGCTTGGTTGCATTTAACAAGTTGAAGAAGCTACTCACCTCCGCTCCGATCATTATGCCACCTGATTGGAATTTGCCGTTTGAGCTCATGTGTGATGCAAGTGATTATGCTGTTGGAGCTGTTTTGGGTCAGAGAGTCGATAAGCTGCCACATGTGATTTATTATGCAAGCAGGACTCTGAATGATGCACAGTTGAACTATTCTACTACAGAGAAGGAGTTGCTTGCTGTGATCTTTGCCTTGGAGAAATTTAGAAGTTATTTGCTTGGGTCCAAGATCACCATCTACACGGATCATGCTGCTCTCAAATATCTGCTGAATAAGAAAGATGCCAAGCCAAGGTTGATTAGATGGACTCTGTTGCTACAGGAATTTGATATTGAGATCAAGGATAAGAAAGGTTGTGAAAATGTGGTAGCAGACCATTTGAGTAGACTTGTCAATGAGGAACAATCTGAAGAGGACACACTACCGTTACGAGAGTCATTCCCGGACGAGCAACTTTTTGCCATCTTAACTACTCCATGGTATGCTGACATAGCAAATTATTTAGCAAGTTGAGTGTTGCCCAATGATCTGACACACTACCAAAGGAAGAAGTTCTTGCATGATGTCAGACAATATGTGTGGGATGATCCTTATTTGTTCAAATATGGATCAGATCAGTTGATAAGACGATGTGTATCGGAAATGGAGCAGAGGAATGTCATTGAGATGTGCCATTCTAAAGAGTGTGGTGGCCATGGAGGAGGAACTAAGACTGCTTACAAGATTCTTCAAGCAGGTTTCTTTTGGCCTACTATTTTTCATGACTGTCATCAGTTTTACCTCACATGCGATAGATGTCAGAAGATGGGAAATATTTTTGCTCGTGATCAGATGCCGCTGAACTTTATGTTGGAAGTTGAGATCTTTGATGTTTGGGGTATAGATTTCATGGGGCCATTTCCATCTTCTTTTGAATACGAGTACATTCTGGTAGGAGTTGATTATGTGTCTAAGTGGGTGGAAGCTGTCGCTTGTAGGACTAATGATGCTCGAGTGGTCTTGAATTTCCTTAAGACCAATATCTTTGCCCGATTTGGTACCCCGAGAGCAATCATTAGTGATGGGGGGTCGCATTTTTGCAACAAGCTATTTGAGGCCGTGATGAAGAAGTATGGAATAAGGCATAAAGTGGCTACTCCCTATCATCCTCAAACGAGTGGGCAAGTGGAAATATCGAATCGTGAGATCAAGTTCATTTTGGAAAGAACAGTGCTCGCCAATAGGAAGGATTGGTCTACCAAGCTTAATGATGCATTGTGGGCTTATCGCACCGCTTACAAGACACCCATTGGAATGTCTCCGTTTCGACTGATATATGGGAAATGTTGTATGTTTTCCTAGAGCAATTATAATAAACCTTTTTAACAACTCTAGGTTAACTCGCAAGTGTACGAATCGCGGAGTAGCAAAGCTTACAAATACGAGGTCGATCCCACAGGGAATTGTACCAGTGTTATGATCACTAACTTAATTAAATTCGATTAAATCAACTCTAACTCACACACGCAAACGGGGGGTTTTGATTGGTTTTTGAGACTAGACAAACTAACAGATAAATGACAAAACTTTAAAATAACAACTGAATGAATTTGGATAAAACAATAATAAAGAAACACTAGGGGTCAGAATCCACCACTAGCATACCATTCACTCTACTATGGATATTAACAATCAATATATAAACATGTCAACAAAGTTCGTCTACTAAAAGGTTTGGCTAGTTACTTTTAGCAATTACTCCCCTTACTGTGCATAAACTAAGAGCTTCTTGGGCCTTCCTTAGCCAGTTAACTTGCATGTTCCCTAGTGCTAAGCTAAGGCAGCTATTACCCATGCAAGAGTCATTACGATCTGTGAGAGTGACAAACACATAGCGCATAGCTCCAAATTAATGTACCCTATGTCCTCTATGATCCCTTTTCTCATGAATATTATCTTAGGATATCCACTTGTTGCCTATTGAAACTATCATCCTTTCGAGCTTATTTAGTTTCACAACAAATATCTAGATGCATGCAACCTAAGGTGATCAGTCAAAGATGCGAAACAAATAGATTCAATTTAAACAGAGATCCAAGATTTGTCAACATGTAAATAATTAAAATATCAATAATCCATAGTGAGAGTAAGCAGCATCGCTAGGGCTTCATCCTAGCCCTAGCCCAAGATTCAGTTACACATAATTAAATCCATAAATAAATAATGCATAATTAAAACAATTAAAATAAAAGGAAAGGAGAAAGAAATCAAGCCACGAATGATGGGGTGGAGGTGCGGCTGCAAGGTGGTGGCGTGATGGGCTGCTGCTCGGCCTTGGGCTCCACGGCAAGGAGGCTGAGGTGCTCGGCAAGGTGGCGCGCACGGCTGGGTGTTGGTGGCTGCTGCTTGGCTTCACTTCCTTCTTCTTCCGTTCAGCACAAAATAAAAGAGAAACAAAAATAAAGTGGCTGCTAGTGTTCGGCCAGACAAGAAAAGAAAGAAAAATAAAGAGAGAGGGGGAGATGGTGGCTGCGGCACAAGAAAAACATGAGAGAGGGTGGCTGCTAGGGTTTGCGGCAAGAGGAGAAGAGAGGGGCTGCTAGGGCTGCGAAAATTAAAAGAAAAATGAAAGAGAACTTCAGAACCCTTTTTCTGATTTTTAGAGATATATTTATAGAGGGAAGTGGGGCTGCATTTTCTATTCCTCTCCAATGTGGGATTGATGTAACTTAACCTAATGGACCAAGGCCATACTCACTTAAGCCCAATGCACATACAGCAGCCCTATGCGCAAGTTACTTGAGTCCATCTCCTTCAGCCCATGCGCCAATTGCATGGCTTATCACTTAAGTCCATGCGCCAGCCCCTAGGGTTCCACTTAAGCCCATGCCGCACCCTCCTTAGGGTTTCACGCCTGGCCCAAGCCCAATCCCTTGGCTGAAATTCATCTCATCCATTTGTGCTTTGGCCCAATGTCTTCCAGAAGCTTCTAGAACCTTTGACTTGTTGACTTTGACTTTTGACCACTTCTCCTTGTCCACCTAGGAATCCTTGTTGACTTAGGATTTCTATCTCACTTGGAATTTCACAATTACCATTTTGCCCCTCATGATTCCTATCTTCAGTAGGACTCCATTTCCTACTTGGATTAGATTTCCTAGTTGAAACAGGATTTCCTGCTCCAACTAGGATTTCTCATTTCTGGCTTTAGATCGTCATGATTCCTTCATATTCAAGCTTGATCTTTCCTGGTGAGACTAGGAATCCTAGTTTGACTGAGATTCAGCATTTCCTGGTGAGACCAGGATTTCTCCACTTTTCCTAGTTTGACTAAGAAACGTCTAAAAATGGCTCTTTTGGCTCCTTTTCACTTCTTTGCTCATTTTATCCTATAAAAACAAAAACAAACTAACAACACACAAAATATCGAGTTCTTGCACTCTGAGTTAGGGAGTTAGTATCATAAAATAGTGTAAAATGAGCACTCAACACACCCCCAAACTTAGATTTTGCTAGTCCTCGAGCAAAAAGAACAAAGAAAAGACTCAAGACAGACTCAAAACATCCCAACACATGACTTCATAAGCACAGCCATAAATAGCATAATCAAGCAAGATACATATAGAATTTATTCCTCCATCTCTAATAATGCTTCAATTAACATACCTTACTCCTCCATGAAGCGTATGGACCATCCTTGACACAAACTCAAGTGTTGGACAAACAAGACCAAATCAGCATACACAAAATAGATTCAACTCAAATTCTCACTAAGGCATACTCTCAACAATAAAGCCCTCAGAGATTGGGTTAACACGTGCACTCAAGTATATGTGAGAGATGATATGATAAAAAAAAACTCACATATTAATCATGAAAGAAAGGCACAAAGAAACAAAAACACTGATCTCAATAGAAGGAATTAAAATACTTGGAATAGAATCAATAACCATAAGCTTCCCTTTTATCTAGACTCCACATAATGAACTACAATTCTCCCAAGATCAAGTAGGGCTTTTATGTGGGTTGTAATGGAGGCTTAGGTTAGGATAAGGTATTGAAATGAAGGGAGAGCAAAGGGCTACAGACTATGGATTTGCACAAGGAAATCAATAGAGGCATTCTTTGCATAATTTGTACGCATAGCTCAAATTCGAACACCTTTCCACTTCCATCTTTTGAAATCGTCCCTTCCCTTTGATTTTTTTTTTTTTTTTTTTTTTTTTTTAGGGAACGACAAACACTCTTAAGCACAATTCATTTTCCTTTTACATCAAGCTACGCAGAGACATTTCTTTTCATAGGTAAGGTAAACGGGTAGAGGAGTGAAACTCCCCCAAACTTAGGGTTTGGTATAGGGGTGAACAAAGAAAAGGTCATTAGGCTCAAAATGTTTGACTAGGGTTATAACACTGGGTAGGCCTTAGGTTATGGGTTAAAACAAACAAGGCCTACTATCATTTCCTAAGATTCATGTAATTATATCCATGCTTTGAATAGATTAAGAGAGAAGTTCTAGCTCATTGATTCCCAATTATATTCCAAGTACTTAATCAAAAGAAAGAATAATGAGATCACAACGACTTTATATGACAAGAAAATATTAGAGTAATGTTAACACTGTTGAGTGCTCATTTTACACTATTTTATGATACTAACTCCCTAACTCAGAGTGCAAGAACTCGATATTTTGTGTGTTGTTAGTTTGTTTTTGTTCTTATAGGATAAAATGAGCAAAGAGGAGAAAAGGAGCCAAAAGGACCATTTTTAGACATTTCCTAGTCAAACTAGGAAAAAAAGAGAAATCCTGGTCAAACCAGGAAAGGGGCCGAAATCCTAGTCAAATGAGGATTCCTAGTCACACTAGGAAACATCAAGTTCAGAACCATCATTGCGGAGCCAGAAATGAGAAATCCCGATTGGAACAGGAAATCCTGGTTGAACTAGGAAACCTAACACAACTAAGGAAATGAGTCCTAGTCACACTAGGAGACCCCAGGGGCATTATGGTCATTACGAGAAGTCGAAATGGATAAGGAATCCTTCATTTACAAGAAATCCTAGTCACACTAGGAAATGTTGGTCAAAGTCAACTCTACAAAGTCTAGGTTCCAGAAGCTTCTAGAAGATGGTGAACATCCATGGGAATAAATGGAGGGAAGAAATGAATTCAAATTCAAATTCAAAGTTAATGGTCAAGGGTCAACTATGAAAAGTCAACAAGCCAAATGGGCCATGGGCCTATGCAAACGCCGAAATCTGAGGGGCCATGCATGCATGCATGCACCAGCCCAAGATGAAGCCCAATGCGCAAGCTTGAAGGTGGCAGCCATGAAGTGAAACCCTAGGGGGGCTGGCGTGTGGCACTTAAGCCCAAAGCCAAAGCCCTTGCCGCAAGCCCAATGCTCTCCTAACCCTAGCTGCTGCTGCACTTTCTTGTTCTTGCCTCCCAAGGAATCCTAGCTGAAAAAAAAGAAGTCAAAACCCTGGAAAATAGAGCACCAATTTCGACAGCAATTCTGTAATTCTCCAGAGAGAACCAGGTAGCATGCCATATATGGTTGGAAAGATACGGATGTTAGCTTCGCAGGGAATTTTACAGATTTCAATTCCGAGTTTTCTAGCTCAAGATATGGCCATTTTAGTGGAGGTAGCGCAGCAGTTCCGCGAGCTGAAAAGGGAGTTACACCCAAAAAGAGCCCAAATCAGCCCAAGGCCCATGCTTGGCCGAAAATTATAAGCCTTGGTGTGCAAGGAAGGCACTTATCCCACATTGAAGAGAAAGAGAAATCTCAGCCCCACTCTCCTCTATAAATACATCTTTATAACTCAAGGAGAGGGCTCTCTCCACTTTATTTTTTCAGAAACCCTAGCTAGCCTCCCTCTTCCTTGCCGCTCACCCCTCTTCCTTTCTCTCTCTTCCTTTTATTTTTCTGAAGAAAACCCTAGCAGCCACCATCTCTTTCTTTTTCTCTTGCCGCAGCCCCCATCACCTCCTTCTCTTCTCTTTATTTTTCTGCTACAGCCACCTATCTTGGTGTTCTTTTATTTTTGGGCTGAAGTGAAGAAGGAGAGGGAAGTCAAGCCGCAGCCACCAACATTCAGCCGCGCCACCTTCTTGCTGCCACCATCTTACCGAAGCACCTCAGCCATCTTGCCGTGGAGCCCAAGGCCGAGCAGCAGCCCATCTCGCCACCACCTTGCAGCCACACCGTCCAAGGGTGGAGCCGCCTCCACTTCGTCATCCGTGGCTTGATTTCTTCTTCCCTTTCTTTTATTTTAATTGTTTTAATTATGCATTATTTATTTATGGATTTAATTATGTGTAACTGAATATTGGGCTAGGGCTAGGATGAAGCCCTAGCGATGCTGCTTACTCTCACTATGGATTATTGATTTTTAATTATTTACATGTTGACAAATCTTGGATCTCTGTTTAAATTGAATCTATTTGTTTCTCATCTTTGACTGATCACCTTAGGTTGCATGCATCTAGATATTTGTTATGAAACTAAATAAGCTCGAAAGGATGATAGTTTCAATAGGCAACAAGTGGGTATCCTAAGATAATATTCATGAGAAAAGAGATCATAGATGACATACAGTACATTAATTTGGAGCCATGCGCTATGTGTTTGTCACTCTCACAGATCGTAACGACTCTTGCATGGGTAACAGCTGCCTTAGCTTAGAACTAGGGAACATGCAAGTTAACTGGCTAAGGAAGGCCCAAGAAGCTCTTAGTTTATGCATAGTAAAGGGGAGTAATTGATAAAAGTGACTAGCCAAACCTTTTAGTAGACGAACTTTGTCAACATGTTTACTTATTGATTGTTAATATCCATAGTAGAGTGAATGGTATGCTAGTGGTGGAATCTGACCCCTAGTGTTTCTTTATTATTGTTTTATCCAAATTCATTCAGTAGTTATTTTAAAGTTTTGTCATTTATCTGTTAGTCTTTTCCAGTCTCAAAAACCAATCAAAACCCCCCATTTGCGTGTGTGAGTTAGAGTTGAGTTAATTGAATTTAATTGAGTTAGTAATCGTACACTAGTACAATTCCCTGTGGGATCGACCTCGTATTTGTAAGCTTTGCTACTTAGCGATTCGTGCACTTGCGAGTTAACCTAGAGCTCAGAAAAGGTTATTTAATTTGCTCTAGGAAAACATACAACAAACACTCACGAATTGAAGTACATGGCTTAAAAGCTCACTTAGGTCATACAAGTCTACTCTATTAAGTATATGCATCTCTAGTCATGCAAGTCATCACTTAAGCTCATGAAAACAAGGCCACAAGTCCATAGAGTTGTAAAGCATGTTACGAAACAATACTAGATAAAGAAGAATACATACTATATATACAAGCTAGACATACTCAAAATAACCATACATAATGAAATCAATTAGTTGGGGACTCAAGACTTAAAGCAAACAAAAAGACTCAAAAACACTGTTGCATGCTTCTAAAGATTCAAATCCATCACTACGGTGAATGAAATCTTAAGAACAGATGCATTTTAATGTGGGTTTGATACCCTTAATTTACAACAAAAGTAAAAAAAAAATTTTTTTTTTTTTTTATACACTAAAAACTAAAAATGCATTGCATTCCCCACCCCCAAACTTAAAAGAAACATTGTCCTCAATGTTTAAATGAATGACAAATGTAATGCACAATGTAATGAAAAGAGGAATGAAAAACAACAAATAAAACAAAACTACTGAACTGAGCAAAGGGAGGGTGAAAACGTACCTTGGCTGATGTGAAAATGGCTCGCCCACGCATATGTACAAAATCACCTCCTCCTCGTCATCCATCCCTTGGGTTGCCTCCCAAGAAGCGCTAAGTTTCACGTCTTCAGCCAGACCTAGTCTTGTACTAGAAATCAATTTTTTCTTGGTTCAGCTCAAAATCAGGTTCAAGGAAAGGTTTCACACGATGACCATTGACCTTAAATATGTTCCCATTCTTCGGATTCTTGATTTCAACTGTACCATAAGGAAACACTCTAATCACCTCATAAGGTCCGGTCCATCTTGAACGCAACTTGCCTGGGAAGAGACGTAATCTTGTATCATATAATAACACCTTCCCTCCAACAAAGAATTCTCGCAGACGTAGCTTCTTATCATGGTACCTCTTGGTCCTTTCCTTGTACAACTTAGCATTCTCATATGCGAAATGTCGTATTTCCTCCAGCTCACTAAGTTGCAACTTCCTTTTCTCACCAGCGGCATGAATATCAAAATTGAACTTCTTAATCGCCCAATATGCCTTATGCTCAAGCTCAACTGGTAAATGACAAGCTTTCCCATAGATCAGTCGAAACGGAGAAATTCCAATGGGTGTCTTGTAAGCGGTGCGATAAGCCCATAATGCATCATTAAGCTTGGTAGACCAATCCTTCCTATTGGCGAGCACCGTTCTTTCCAAAATGAACTTGATCTCACGATTTGATATTTCTACTTGCCCACTTGTCTGCGGATGATAGGGAGTGGCCACTTTATGCCTTATTCCATACTTCTTCATCACGGCCTCAAACAGCTTATTGCAAAAATGCGACCCCCCATCACTAATGATTGCTCTTGGGGTACCAAATCGTGCAAAGATATTGGTCTTCAGGAAATTCAAGACCACTCGAGCATCATTAGTCCTACAAGCGACAGCTTCCACCCACTTAGACACATAATCAACTCCCACCAGAATGTACTCGTATCCAAAAGAAGATGGAAATGGTCCCATGAAATCTATACCCCAAACATCAAAGATCTCAACTTCCAACATAAAGTTCAGCGGCATCTGATCACGAGCAGAAATATTTCCCATCTTCTGACATCTATCGCATGTGAGGTAAAACTGATGACAGTCATGAAAAATAGTAGGCCAAAAGAAACCTGCTTGAAGAATCTTGTAAGCGGTCTTAGTTCCTCCACCATGGCCTCCACATTCTTTAGAATGGCACATCTCAATGACATTCCTCTGCTCCATTTCCGGTACACATCGTCTAATCAACTGATCTGATCCATATTTGAACAAATAAGGATCATCCCACACATACTGTCTGACATCATGCAAAAACTTCTTCCTTTGGTAGTGTGTCAGATCATTGGGCAACACTCCACTTGCTAAATAATTAGCTATGTCAGCATACCATGGAGTAGTTAAGATGGCAAAAAGCTGCTCGTCCGGGAATGACTCTCGTAACGATAGTGTGTCCTCTTCAGACTGTTCCTCATTGACGAGTCTACTCAAATGGTCTGCTACCACATTCTCACAACCTTTCTTATCCTTTATCTCAATATCAAATTCCTGTAGCAACAGAGTCCATCTAATCAACCTCGGCTTGGCATCTTTCTTATTCAGCAGATACTTGAAAGCGGCATGATCCGTGTAGATGGTGATCTTAGACCCAATCAAATAACTTCTAAATTTCTCCAAGGCAAAGATTACAGCTAGCAACTCCTTCTCTGTAGTAGAATAGTTCAACTGTGCATCATTCAGAGTCCTACTTGCATAGTAAATCACATGCGGCAGCTTCTCAACTCTCTGACCCAAAACAGCTCCAACAGCATAATCACTTGCATCACACATGAGCTCAAATGGCAAGTTCCAATCAGGTGGCATAATGATCGGAGCAGAAGTGAGTAGCTTCTTCAACTTGTTAAAAGCAACCAAGCAATCCTCACCAAACTCAAAATTCACCTCTTTTTGCAATAAGGTGCACAAAGGCCTAGAAATCTTGGAAAAATCCTTGATGAACCTCCTATAAAACCCAGCACGGCCTAGGAAACTTCTTACTTCCTTAACACTCGATGGAGGCGGCAATCTCTGTATCACATCAATCTTGGCCTTATCAACTTGTATGCCCTCTTTTGAAATCACATGACCCAATACTATCCCTTGTTGAACCATGAAGTGACATTTCTCCCAATTAAGCACTAGATTGGCTTCTTGGCATCTTTTCAGAACTAAAGACAAGTTATCCAGACATGCATCAAAAGACGAACCAAAAACAGAAAAATCATCCATAAATACCTCAATGATTCGTTCCACCATGTCAGAGAAAATAGACATCATGCATCTCTGAAATGTTGCAGGCGCATTGCACAATCCGAATGGCATCCTCCTATAAGCAAACGTACCAGATGGACATGTTAAAGTGGTCTTCTCTTGATCCTCGGGTGCAATAGCAATCTGATTGTACCCACTATAACCATCCAAAAAGCAATAGTGACTATGGCCGGCCAACCTTTCCAACATCTAGTCAATGAATGGCAAAGGAAAATGATCCTTCCTTGTTGCGGTGTTAAGCTTCCGATAGTCAATACAGACACGCCAACCGGTTTGCGTCCTTTGGGGAACCAACTCATTATGCTCATTCTTCACCACAGTAATACCACTTTTCTTCGGCACCACTTGAACAGGACTAACCCACTTCGAATCACTGATAGGATAAATAATACCAACATCCAACAATTTGATTACCTCATTACGCACAACTTCCTTCAGAGTTGGATTCAGTCTTCTTTGGGCATCACGAGTAGGCCTAGATTCCTCCTCAAGTAAAATTCTATGCATACACACTGTGGGTGAGATTCCCTTGATATCGGCTATGGTCCACCCCAATGCTAACCGATTTTCCTTCAGAACTCTCAAAAGTCTTTCTTCCTCGCTTGCACTCAAATTAGCTGCAATAATCACAGGCAAGGTCTCATTCTCTCCCAAAAATGCATATTTCAAGTGCTCCGGTAACGGTTTCAGCTCCAACTTAGGTGCTTGCTGTTGTATGTTTTCCTAGAGCAATTATAATAAACCTTTTTAACAACTCTAGGTTAACTCGCAAGTGTACGAATCGCGGAGTAGCAAAGCTTACAAATACGAGGTCGATCCCACAGGGAATTGTACCAGTGTTATGATCACTAACTTAATTAAATTCGATTAAATCAACTCTCACTCACACACGCAAACGGGGGGTTTTGATTGGTTTTTGAGACTAGACAAACTAACAGATAAATGACAAAACTTTAAAATAACAACTGAATGAATTTGGATAAAACAATAATAAAGAAACACTAGGGGTCAGAATCCACCACTAACATACCATTCACTCTACTATGGATATTAACAATCAATATATAAACATGTCAACAAAGTTCGTCTACTAAAAGGTTTGGCTAGTTACTTTTAGCAATTACTCCCCTTACTGTGCATAAACTAAGAGCTTCTTGGGCCTTCCTTAGCCAGTTAACTTGCATGTTCCCTAGTGCTAAGCTAAGGCAGCTGTTACCCATGCAAGAGTCATTACGATCTGTGAGAGTGACAAACACATAGCGCATAGCTCCAAATTAATGTACCCTATGTCCTCTATGATCCCTTTTCTCATGAATATTATCTTAGGATATCCACTTGTTGCCTATTGAAATTATCATCCTTTCGAGCTTATTTAGTTTCACAACAAATATCTAGATGCATGCAACCTAAGGTGATCAGTCAAAGATGCGAAACAAATAGATTCAATTTAAACAGAGATCCAAGATTTGTCAACATGTAAATAATTAAAATATCAATAATCCATAGTGAGAGTAAGCAGCATCGCTAGGGCTTCATCCTAGCCCTAGCCCAAGATTCAGTTACACATAATTAAATCCATAAATAAATAATGCATAATTAAAACAATTAAAATAAAAGGAAAGGAGAAAGAAATCAAGCCACGAATGATGGGGTGGAGGTGCGGCTGCAAGGTGGTGGCGTGATGGGCTGCTGCTCGGCCTTGGGCTCCACGGCAAGGAGGCTGAGGTGCTCGGCAAGGTGGCGCGCACGGCTGGGTGTTGGTGGCTGCTGCTTGGCTTCACTTCCTTCTTCTTCCGTTCAGCACAAAATAAAAGAGAAACAAAAATAAAGTGGCTGCTAGTGTTCGGCCAGACAAGAAAAGAAAGAAAAATAAAGAGAGAGGGGGAGATGGTGGCTGCGGCACAAGAAACACATGAGAGAGGGTGGCTGCTAGGGTTTGCGGCAAGAGGAGAAGAGAGGGGCTGCTAGGGCTGCGAAAATTAAAAGAAAAATGAAAGAGAACTTCAGAACCCTTTTTCTGATTTTTAGAGATATATTTATAGAGGGAAGTGGGGCTGCATTTTCTATTCCTCTCCAATGTGGGATTGATGTAACTTAACCTAATGGACCAAGGCCATACTCACTTAAGCCCAATGCACATACAGCAGCCCTATGCGCAAGTTACTTGAGTCCATCTCCTTCAGCCCATGCGCCAATTGCATGGCTTATCACTTAAGTCCATGCGCCAGCCCCTAGGGTTCCACTTAAGCCCATGCCGCACCCTCCTTAGGGTTTCACGCCTGGCCCAAGCCCAATCCCTTGGCTGAAATTCATCTCATCCATTTGTGCTTTGGCCCAATGTCTTCCAGAAGCTTCTAGAACCTTTGACTTGTTGACTTTGACTTTTGACCACTTCTCCTTGTCCACCTAGGAATCCTTGTTGACTTAGGATTTCTATCTCACTTGGAATTTCACAATTACCATTTTGCCCCTCATGATTCCTATCTTCAGTAGGACTCCATTTCCTACTTGGATTAGATTTCCTAGTTGAAACAGGATTTCCTGCTCCAACTAGGATTTCTCATTTCTGGCTTTAGATCGTCATGATTCCTTCATATTCAAGCTTGATCTTTCCTGGTGAGACTAGGAATCCTAGTTTGACTGAGATTCAGCATTTCCTGGTGAGACCAGGATTTCTCCACTTTTCCTAGTTTGACTAGGAAACGTCTAAATATGGCTCTTTTGGCTCCTTTTCACTTCTTTGCTCATTTTATCCTATAAAAACAAAAACAAACTAACAACACACAAAATATCGAGTTCTTGCACTCTGAGTTAGGGAGTTAGTATCATAAAATAGTGTAAAATGAGCACTCAACAGCGTCCTTTCCTCTTCCTCTTTTTGCCATTACTACTCTCGGCACTCCCTAGGAACGAACTGAAGAAGCTCTCCATCTCTGACTTCTCCTCTCCATAAAAAGTGATCTCCTCGTTTTCTGGCATCTCGGAAGTGAGCAAATACAACTCTTGCTTGGTGTAGTGCCGCATCTTCATGGTACTCTCCAATGCTTTGTACTCCATGTTAGAGGTGCACAAAAATGGTCTCTTCGAATTGGCTTGCATCTGCTGCTCGGTACGGTTCATGAAGGCATTGGTACTCTGAGCAAGGGAAGTGATGCTTTGAGAAATCTGAGCAATCTTGTCCTCCAAACTAGACCTCTCGGCATTAGGGTGCACATATGGCTTGTTGGTGCTCCCACTAGCTTGCTGTCCATTGTTGTCGCTCCACCTGAAATTAGGGTTGTTCTTCCATCCAGGGTTATAAGTGTTAGAAAATGGATCATATGGCACCCTAGGATAATTCCCAACCTGATTCACGTGTTCCACATCACCTCCTTGTTCTTGCATACCCATCATCTTCTCTGAGCCAAAGATAACTTCTGCACCATAGTCTTGATTTCCAAAATCTGTCCCTCCATGGTGTTCGGCACATCAGCTACCTCATACAACCCTCTCTTTGGTCCTCCTCTTGCACGATTGGAATCCCATTTTTGAGTACTCAAAGAAAGCGACTCAAACAATTCTGTAGCCTCATCCTCCGTTTTTGACATGAATGCACCACCACATGCCGAATCCACCTTGGCTTGGTCTCTCTCCAATAATCCCTGATAAAAACAACAAATCACATACCAAGGAGATAGGTTATGGTGTGGGCAGCTAGTAAGTAACTCATTGAATCTGTCCCAAGTCTCATGGAATGGCTCGTCCGCTTTCTGCACAAATCCAAGGATCTCCTTCCGAATCGAATTTGTCTTGGAAATGGAATAAAACTTGTTCAGGAACTTGCTTGAAAGATCATCCCATGTCGAAATGGAACCACTGGGCAGCGAATACAACCACCTCTTTGCCTTGTCCTTAAGCGCAAAAGGGAACATCCTCAAACAGTACTGATCGGCATTCAGGCCCCTCAATTGTGCGGCTTCACAAACCCCGGAAAACTCCTTCAAAAAGTGGATTGGATCCTCCCCATTCAGCCCATGGTAGCTTGGCAACAAGTGAATCTGACCACTCTTGATTTCGAAATCAGTGGCTATGGTGGCATACCGAATGCAAGATGGTTGAGTGGGCAGCGAAGGTGCTGAAAAATGGCTCAGGGGCTGCGGCATCATCTCGTTTGTCTCAGCCATGTCGACACTCTCAGTCTCTTCACTACTCGAATCTGATGCACTAGGTTGCGGGCTGACTTATGATGTACCTAAAGCTTCGTTCTTGAGCCTCTCCAACCTTGCAACAAGTTTAGGGTTCATAAAACACACCTAATCAAGAGAAAAACACATAATCAGTAGAAAGAATGCATATAAAGGCATGGCATTTATTAAAAACTAAAAATTAACAAAAACTGAAATCTAGCTAATATAACCTAATTCTAATGACTAATTAAACCAATTCATTGATATTAGACACCATTCCCCGGCAACGGCGCCAAAAACTTGTTGAATGTTTTCTTAGAACAAAATAAACAATTATCTCACTCTAAGTTTACTCGCAAGTGCACGATTGCATCAGTAGCAAAGCGTACAAGCACGAGGTCGATCCCACAGGGAATGGTTAATAAACAACAAATCAATGCAATTAATCACTAGAATAACTAAATGGGGGGTTTTGGAAAGATGGAACACACGCACACATCACCACACACACACACACCTTATTCTATCTTGCAATGTTAATTTTTCAGTTTCAAATCAGATAAGCATGCAATAACCATCCAAGGCTAATGACAGTTAATTTGAACACAACATATTAAAGTTTGACAGCTAAAAAGGTTTGGCTAGTTACTTTCTCGCCATTGTTCTCCTAATGCATAAACTAAGAGCTTCTTGGGCCTTCCTTAGCCAGTTAACTTGCATGTTCCCTAGTTCTAAGCTAAGGCAGCTGTTACCCATGCAAGAGTCGTTACGATCTGTGAGAGTGACAAACACATAGCGCATGGCTCCAAATTAATGTACTGTATGTCATCTATGATCCCTTTTCTCATGAATATTATCTTAGGATACCCACTTGTTGCCTACTGAAACTATCATCCTTTCGAGCTTGTTTAGTTTCACAACATAAATCTAGATGCATGCAACCTAAGGTGATCAGTCAAAGATGCAAAACAAATAGAGTCAATTTAAATAGAGATCAAGGATTTACTACATGCATGAAATTAAATCACAAGTGTCACCATTGCATAACTCACAATTAAAGGTTCATCATCCAACTTAGCAAAGCAATAAAAAACTCAAAACATAATAATAAAGAAAATAAAATATCTAACTTCCATTATAATAATTAAATCCACAATGAAAACAAGAACAAACTAATTAACTAAGGAAAAAGAAGAGAATCAAAAGAAAAACAAAGAACATCACAAGAGGGTGGCAGCGGCACAAGAGAGAAGAAGAGGAGAGACATAGCAGCAAGGAGGCTCACGGCAAAGGTGAGCTAGGGCTGCAGCACATGGTCTCTCATTCTCCCTCAAGTGGCGCCACCCTCTCACTCTCTCCCTCTGAAATTCGGCCTCCCCCTCTCTCTTTGAATTCTAAAAAAAATAAAAATATGGGAACCAAAAGTTATGAAGTCTGAAGGGATATGATATATTTATAGAGGTGTAAGAGAGGAATCCTTGGGAGGCAAGGAGAAGACAAGGTGCGGCTAGGGTTTCAGTAAAAGAACCTGGGCTTAAGTGAATTTCTTGCTCCTTAAGACTTCTAATTTTCGGCCAAAAGTGGGTCTTGGGCTGATTTGGGCTCTTTTTTGGGCGTAACTCCTTTTCAGCTCGCGGAACTGCTGCGCTACCTCCACTAAAATGACCATAACTTGAGCTAGAAAACTCGGAATCGAAATCCGTAAAATTCCCTGCGAAGCTAACATCCGTATCTTTCCAACCATATATGGCATGCTACCTGATTCGTTCTGGAGAAGTACAGAATTGCTGTCGAAATTTGATGTTCAGATTTCAGGGTTTTGACTTCCTTGCAAGATAAGGACTCCTTGTGTGTCGACTTGGGCTAGGGTTTACAAACACACATGTGGGCTGCTGCAACCTTGTAAGCGTGATGGGCTTAAGTGACTTGCAAGTGGGCTGGCGCAAGGAAGCTTGGAATGGGCTGCTAGGTTTAGGCGCATGGCCTTGGTCCTTTGGGCTAGGGTTATGCGCATGGCCCATAGTGCATGGGCTGCATGTGTGGTCCATGTCATGTGATGATGTGGCACGGTTGACCATTGACTTTGACCTTTGACCTTTGACTTTGACCAAAAGTCAACCTTGACCAAAAAGATTCCTCAAAAGATTCTGTCTGAGATTCTCCAAAGATTCCTTTCAGATTCCAGATCCTTCTAGCAGATTCCCTCAAGATTCTTTTTCCCATTTCTTCCATTTTTAGCTCAAAATAGCCTCATTTAGCTTCTTTCTCCATCATTGCTTCATTTAACCTAAAAACACAAAAACAAGACAACAGACACAAAAGTATCGAGTTCTAACACTCTAGGTTAGTGAGTTAGTATCATAAAATAACGTAAAATGAACACTCATCACACCCCCAAACTTAGACTTTGCTAGTCCTCGAGCAAAGAAAATAAAGAAAAGACTCAAAGACTCAAAAACAAACTACTTACTTTCCCAACAGATGATATCATGAGTATGACCAACAATAACATAGTAGAGCAAGGCATATATAACATTTATTCTTCAAATTCTAATAATGCTTCAAATAACATACCTTACTCCTCCATTGTGCATATAGGTCATTCTCTTCATAACCCAAGTGTCAGAAAAGCAAGGAATAGATCAACATATACAAAATAGATTCAACTCCAATCCTCACAAAGGCATACTCTCAACAATAAAGCACTCAAGAATTAGGTTGATTCGTGCACTCATAAGTATATGTGAGAGAGGTTATGTAATCAAAGACAAATAGCTCACATATTAGCATGAAACAAGGGCACATTTGAAAGGAAACATGACCTCATGAAAGGAATATCAAAATACTTGAAATAAAATCAAAAACCATATGCTCCTCTCTCATCTACACTCCACATCAAGAACCACATTTCTCCTAAGATCAATTAGGACTTTCAAAAGGGCTAGCTTGGGTTAGGTGTGATAAAAACAATGAAAAGGGTATACAACAAAGGGCTAGATCTATGGAATTGCAACCAACACAACTCTTAGAGGCATACCTTCCATAATTGCACTACATAGCTTGACTATTTCAATTTTTTTTTTTTTTTTTTTTTTTTTTTGGGTACGGCATACACACTTTTGTAGCACTTTTCATTTTTTTTTTTTTTTTTTTTGTTTCAAGCTATGCATGAACACTTTTCTTCAACCTCCTAAAGTCACAAATCAATGCAACACCATAGATAAAAGAAAAATTAGGTCAAGGGATGTAACACCCCCAAACTTAAGGTTAAACTAGGGTTAGAAAGTAAAGGGTTAACTAAAGGTTAAAAATACAACAAACAGGGCCTAAAATCATTTCCTAGGTTCCATGTAGTTATAAACATGCTTTGCATAGAATAAGAGAGAAGTTCTAGTTCATTGATACAAATCATGTGTATTTCAAGCATTTGATCAAAAGAATGAATAATGAGATCACACAACGACTTAAATGACAAGAAAGGAATAGAGTGGTGTACAACACTCAACAAATGAAGGACAAGGCACAAAAGCTCACTTAGGTCATATAAGTCTACTCTAAGATGTATATGAATCACTAAATCATGCAAATCACAACTCAAGTTATGAAAACAAGACCTAGTCACATAGAATCATAATATAGGTTATGGAACAATATTAGAAAAAGAAGAACACATATCATATACAACAATGCTAAACATGCTTCTCAAAGACCATAAACAATCAATCAACTTGTTGGGGACTCTAAAAACACAATTAAAAACAAAAAGACTCAAAACTTTGTTTTTATTTAAAACAATGTCGCAACACGGTTCTAAGGATTCAACTCCATCATTAGAGTGGAATGAATCTTAGAGAATTGCATTTTGTTGTGGGTTTTAACACCCTAATTGAAAACAAACAGAAAGAAAATTTTTTTTTTTGTAGAAAAACCTAGAAACCTAAAAACAAAGAAATTGCCTTTCCCCCCAAACTTAAATGACACATTGTCCTCAATGTGAAAGAAATAACAAACATGCATGATCAGTTAAAGTAAGGGAATCAAAACAATTATCCAACAAAACCAAAAATACAAAAAACTAAAAATTGGTTCAATGAAGCAAGGATGAAAGAAATTGTGTACTTGGATTGCAAGCATGGCCCAATGAATGCACAGCCACCATGATCCTCAAAGCATAGACGCGGCCTCCTTGGTCTTCTCGACTCACTCCCTTGATTTCTTCTAAAGCTTTGGGTTGCCTCCCAAACAGCGCTAAGTTTGTACGTCTTCAGCCAGACGTTGCCAATCGTCTACTCAAATGTCCTCTTCTTCCCTTTCTTGCTCTCGGCTTTGGAAAGCTCGCCATCCTTCATGGACTCTTTGAACCTTCCAAAAACTCTCAAAAACAATAATTGGTTAGAATAAGAATTCAAGTAGAAAATAGCATTATTAAAACCTAAAAAAAAAAAAACTACAAAGAAAAATAAATAACCTAACATAATTCTAATGATAAGTAAAACCAATTCGATGATATTTAGCACCATTCCCCGGCAACGGCGCCAAAAACTTGTTGCTCCTTTTTGTACAACTTGTTTTACTTGGAATTTAGAAACGAATACCAAGTTGTAGCTCGCAAGTATACGAATCGCTCATGTAAGCATAGCGTATAAGTACGAGGTCGATCCCACGAGGAATAGGTAAATACACATCAAACCAATTCAACTTACCAATTAGAATCACCAAACACACACACACGGCAGGGGGGGTTTGTAGATTGTTAAACTCACACACACCACATACACACACACACACACACACACAATTGCAATGCTAAGAATTCAGAATCCACACCAATTGATGGAAATACAACCAAGCAATTCAAGATAATGCATATAATAAAGTTCGTCTACTAAAAGGTTTGGCTAGTCACTTTTAGCAATTACTCCCCTTACTGTGCATAAACTAAGAGCTTCTTGGGCCTTCCTTAGCCAGTTAACTTGCATGTTCCCTAGTTCTAAGCTAAGGCAGCTGTTACCCATGCAAGAGTCGTTACGATCTGTGAGAGTGACAAACACATAGCGCATGGCTCCAAATTAATGTACTGTATGTCATCTATGATCCCTTTTCTCATGAATATTATCTTAGGATACCCACTTGTTGCCTACTGAAACTATCATCCTTTCGAGCTTGTTTAGTTTCACAACATAAATCTAGATGCATGCAACCTAAGGTGATCAGTCAAAGATGCAAAACAAATAGAGTCAATTTAAATAGAGATCAAGGATTTACTACATGCATGAAATTAAATCACAAGTGTCACCATTGCATAACTCACAATTAAAGGTTCATCATCCAACTTAGCAAAGCAATAAAAAACTCAAAACATAATAATAAAGAAAATAAAATATCTAACTTCCATTATAATAATTAAATCCACAATGAAAACAAGAACAAACTAATTAACTAAGGAAAAAGAAGAGAATCAAAAGAAAAACAAAGAACATCACAAGAGGGTGGCAGCGGCACAAGAGAGAAGAAGAGGAGAGACATAGCAGCAAGGAGGCTCACGGCAAAGGTGAGCTAGGGCTGCAGCACATGGTCTCTCATTCTCCCTCAAGTGGCGCCACCCTCTCACTCTCTCCCTCTGAAATTCGGCCTCCCCCTCTCTCTTTGAATTCTAAAAAAAATAAAAATATGGGAACCAAAAGTTATGAAGTCTGAAGGGATATGATATATTTATAGAGGTGTAAGAGAGGAATCCTTGGGAGGCAAGGAGAAGACAAGGTGCGGCTAGGGTTTCAGTAAAAGAACCTGGGCTTAAGTGAATTTCTTGCTCCTTAAGACTTCTAATTTTCGGCCAAAAGTGGGTCTTGGGCTGATTTGGGCTCTTTTTTGGGCGTAACTCCTTTTCAGCTCGCGGAACTGCTGCGCTACCTCCACTAAAATGACCATAACTTGAGCTAGAAAACTCGGAATCGAAATCCGTAAAATTCCCTGCGAAGCTAACATCCGTATCTTTCCAACCATATATGGCATGCTACCTGATTCGTTCTGGAGAAGTACAGAATTGCTGTCGAAATTTGATGTTCAGATTTCAGGGTTTTGACTTCCTTGCAAGATAAGGACTCCTTGTGTGTCGACTTGGGCTAGGGTTTACAAACACACATGTGGGCTGCTGCAACCTTGTAAGCGTGATGGGCTTAAGTGACTTGCAAGTGGGCTGGCGCAAGGAAGCTTGGAATGGGCTGCTAGGTTTAGGCGCATGGCCTTGGTCCTTTGGGCTAGGGTTATGCGCATGGCCCATAGTGCATGGGCTGCATGTGTGGTCCATGTCATGTGATGATGTGGCACGGTTGACCATTGACTTTGACCTTTGACCTTTGACTTTGACCAAAAGTCAACCTTGACCAAAAAGATTCCTCAAAAGATTCTGTCTGAGATTCTCCAAAGATTCCTTTCAGATTCCAGATCCTTCTAGCAGATTCCCTCAAGATTCTTTTTCCCATTTCTTCCATTTTTAGCTCAAAATAGCCTCATTTAGCTTCTTTCTCCATCATTGCTTCATTTAACCTAAAAACACAAAAACAAGACAACAGACACAAAAGTATCGAGTTCTAACACTCTAGGTTAGTGAGTTAGTATCATAAAATAACGTAAAATGAACACTCATCAGTCGCCCAACCCCACTACCAAGAATAATCCCTTATTCCCTTGTTACTTGTGGTTTAGTGTCTTTGACTATTTCACAGCTAAACCTAACAGATAAACTAGATGCAATTACCTTAAGGTGGCCAGTCAAAGGATGCAAACAACTAGTGACGGGGGTTCTAATAGATAGTGGAAATTTAATACATGCAAACATCAAACTAACAGACCAAGAGACGGATAAACGATTTGTTAGAACATGCAAATCCATTAATCGACCTACGACTAACATGCAAGATAGAATAACTAACCTACAAAATTAAATAAAACAAATAAAAGAAACAGCAACCAACAATAATGAAATCCCAATTCATGCTTAACAATTAAAATCAGAAACGTAAAGTAAACAAAATTAAATGCATGCACGAATTAAAATCAGCAACATAAATTAATTGAAATCAAAAGACAAGCTAAATAAATTCAGAAACTTAATTAAAAATATTCAGAAGCATAATCCAACAATAAAAATAGAAACTAGAACGAAAATCAAAAGAAACAAGGGGAAGGGGCTGCGGCAAGACAAGGAGGAGGAGGCACCTTGCACAAGCAATTTGGCTCACGGCTATGGTGAGCTAGGGCTTGCGGCTTAGGGGTATCCTTCCTTGCAGCCACGCCACTCCTCTCTCTCTCTCTACCTTCGGCTAGCTCTCCCTAAAACAAAACTAAATTCTGAAATTAAAAACCTAGAACAGAAAAATAAACTAGAGACTAAAGAAATTTCGGCTGGAGTAGGAGGTGAAAAAGTCATCCTAGGGTTCTGAATGGAAGGGATTTATATAGAGGAGCATTCCTTGAGAGGCAAGGAGGAGAAAACTTGCGGCTGCTAGGGTTTCCTTCTCCTAGTTGCTTGCGGCTTCAGCTAGGGTTAGCTGCATCAGGGCCTTGCGGCATGGGCTGCTCCCTTTGGGCTTAAGTGGCTCACGCCTAGCCTAGCTAGGGTCCCTTCTTTGCGCATGGGCTGGTAGTCTCGGGTTTTGGGCTTGCATGTTGGGCTTCAGTTGCTTGCACAAGATGGGCTAGGGTTTCACTCCATGGGCTTCCATCTTGGGCTTGTCACCTTGGGCTTGCGCATGGCCCCTTGGCTGCTAGGGTTTGCATGGCATGCATGCGCATGCATGGGCTGCCATCTTCCTCCTTGCGTATGGCCTTTGGGCTGCTAGGGTTTGGGCCCATGCATGTGCATGCATGGCCCATCTTGGTTCGGCATCCCTAGGGCCCATGGGCCCTACACTTTTGACTTCCCATTTTGCCCCTCATTTCCATTTGAATTCAAATTCATTTCTTCCCTCCATTCATTTCCATGGATGTCCACCACCTTCTGGAAGCTTCTGGAACCTTGAACAACATTTCCTGGTGTAACTAGGATTCCTTGAAAATGAGAGATTCCTAATCCATTTCGACTTCTCGTAATGACCATATTGCCCCTGGGGTCTCCTAGTGTCATTAGGACTCCTTTCCCTAGTTGGGTTAGGTTTCCTAGTTCAACCAGGATTTCCTGTTCGAATCAGGATTTCACATTTCTGGCTCCGCAATGATGGTTCTGGACTTGATGTTTCCTAGTGTGACTAGGAATCCTCATTCGGCTAGGATTTCTGCACTTTTCCTGGTTTGACCAGGATTTCACTCGTTATCCTGGTTTGACCAGGAAATGTCCCAAAATGGGTCCATTTGCTCCTTTTTCTCATTTCTGCTTCATTTGACCTAAAAACACAAAAACAAGACAAGAAACAAAAAATATCGAGTTCTAACACTCTAGGTTAAGGAATTAGTATCATAAAGTGATGCAAAATGCACACTCATCATTAGTGGATAGATCAAATTGATTTGATGTGTATTTAACCATTCCTCGTGGGATTGACCTCGTGCACTTGCGAGTATACTTAGAATTGAGTTATTTAATTCGTTCTAAGAAAACAATCAATAGTACCGCAAGCCCTAGCTCACCCTAGCCGTGAGTTCCACCTACTTGCTAGGTCTCCTTCTTCTCCTCTTCTTGCCGCAGCCGCCCTGTGATGTTTTCCTTCAGTTTTGAGTTTTCTTTTCTTTTGGAATTCTAGTTTTAAATTGTTTTGCGTTTTTAGTTTTATTTTTATTATGAATTGGGAATTTATTTATTTAATTCAGTTTTGCTTTTCTATTTTAATTATGTAGTAGATTATTCTATCTTGCATGTTAGGTTGTAGGTTGATTTTCGAATATGCTATGCTTTAACAAATCGTTTATCCGTTTCTTGATGAATTGATTTAATGTTTGCACGTATCAAATTCCTATTATCTATTTGAATCCGTTTGCTAGCTGTTTGCGTCTTTTGACTGGCCACCTTAGGATAATTGCATCTAGTTTATTTGTTAGGTTTAGTTGTGAAGTAGTCAAAGACACTAAATCATAAGTAACAAAGGAATAAGAAATTGTTCTTGTGACAGGACCGTCCCCCGATTTTGCCTTGAAACCCAGAGTGGTCTTGTGGGATCCAAATCCAAGGAAAATCCTACCGAAAATTCGGCAGAACCTTCCCTGAAATTTGACTAACCCAAAAAATTTTAAACCTGTAAATAACACTTCTAAAATTCAAGAACCACCTCTACCGCAAACATGTTGAGTGCTCATTTTACACTATTTTATGATACTAACTCCCTAACTCAGAGTGCAAGAACTCGATATTTTGTGTGTTGTTAGTTTGTTTTTGTTCTTATAGGATAAAATGAGCAAAGAAGAGAAAAGGAGCCAAAAGGACCATTTTTAGACATTTCCTAGTCAATCTAGGAAAACGAGAGAAATCCTGGTCAAACCAGGAAAGGGGCCGAAATCCTAGTCAAATGAGGATTCCTAGTCACACTAGGAAACATCAAGTCCATAACCATCATTGCGGAGCCAGAAATGAGAAATCCTGATTGAAACAGGAAATCCTGGTTGAACTAGGAAACCTAACCCAACTAGGGAAAGGAGTCCTAATGACACTAGGAGACCCCAGGGGCAATATGGTCATTACGAGAAGTCGAAATGGATAAAGAATCCCTCATTTACAAGAAATCCTAGTTGCACTAGGAAATGTTGGTCAAAGTCAACTCCACAAAGTCAAGGTTCCTGAAGCTTCTAGAAGGTGGTGGACATCCATGGGAATAAATGGAGGGAAGAAATGAATTCAAATTCAAATGGAGATGAGGGGCAAGATGGGAAGTCAAAGTTAATGGTCAAGGGTCAACTATGACAAAGTCAACAAGTCAAATGGGTCATGGGCCTATGTAATGCCGAAATCTGAAGGGGCCATGCATGCATGCATGCGCCAGCCCAAGAGGAAGCCCAATGCGCCAGCCCAAGACTAGCAGCCATGCGCAAGCCATGCAGCCCAAGTCCATCACGCCATGCAAAGAGAAAGCCCAAGGAATCCTAGCTGAAAAAAGAAGTCAAAACCCTGGAAAATAGAGCACCAATTTCGACAGCAATTCTGTAATTCTCCAGAGAGAACCAGGTAGCATGCCATATATGGTTGGAAAGATACGGATGTTAGCTTCGCAGGGAATTTTACGGATTTTGATTCCGAGTTTTCTAGCTCAAGATATGGCCATTTTAGTGGAGGTAGCGCAGCAGTTCTGCGAGCTGAAAAAGGAGTTACGCCCAAAAAGAGCCCAAAACAGCCCAAGGCCCATGCTTGGCCGAAAATTATAAGCCTTGGTGTGCAAGGAATGCACTTATCCCACATTGAAGAGAAAGAGAAACCTCAGCCCCACTTCCCTCTATAAATATATCTCTAAAAATCAGAAAAGGGGTTCTGTTCTGAAGTTCTCTTCTCTCCTCTTTAATTTTCAGCAACCCTAGCTAGCCTCCTTCTCTTTCTTTTATTTTTCTGAAGCAAACCCTAGCAGCCACCATCTTTTTCTTTATTCTTCTTGTGCCGCAGCCACCTTCTCTCTTTTTATTTTTCTTCTTTTCTTTTGTGGCCGAAACCTACCAGCCACCTTTGTTTGTGTGTCTTCTATTTTCGCGCTGAGTTGACAGAGGGAAAGGAAGCCAAGCCGCAGCCACCAACCTTCAGCCGTGCCACCTTCTTGCTGCCACCATCTTGCCGAGCACCTCCACCTCTTTGCCGTGGAGCCCAAGGCCGAGCAGCAGCCCATCACGCCATCACCTTGCAGCCGCACCTCCACTCCATCATTCGTGGCTTGATTTCTTCCTCCCTTCCTTTTATTTAAATTGTTTAATTATGTTCTGTTTATTTATGAATTTAATTATGTGTAGCTGAATATTGGGCTAGGGCTAGGATGAAGCCCTAGCGATGCTGTTTACTCTCACTATAGATTATTGATATTTTAATTATTTACATGTTGACAAATCTTGGATCTATGTTTAAATTGAATCTATTTGTTTCGCATCTTTGACTGATCACCTTAGGTTGCATGCATCTAGATATATGTTGTGAAACTAAATAAGCTCGAAAGGATGATAGTTTCAATAGGCAACAAGTGGATATCCTAAGATAATATTCATGAGAAAAGAGATCATAGATGACATACAGTACATTAATTTGGAGCTATGCGCTATGTGTTTGTCACTCTCACAGATCGTAATGACTCTTGCATGGGTAACAGCTGCCTTAGCTTAGAACTAGGGAACATGCAAGTTAACTGGCTAAGGAAGGCCCAAGAAGCTCTTAGTTTATGCACAGTAAGGGGAGTAATTGCTAAAAGTAACTAGCCAAACCTTTTAGTAGACGAACTTTGTTGACATGTTTATATATTGATTGTTAATATCCATAGTAGAGTGAATGGTATGCTAGTGGTGGATTCTGACCCCTAGTGTTTCTTTATTATTGTTTTATCCAAATTCATTCAGTTGTTATTTTAAAGTTTTGTCATTTATCTGTTAGTTTGTCTAGTCTCAAAAACCATTCAAAACCCCCCATTTGCGTGTGTGAGTTAGAGCTGAGTTAATTGAATTTAATCGTACACTAGTACAATTCCCTGTGGGATCGACCTCGTATTTGTAAGCTTTGCTACTTAGCGATTCGTGCACTTGCGAGTTAACCTAGAGCTCAGAAAAGGTTATTTAATTTGCTCTAGGAAAACATACAACAAGTTTTTGGCGCCGTTGCCGGGGAATTGTTATTTGTGTTGATTGCTAGTTTAATTAACTTTAGTTAAGTCATTTTAGTTAGGTTTTATTTCCTGTTTTTAATTTTTTTTGGTTCTTGCTGATTTCTCTTGTTTCTAAGGTACAATGGAAGAATCAAATTCGAAGATCACTCCTCTTTCACGTGTAGAAGGCCAAAAGGTGTTGAGTGCGTACAAGGGAAGACCGAGACTCAATTGGACACCATTAAGGATGAGGTCGACTCTTGTGTCGCCGAAAGGGAGTGAATCTGAAGAAGCATATGAAGAAGAGAAATCAGAAGAGGAGGCCGAGGAGACCTTGCAGCCGAATGCATCTCAAATGAGAATACCTTTGAGTGATTATTCGTCTCCAACGCTTCTAGCTCAACCTACGTGCATTGTTTACTCTCAAGTGGAAGCTGATTTTGAACTTTCAAGTGGGACAATCAAACTTCTTCCATCATTTCATGGGTCAGAAGGAGAGGATCCCTACGTGCATATCAAGGAATTTCATGCAATATGCGAGATTGGCAAGCTGAGGGGGTTGAGCGATGATCAAAGGAAGTTAAGGTTATTTCCATTCTCTCTTAAAGATAAAGCTAAACATTGGTTGTTTTCCTTGCAGGTCGCTTCAATTAAAACATGGGAGGAACTGGCATCTAAGTTTCTTCTGAGGTTCTATCCAGTTAGCAAGACTATCATTATGAGGAAGCAGATCTTAGGGTTTACACAATCAGAGGACGAAGTGTTTCATGAGAGTTGGGAAAGGTACCAAGAGCTTCTGACTTCGTGTCCACACCATAATTTTGCCCCATGGATGCAGATTGAGTACTTTTATGAGGGTCTGTTGGATCAAGATCGTAATATGGTGGATATGACATGTGGAGGAGCACTGAAAAAGAAGACTTTTGAGGAAGCATGGACACTCTTTGACACATTGGCATTGAGTTCACAGCAGTGGAATAGACGGAAAAGAGTGGAAAAGAAATCAGCTATGGAAGCTGAGATGTCTGAGCTTAAGCAGATGATGCAGGTTCTGATGGCAAATCAGGAAGCTAGGCCATCACATGGAGAGTCATGTTTCGAGGTTGACAAAGTTCAAGCTAGACCGAGGGTACAGTCCCCTGTTAAGCAACGAAGTACTTATTTGGAGGACATGATTGCCGCACTAGCTCAGAGTACAACTTCGATGTCTAATGATACCAAGTCATTCATGAACAAAACTGAGGAGCAGTTGAATGTCACAACTAAAGCTATTTCAAGTTTGGAAGCCCAATTGGAACAAGTGACTTTAACCTTGGACAAAGTGGTAAAGGGTGCACCACTTCAGGATAGGGCAGAAGCGATCACTACTTTGAGAAGTGGGAAAGTGATTGACAACAAAGTGGGCATTACTCAAGAGGATAATCCAGGTAATGAGGATGAAGTTGAGATATTAGAGCCTGAACAAGTGGAAAAGTACAAGAGGGATAAAGTTAAGGTTAAGGATGAGGAAGAGGAGGAAAGAACGAAACAAGAAAAACACATTGCTACGCGTGTTAGCAAGAAGGCCGAGATTACTTCCTCTATTCCAAGAGCTCCGTTGCCTTTCCCTCAACGTCAATGGAAGCAGAATAAGGATGAGCAAGCCAAGGAAATTTTGGAGATGTTTAAGAAAGTGGAAATCAACATTCCTTTGCTTGATGCTATTCAGCAGATTCCTAAGTATGCCAAGTTTTTGAAGGAATTGTGCACACACAAGAGGAAATTTAAAGAACATGAACAGGTGTGTCTAAGTGAAGAAGTCAGTGCTGTTTTGCAAAGAAAGTTGCCGCCCAAGTTGAAGGACCCTGGCAGTTTTACGATTCCATGTTTGGTTGGGGATCATAAGTTTGAGAAGGCATTGCTAGATTTGGGAGCAAGTATTAATTTGATGCCATATTCAGTTTTCGCACAGTTGGGCATAGGAGATCTTAAACCTACTAGTGTTACTCTTCAATTGGCAGATCGTTCAGTAAAGATTCCGAAAGGTGTGGTTGAAGATGTGCTGGTTCGGGTAGCAGATTTGATCATGCCCGCTGATTTCATCATTCTTGAAATGGAGGATACCCCAATTAGAGGTAATGAGCTACCGATCATATTGGGAAGACCGTTCATGGCCACGGCGAACACCAAGATTGATGTGAGTAATGGGAAGTTGACAATGTCTGTACTTGGTGAAACAGTTGAGTTTGATGTTTTTGGTGCAATGAAGTATCCAAAGGAGGAGGATGATTGCCTAAGGATTGATAGTTTGGACCCATTGGTTGAGGAAGTGGGCGAAACTAATCTTGCAAAAGATACATTGGAGGTTGCTTTGGGAGCACTCGAGTCTAGTGAGTTGGAAGAAAACGTGGAAACAACTCCTACACGTTTGGAAGGCACCCGACCTCTCAGAAATAAGTGGTTCAACCAGTTTGAAATGTTAGTGCCTACTAATCAAAAGACGCTTCCCTCTATTGAGCAAGCACCTAAGTTGGAGCTGAAACCGTTACCAGAGCATTTGAAATATGCATTTTTGGGAGAGAATGAGACCTTGCCTGTGATTATCGCAGCTAATTTGAGTGCAAGCGAGGAAGAAAGACTCTTGAGAATTCTGAAGGAAAATCGGTTAGCATTGGGATGGACCATAGCCGATATCAAGGGGATCTCACCCACAGTGTGTATGCACAGAATTTTACTTGAGGAGGAATCCAAGCCTACTCGTGATGCCCAAAGAAGACTGAATCCAACTCTGAAGGAAGTTGTGCGTAATGAGGTAATCAAATTGTTGGATGTTGGTATTATTTATCCTATTAGTGATACGAAGTGGGTTAGTCCTGTTCAAGTAGTGCCAAAGAAAAGTGGTATTACTGTGGTGAAGAATGAGCATAATGAGTTGGTTCCCCAAAGGACACAAACCGGTTGGCGTGTTTGTATTGACTATCGGAAGCTGAACACCGCGACAAGAAAGGATCATTTTCCTTTGCCATTCATTGACCAGATGTTGGAAAGGTTGGCTGGCCATAGTCACTATTGCTTTTTGGATGGGTACAGTGGGTACAATCAGATTGCTATTGCACCCGAGGATCAAGAGAAGACCACTTTCACATGTCCATTTGGTACATTTGCTTATAGGAGGATGCCATTCGGATTGTGCAATGCGCCTGCAACATTTCAGAGATGCATGATGTCTATTTTCTCTGACATGGTGGAACGAATCATTGAGGTATTTATGGATGATTTTTCTGTTTTTGGTTCGTCTTTTGATACATGTCTGGATAATCTGTCTTTAGTTCTGAAAAGATGTCAAGAGGCCAATCTAGTGCTTAATTGGGAAAAATGTCATTTTATGGTCCAACAAGGGATAGTATTGGGTCATGTGATTTCGAAGGAGGGCATACAAGTTGATAAGGCCAAGATTGATGTGATACAGAGATTGCCGCCTCCATCGAGTGTTAAGGAAGTAAGGAGTTTTCTAGGCCATGCTGGGTTCTATAGGAGGTTCATTAAGGACTTTTCTAAGATTTCTAGGCCTTTGTGCACCTTATTGCAAAAAGAGGTGAATTTCGAGTTTAATGAGGATTGCTTGGTTGCATTTAACAAGTTGAAAAAGCTACTCACTTCTGCTCCGATCATTATGCTACCTGATTGGAACTTGCCGTTTGAGCTTATGTGTGATGCAAGTGACTATGCTGTTGGAGCAGTTTTGGGTCAGAGAGTCGATAAGCTGCCACATGTGATTTACTATGCAAGCAGGACTCTGAATGATGCACAGTTGAACTATTCTACTACAGAGAAGGAGTTGCTTGCTGTGATCTTTGCCTTGGAGAAATTTAGAAGTTATTTGATTGGGTCTAAGATCACCATCTACACGGATCATGCCGCTCTCAAGTATTTGCTGAACAAGAAAGATGCAAAGCCGAGGTTGATTAGATGGACTCTGTTGCTACAGGAATTTGATATTGAGATCAAGGATAAGAAAGGTTGTGAGAATGTGGTAGCAGATCATTTGAGTAGACTCGTCAATGAGGAACAGTCTGAAGAGGACACACTTCCGTTACGAGAGTCATTCCCGGACGAGCAGCTTTTCGCCATTTTGACTACTCCATGGTATGCTGACATAGCGAATTATTTAGCGAGTGGAGTGTTGCCCAATGATCTGACACACTACCAAAGGAAGAAGTTTTTGCATGATGTCAGACAGTATGTGTGGGATGATCCTTATTTGTTCAAATATGGGTCAGATCAATTGATAAGACGATGTGTACCGGAAATGGAGCAGAGGAATGTCATTGAGATGTGTCATTCTAAAGAGTGTGGAGGCCATGGTGGAGGAACTAAGACCGCTTACAAGATTCTTCAAGCAGGTTTCTTTTGGCCTACTATTTTTCATGACTGTCATCAGTTTTACCTCACATGCGATAGATGTCAGAAGATGGGAAATATTTCTGCTCGTGATCAGATGCCGCTGAACTTTATGTTGGAAGTTGAGATCTTTGATGTTTGGGGTATAGATTTCATGGGGCCATTTCCATCTTCTTTTGGATACAAGTACATTCTGGTTGGAGTTGATTATGTGTCTAAGTGGGTGGAAGCTGTCGCTTGTAGGACTAATGATGCTCGAGTGGTCTTGAATTTCCTTAAGACCAATATCTTTGCACGATTTGGTACCCCGAGAGCAATCATTAGTGATGGGGGATCGCATTTTTGCAATAAGTTGTTTGAGGCCGTGATGAAGAAATATGGAATAAGGCATAAAGTGGCTACTCCCTATCATCCGCAGACAAGTGGACAAGTGGAAATATCGAATCGTGAGATTAAGTTCATTTTGGAAAGAACGGTGCTCGCCAATAGGAAGGATTGGTCTACCAAGCTTAATGATGCATTATGGCCTTATCGCACCGCTTACAAGACGCCCATTGGAATGTCTCCGTTTCGACTGATCTATGGGAAAGCTTGTCATTTACCAGTTGAGCTTGAGCATAAGGCATATTGGGCGATTAAGAAGTTCAATTTTGATATTCATGCCGCTGGTGAGAAAAGGAAGTTGCAACTTAGTGAGCTGGAGGAAATACGACATTTCGCAAATGAGAATGCTAAGTTGTACAAGGAAAGGACCAAGAGATACCATGATAAGAAGCTACGCACAAGAGAATTCTTTGTTGGAGGGAAGGTGTTATTATATGATACAAGATTACGTCTCTTCCCAGGCAAGTTGCGTTCGAGATGGATCGGACCTTATGAGGTGATTAGAGTGTTTCCCTATGGTACAGTTGAAATCAAGAATCCGAAGAATGGGAACATATTTAAGGTCAATGGTCATCGTGTGAAACCTTTCCTTGAACCTGATTTTGAGCTGAACCAAGAAAAAATTGATTTCTAGTACAAGACTAGGTCTGGCTGAAGACGTGAAACTTAGCGCTTCTTGGGAGGCAACCCAAGGGATGGATGACGACGAGGAGGTGATTTTGTACATGTGCATGGGCGAGCATTTTCACATCAGCCAAGGTACGTTTTCACCCTCTCTTTGCTCAGTTCAGTAGTTTTGTTTTATTTATTGTTTTTCCCTTCCTCCGTTCATTATAATGTGCATTACATCTGTCTTTCATTTAAACATTGAGGACAATGTTTCTTTTAAGTTTGGGGGTGGGGAATACAACGCATTTTTCGTTTTTAGTGTGTAAAAAAAAAAAAAAAAAATTTAAAAAAAAATAAAAAATTTTTACTTTTGTTGTAAATTAAGGGTATCAAAACCCACATTAAAATGCATCTGTTCTTAAGATTTCATTCACCGTAGTGATGGATTCGAATCTTTAGAAGCATGCAACAGTGTTTTTGAGTCTTTTTGTTTGTTTTAAGTCTTGAGTCCCCAACTAATTGATTTCATTATGTATGGTTATTTTGAGCATGTCTAGCTTGTATATATAGTATGTATTCTTCTTTATCTAGTATTGTTTCGTAACATGCTTTACAACTCTATGGACTTGTGGCCTTGTTGTCGTAAACTTAAGTGATGACTTGCATGCTTAGAGATGCATATACTTAATAGAGTAGACTTGTATGACCTAAGTGAGCTTTTGAGCCCTGTACTTCAATTCTTGAGTGTTAACATTACTCTAATATTTTCTTGTCATATAAAGTCGTTGTGATCTCATTATTCTTTCTTTTGATTAAGTACTTGGAATATAATTGTGAATCAAAGAGCTAGAACTTCTCTCTTATTCTATTCAAAGCATGGATATAACTACATGAATCCTAGGAGATGATATTAGGCCTTGTTTGTTTTTAACCCATAGCCTAAAGTCTACCCTGTGTTATAACCCTAGTCAAACATTTTGAGCCTAATGACCTTTTCTTTGTTCACCCCTATACCAAACCCTAAGTTTGGGGGAGTTTCACTCCTCTACCCGTTTACCTTACCTATGAATTTACATGGAGTTGGTGAAAATGTGAGGTTGAAAATAAATGTCTATGCGTAGCTTGATGAAAAAGGAAAATGAATGGTGCTTAAGAGTGTTTGTTGTTCCCTTCCAAAAAAAAAAAAAAAAAAAAAAAAAAAATCAAGAATCAAAAATCAAAGGGAAGGGACGATTTCAAAAGATGGAAGTGGAAAGGTGTTCGAATTTGAGCTATGAGTACAAATTATGCAAAGAGTGCCTCTATTGATTTCCTTGTGCAAATCCATAGTCTGTAGCCCTTTGTTCTCCCTTTCATTTCAATACCTTATCCTAACCTAAGCCTCCATTACAACCCACATAAAAGTCCTATTTGATCTTGGGAGGAATTGTGGTTCATTATGTGGAGTCTAGATAAAAGGGAAGCTTATGGTTATTGATTCTGTTCCAAGTATTTTAATTCCTTCTATTGAGATCAGTATTTTTGTTCATGGTGCCTGTCTTTCATGATTAATATGTGAGCTTTTTGTATTTATTTATCATATCATCTCTCACATATACTTGAGTGCACGTATTGACCCAATATCTGAGCGTTTTATTGTTGAGAGTATGCCTTAGTGAGAATTGAAGTTGAATCTATTCTGTGTATGCTGATTTAGTCTTGTTTGTCTAACCACTTGAGGTTGTGTCAAGGATGGTCTATATATTTCATGGAGGATTAAGGTATGTTAATTGAAGCATTATTAGAGATTGAGGAATAAATTCTATATGTATCTTGCTTGATTATGCTATTTATGGCTGTGCTTATGAAATCATGTGTTGGGATGTTTTGAGTCTTTTCTTTGTTCTTTTTGCTCGAGGACTAGCAAAATCTAAGTTTGGGGGTGTGTTGAGTGCTCATTTTACACTATTTTATGATACTAACTCCCTAACTCAGAGTGCAAGAACTCGATATTTTGTGTGTTGTTAGTTTGTTTTTGTTCTTATAGGATAAAATGAGCAAAGAAGAGAAAAGGAGCCAAAAGGACCATTTTTAGACATTTCCTAGTCAATCTAGGAAAACGAGAGAAATCCTGGTCATACCAGGAAAGGGGCCGAAATCCTAGTCAAATGAGGATTCCTAGTCACACTAGGAAACATCAAGTCCATAACCATCATTGCGGAGCCAGAAATGAGAAATCCTGATTGAAACAGGAAATCCTGGTTGAACTAGGAAACCTAACCCAACTAGGGAAAGGAGTCCTAATGACACTAGGAGACCCCAGGGGCAATATGGTCATTACGAGAAGTCGAAATGGATAAAGAATCCCTCATTTACAAGAAATCCTAGTTGCACTAGGAAATGTTGGTCAAAGTCAACTCCACAAAGTCAAGGTTCCTGAAGCTTCTAGAAGGTGGTGGACATCCATGGGAATAAATGGAGGGAAGAAATGAATTCAAATTCAAATGGAGATGAGGGGCAAGATGGGAAGTCAAAGTTAATGGTCAAGGGTCAACTATGACAAAGTCAACAAGTCAAATGGGTCATGGGCCTATGCAATGCCGAAATCTGGAGGGGCCATGCATGCATGCATGCGCCAGCCCAAGAGGAAGCCCAATGCGCCAGCCCAAGACTAGCAGCCATGCGCAAGCCATGCAGCCCAAGTCCATCACGCCATGCAAAGAGAAAGCCCAAGGAATCCTAGCTGAAAAAAGAAGTCAAAACCCTGGAAAATAGAGCACCAATTTCGACAGCAATTCTGTAATTCTCCAGAGAGAACCAGGTAGCATGCCATATATGGTTGGAAAGATACGGATGTTAGCTTCGCAGGGAATTTTACGGATTTCGATTCCGAGTTTTCTAGCTCAAGATATGGCCATTTTAGTGGAGGTAGCGCAGCAGTTCCGCGAGCTGAAAAAGGAGTTACGCCCAAAAAGAGCCCAAAACAGCCCAAGGCCCATGCTTGGCCGAAAATTATAAGCCTTGGTGTGCAAGGAATGCACTTATCCCACATTGAAGAGAAAGAGAAACCTCAGCCCCACTTCCCTCTATAAATATATCTCTAAAAATCAGAAAAGGGGTTCTGTTCTGAAGTTCTCTTCTCTCCTCTTTAATTTTCAGCAACCCTAGCTAGCCTCCTTCTCTTTCTTTTATTTTTCTGAAGCAAACCCTAGCAGCCACCATCTTTTTCTTTATTCTTCTTGTGCCGTAGCCACCTTCTCTCTTTTTATTTTTCTTCTTTTCTTTTGTGGCCGAAACCTACCAGCCACCTTTGTTTGTGTGTCTTCTATTTTCGCGCTGAGTTGACAGAGGGAAAGGAAGCCAAGCCGCAGCCACCAACCTTCAGCCGTGCCACCTTCTTGCTGCCACCATCTTGCCGAGCACCTCCACCTCTTTGCCGTGGAGCCCAAGGCCGAGCAGCAGCCCATCACGCCATCACCTTGCAGCCGCACCTCCACTCCATCATTCGTGGCTTGATTTCTTCCTCCCTTCCTTTTATTTAAATTGTTTAATTATGTTCTGTTTATTTATGAATTTAATTATGTGTAGCTGAATATTGGGCTAGGGCTAGGATGAAGCCCTAGCGATGCTGTTTACTCTCACTATAGATTATTGATATTTTAATTATTTACATGTTGACAAATCTTGGATCTATGTTTAAATTGAATCTATTTGTTTCGCATCTTTGACTGATCACCTTAGGTTGCATGCATCTAGATATATGTTGTGAAACTAAATAAGCTCGAAAGGATGATAGTTTCAATAGGCAACAAGTGGATATCCTAAGATAATATTCATGAGAAAAGAGATCATAGATGACATACAGTACATTAATTTGGAGCTATGCGCTATGTGTTTGTCACTCTCACAGATCGTAATGACTCTTGCATGGGTAACAGCTGCCTTAGCTTAGAACTAGGGAACATGCAAGTTAACTGGCTAAGGAAGGCCCAAGAAGCTCTTAGTTTATGCACAGTAAGGGGAGTAATTGCTAAAAGTAACTAGCCAAACCTTTTAGTAGACGAACTTTGTTGACATGTTTATATATTGATTGTTAATATCCATAGTAGAGTGAATGGTATGCTAGTGGTGGATTCTGACCCCTAGTGTTTCTTTATTATTGTTTTATCCAAATTCATTCAGTTGTTATTTTAAAGTTTTGTCATTTATCTGTTAGTTTGTCTAGTCTCAAAAACCATTCAAAACCCCCCATTTGCGTGTGTGAGTTAGAGCTGAGTTAATTGAATTTAATCGTACACTAGTACAATTCCCTGTGGGATCGACCTCGTATTTGTAAGCTTTGCTACTTAGCGATTCGTGCACTTGCGAGTTAACCTAGAGCTCAGAAAAGGTTATTTAATTTGCTCTAGGAAAACATACAACAAAACAACAGGCAGTCTCAGACTCAACAAATAAAAAATAATCCATTCGTAGGGTCCAAATGCGGTTATCAGAGCTACTAATACAACAAGTTTTATACTAAAGCTAAAAGAAATAACAAGGTGGACATGTCGCCTACAATGTCAGAGAATTGGGAGTGGAAATTTATGTCTCGACGAATATGGCTCGACCTCCACCACCGCTACAACCTGGGGGGAAAGATTCAAAACAAGACATAAAGAAAAATGTGAGATAAACTCAGTGAGTGTACGAATTAAGAAAATGAAACATAAAATTATTTATTCTTTTAGAAGTCTTAAAATAATAATCTCTAAGATCTTACAATCGCTCTTTGAAATCCCCCAGTTTTAAAAACTATTTTCAAAATCTCTTCTCAAACGTCATAGGAACTATTTAAACACAAGATAGAAGGGTTAAACAAGTAAGAAGTCGTTCTTTGAAACTTTATGAGTAAAAGTATTCTGTAGCAGCATATACTTAAGAATCAATATTAAACATAAAAAGAAATTTCCTCTTTAAACTTATGAAATAGAAAATCCTTGGAAAGAAAAAGGAAGTTTTACCGTACTCATACCCGTAACTGTAGACAATGTCCTGGCCACAATCCCGCACACGGGCAGGCTCAAACCCTGGCCACAATCTTGTACAGAGAGGTCACTCCGCATGAGCCAGCTCATATCCTGACCACAATCTCGTATGGAGAGGTCACTCCGCACGAGTAGGCTCATATCTTGGCCACAATCTCGTACGGAGAGGTCACTCCGCACGAGCAGGCTCATATCCTGGCCACAATCCAGTGCATTTTACACAGGCAGGCTCGTCCGATCAATACGTGCATTTACACAGCAATTTTAAAATACTTTTTAAATATCTACTTACTTTTGAGATAAATGAATAACCCTTTTATTTCCCTCAACGCTCTCCTTAATAATCCAAACCCTAAAGTGTCATTTCTTATATCACGACATCACAATCAACATAAATATTCAAAGGAGACGAATATCCAAGACATATGAAATCTTTTCACAAACTAAGTAGAAATTAAAGCATGCCCCTTAAATTAACAATTTCTTCGATAAGAATTTCACATATAAAAACACATTTAAATATTACTTGATCGTTTAAAATATGAAATCCAAGGTATGGGCATTTGGACCTACATGAGTGATTAATTCTGAAACTTGAAATTTAAAACTCAAGATCGACTCCAATTTAAAACATAGAGATCAAATCACATAGTAAAATATAATTTTATAAAAATCAAAGTCCACTCACAGTAAAAAATCTAGCTTCAATCCTCCACCGGATTGTCTCGAGCCTCAATAATGTCGCCTATAAAATAAAACAGTGAAATAAAGGATTAGACTCAACTTAAGGACATTTCAAAGTGCCCGTGTAAAGCCTACACGCTCCGCTCAATTTTGTGAATTTCTAATAGTTAATTTATAATTTCTCTTTAATCTCATCGCTTAAATTCATCCCGACTCAGATCCAAACATCACCCACTCATTTTAATCCATCAATTTTATCCCAATAAACCTTATGTACCACATACCTCAGCTGGGGCTCGTCTGGAAGTCATTTCGGTATTGCAAAGTGACCGATTACGGTACTATTTGAGATTTTGTCTACTCTGAGCAACTTCCACCTATCCAACATCAATAACCAGTTACAATACAATCCAAATTTCAAATTCAAACAACCAAAATTGATGGTGTGGGTCAGAACCACCGCTGTTGCTGCCTAAAGTGGCATTACTAAATCCAAATTTCACAATTTCTGAAACTATTCAATTCTAATAAACTATTGGGGTTTTCTAAGGGTGGAAATTGTCCACAAACAACCAAAAACAGCCCCCAAATTCGAAATCCAAAGGAAACCTGAAATGGGTTCCTAAGCCTCAAAATCCAATTTCTCAAAAAAACTAATTTTCTCTTGAAATTTTAGCTTGGGTTCGACTTCTAGAGGTTCTAAGGATCGGAATTTGGGTGGAGGAGGCCAAAAGAGGACCTCCGTGGCAGCAAACCATGGTGCACCCGCGACCTCCCATGGTGGCTTTAATGGCAACTCACACAAACGTGCATTAAAACACGTTTGCCGTGAGAGGTGACTGGAGTAGCCGAAAATCGACGGAAAACCATTAAGTGGCCGAAAACTTTCGAGCACGTTTCGGAGTGTTCTTAACACCAAATGTGGATGAAATTGGACCAAGTATGCACCGAAATTGTCCATATTGCACCAAATTGTCCAATTCGGTACGTACCAAATTGTCCATATTGCACCAAATGTGGTTCAATTGGTCTAGAACACTAATCCTAACATGAGAAAGTGTTTCCCCATGTCTTTCTTACCAATCATGCTCATTTTAGTACAATTTAGACGAAATTGGGCCTAATTTGTGCTGAAATAACGATTTCGTGCGTTCTTAACACCCAATGTGGTTCAATTGGTCTAGAACACTAATCCTAACATGAGAAAGTGCTTGCGCATGTCTTTCTTGCCAACCGGGCATGTTTCGGTATAATTTTAACCAAATTGGACCAAGTATGTATCGAAATAACATTTTCTTGCGTTCTTAACACCAAATGTGGTTCAATAAGTTTAAAACACTAATCCTAACATGAGAATGTGCTTCCCCATGTCTTTCTTGCCTACTGGGCACATTTTGGTACAATTTGGATGAAATCGGACCAAGTTTGTACCGAAATAACATTTTCTTGCGTTCTTAACACCAAATGTGGTTTAATAAGTCTAGAAGACTAATCTTAACATAAGAATGTGCTTCCCTATGTCCTTCTTGCCTACCGGGCACGTTTTGGTACAATTTGGATGAAATTTGACCAAGTATGTACCGAAATAACATTTTCTTGCATTCTTAATACTTAATCTGGTTCAATTGGTCTAGAATGTTAATCCTAACATGAGAAAGTGCTTCCCCATGTCTTTCTTGGCTATCGGTCACATTTTGTTACAATTTGGATGAAATTGGACCAAGTATGTACCGAAATAACATTTTCTTGCGTTCTTAACACCTAATCTGGTTCAATTGGTCTAGAATGCTAATTCTAACATAAGAAAGTGCTTCCCAATTTCTTTCTAGCCAAACCGGTCACGTTTTGGTGCTATTTGGACGAAATTGGAGCAAGTATGCACCGAAATGACGTTTTCGTGCGTTCTTTACAGCCAATGTGGTTCTATAGGTCTAGAACGCTAATCCACCCTTGAGATTGTGCTTCCTCATGTCTTTCTTGGCAACCCGGCACGGTTTCGTTCTGGTTTCATTTAATTTATGCACTTTAAATTAGTTGTTTAGTTTATGTTCTTAAGTTTGTTTAATTTGCGTTTCTGATTTCCGTTAACAATCATGAATTGGGATTTTGTTTATTTGTTGCTGTTTTGTTTTTATTTATTTTATTTAATTATGTAGGTTAGTTATTCTATCTTGCATGTTAGTTGTAGGTCGATTAATGGATTCGTATGCTTTAACAAATCGTTTATCCGTCTCTTGGTCTGTTAGTTTGATGTTTGCGCATATTAAATTTCCACTATCTATTAGAACCCCCGTCACTAGTTGTTTGCATCCTTTGACTGGTCACCTTAGGGTAATTGCATCTAGTTTATCTGTTAGGTTTAGCTGTGAAATAGTCAAAGACACTAAACCACAAGTAACAAGGGAATAAGGGATTATTCTTGGTAGTGGGGTTGGGCGACCTCTATAAGGAAATAGTCAAAGCTTATATGTTGTGCATGTTTGACGTTCTCATAAAACTTAATGACTCCTGCATGGGTAACAGCTGCCTTAACTTGAACTAGGGAACATGTAGGTTAACTAGCTAAGGAAGGCCCAAGAAGCTCTTAGTTTATGCATTAGGAGAACAATGGCGAGAAAGTAACTAGCCAAACCTTTTTAGCTGTCAAACTTTAATATGTTGTGTTCAAATTAACTGTCATTAGCCTTGGATGGTTATTGCATGCTTATCTGATTTGAAACTGAAAACTTAACATTGCAAGATAGAATAAAGTGTGTGTGCGTGTGGTGATGTGTGCGTGTGTGTCCATCTTTCAAAACCCCCCCATTTAGTTATTCTAGTGATTAATTGCATTGATTTGTTGTTTATTAACCATTCCCTGTGGGATCGACCTCGTGCTTGTACGCTTTGCTACTGATGCGATTCGTGCACTTGCGAGTAAACTTAGAATGAGATAATTGTTTGTTTTGTTCTAAGAAAACACATCAACATAGACTTTAGGCTATGGGTTAAAACAAACAAGGCCTACTATCATTTCCTAAGATTCATGTAGTTATATCCATGCTTTGAATAGATTAAGAGAGAAGTTCTAGCTCATTGATTCACAATTATATTCCAAGTACTTAATCAAAAGAAAGAATAATGAGATCACAACGACTTTATATGAAACGAAAATTTTTAGAGTAATGTAAACACTCAAGAATTGAAGTACAGGGCTCAAAAGCTCACTTAGGTCATACAAGTCTACTCTATTAAGTATATGCATCTCTAGTCATGTAAGTTATCACTTAAGCTCATGAAAACAAGGCCCACTTCATAGAGTTGTAAAGCATGTTATGAACCAATACTAGAGATAGAAGAATTCATACTATATAGTCAAGCTAGACATGCTCATAATAGCCATGCATAATAAAATCAATCAGTTGGGGACTCAAGACAACCAAACAAACAAAAAGACTCAAAAAAAATTTTTTTGTTTTTTTTTTAAATTCCAAAAATGCAATGCATTCCCCACCCCCAAACTTAAAAGAAACATTGTCCTCAATGTTAAATGAAAGACAAATGTAATGCACAATATAATAAACAGAGGAAAGGAAAAACAATAAATAAAACAAATCTACTTAAATGAGCGAAAAGAGGGTGAAACGTACCTTGGCTGGTGTGAAAAGGCTCGCCCATGCATAAGTACCAAATCACCTCCTCGTCGTCATCCATCCCTTGGGTTGCCTCCCAAGAAGCGCTAAGTTTCACGTCTTTAGCCAGACCTAGTCTTGTACTAGAAATCAATTTTCTCTTGGTTCAGCTCAAAATCAGGTTCAAGGAAAGGCTTCACACGATGACCGTTGACCTTAAATATGTTCCCATTCTTCGGATTCTTGATTTCAACTGTACCATAAGGAAACACTCTAATCACCTCATAAGGTCCGGTCCATCTTGAACGCAACTTGCCTGGGAAGAGACGTAATCTTGTATCATATAATAACACCTTCCCTCCAACAAAGAATTCTCGCGGACGTAGCTTCTTATCTGATGAGTGTGCATTTTGCATCACTTTATGATACTAATTCCTTAACCTAGAGTGTTAGAACTCGCTATTTTGTGTTTCTTGTCTTGTTTTTGTGTTTTCCGGTCAAATGAAGCAGAAATGAGAAAAAGAAGCAAATGCAGCCATTTTGGGACATTTCCTGGTCAAACCAGGAGAACAAGTGAAATCCTGGTCAAACCAGGAAAAGTGCAGAAATCCTAGTCAAATGAGGATTCCTAGTTACACTAGGAAACATCAAGTCCAGAACCATCATTGCGGAGCCAGAAATGTGAAATCCTGATTCGAACAGGAAATCCTGGTCGAACTAGGAAACCTAACCCAACTAGGGAAAGGAGTCCTAGTGACACTAGGAGACCCCAGGGGCAATATGGTCATTACGAGAAGTCGAAATGGATAAGGAATCTCTCATTTTCAAGGAATCCTAGTTGCACCAGGAAATGTTTTTTCAAGGTTCCAGAAGCTTCCAGAAAGTGGTGGACATCCATGGAAATGAATGGAGGGAAGAAATGAATTTGAATTCAAATGGGTTAGAATAAAATAAACAAATACCTCATTCTAAGTTTACTCGCAAGTGCACGAATCGCATCAGTAGCAAAGCGTACAAGCACGAGGTCGATCCCACAGGGAATGGTTAATATACAATAAATCAATGCAATTAATCACTAGAATAACTAAATGGGGGGTTTTGAAAGGATGGAACACACGCACGCACACTTTAATCTATCTTGCAATGTTAAGTTTTCAGTTTCAAATCAGATAAGCATGCAATAACCATCCAAGGCTAATGACAGTTAATTTGAACACAACATATTAAAGTTTGACAGCTAAAAAGGTTTGGCTAGTTACTTCCTCGCCACTGTTCTCCTAATGCATAAACTAAGAGCTTCTTGGGCCTTCCTTAGCTAGTTAACCTACATGTTCCCTAGTTCAAGCTAAGGCAGCTGTTACCCATGCAGGAGTCATTAAGTTTTATGAGAACGTCAAACATGCACAACATATAAGCTTTGACTATTTCCTTATAGAGGTCGCCCAACCCCACTACCAAGAATAATCCCTTATTCCCTTGTTACTTGTGGTTTAGTGTCTTTGACTATTTCACAGCTAAACCTAACAGATAAACTAGATGCAATTACCCTAAGGTGGCCAGTCAAAGGATGCAAACAACTAGTGACGGGGGTTTTAATAGATAGTGGAAATTTAATACGTGCAAACATCAAACTAACAGACCAAGAGACGGATAAACGATTTGTTAAAGCATACGAATCCATTAATCGACCTACAACTAACATGCAAGATAGAATAACTAACCTACATATTTAAATAAAACAAATAAAAGAAACAAAACAGCAACAAATAAATAAAATCCCAATTCATGATTGTTAACGGAAATCAGAAACGCAAATTAAACAAATTTAGAAACATAAACTAAACAACTAATTTAAAGTGCATCAATTAAATGAAATCAGAAACGTAAAGTACACAAGATTAAATGCATGCACTAATTAAAATCAGAACCACAACTAAACTAGATTGACAAATATAAACTAATTAGAATCTGAAACATGCATTAAATAAAACCAAAGCTATAAACTAATTAAATTCAGAAACTTAAATTAAATAAATTCAGAAACCATTATTCAACAATAAAAGAAGAAACTAGAACAAAAATCAGAAGAAGCAAGGGGAAGAGGCTGCGGCAAGACAAGGAAGGGAAGGCACCTTGCACAAGCAATTGGCTCACGGCTATGGTGAGCTAGGGCTTGCGACTTAGGGGTGTCCCTCCTTGCAGCCACGCCACTTCTCTTTCTCTCTTTACCTTCGGCTAGCTCTCCCTAGAACAAGACTAAATTCTGAAATTGAAAACCTAGAACAGAAAAATAAAACAAAGAGGGAGAGAGGTTTCGGCTGGAGTAGGAGGAAAAATAATGATTAAAAGGTGTCCTCTAAAAGTCTGAATGAGGGGGTTTAAATAGGAGAAGCCTTCCTTGAGAGGCAAGGAAGAGGAAACATGCGGCTGCTAGGTTTCCCTTTCCTAGTTCCTTGCGGCATCAGCTAGGGTTAGCTGACCCTTGGGCTTGCGGCATGGGCTGGTCCCTTTGGGCTTGAGTGGCTCACGCCTAGCCTAGCTAGGGTCCCTCCTTAGCGCATGGGCTGGTAGTCTTGGACTTCCATGTTGGGCTTCAGCTGCTTGCACAAGATGGGCTAGGGTTTCACTCCATGGGCTTCCATCTTGGGCTTGTCACCTTGGGCTTGCGCATGGCCCCTTGTCTTGCTAGGGTTTGCATGGCATGCATGCGCATGCATGGCTGCCATCTACCTCCTTGCGTGTGGCTTTTGGGCTGCTAGGGTTTGGGCCCATGCATGTGCATGCATGGCCCACTTGGTTCGGCATCCCTAGGGCCCATGGGCCCTCCACTTTTGACTTCCCATTTTGCCCCTCATTTCCATTTGAATTCAAATTCATTTCTTCCCTCCATTCATTTCCATGGATGTCCACCACCTTCTGGAAGCTTCTGGAACCTTGAAAAACATTTCCTGGTGCAACTAGGATTTCTTGAAAATGAGAGATTCCTTATCCATTTCGACTTCTCGTAATGACCATATTGCCCCTGGGGTCTCCTAGTGTCACTAGGACTCCTTTCCCTAGTTGGGTTAGGTTTCCTAGTTCGACCAGGAATTCCTGTTCGAATCAGGATTTCACATTTCTGGCTCCGCAATGATGGTTCTGGACTTGATATTTCCTAGTGTGACTAGGAATCCTCATTTGACTAGGATTTCTGCACTTTTCCTGGTTTGACCAGGATTTCACTCGTTTTCCTGGTTTGACCAGGAAATGTCCCAAAATGGCTCCATTTGCTTCTTTTTCTCATTTCTGCTTCATTTGGCCTGAAAACACAAAAACAAGACAAGAAACACAAAATAGCGAGTTCTAACACTCTAGGTTAAGGAATTAGTATCATAAAGTGATGCAAAATGCACACTCATCAGTCAACCTCGAAACATGACTCTCCAGGTGATGGCCTAGCTTCCTGATTTGCCATCAGAACCTGCATCATCTGCTTAAGCTCAGACATCTCAGCTTCCATAGCTGATTTCTTTTCCACTCTTTTCCGTCTATTCCACTGCTGTGAACTCAATGCCAATGTGTCAAAGAGTGTCCATGCTTCCTCAAAAGTCTTCTTTTTCAGTGCTCCTCCACATGTCATATCCACCATATTACGATCTTGATCCAACAGACCCTCATAAAAGTACTCAATCTGCATCCATGGGGCAAAATTATGGTGTGGACACGAAGTCAGAAGCTCTTGGTACCTTTCCCAACTCTCATGAAACACTTCGTCCTCTGATTGTGTAAACCCTAAGATCTGCTTCCTCATGATGATAGTCTTGCTAACTGGATAGAACCTCAGAAGAAACTTAGATGCCAGTTCCTCCCATGTTGTAATTGAAGCGACCTGCAAGGAAAACAACCAATGTTTAGCTTTATCTTTAAGAGAGAATGGAAATAACCTTAACTTCCTTTGATCATCGCTCAACCCCCTCAGCTTGCCAATCTCGCTTATTGCATGAAATTCCTTGATATGCACGTAGGGATCCTCTCCTTCTAACCCATGAAATGATGGAAGAAGTTTGATTGTCCCACTTGAAAGTTCAAAATCAGCTTCCACTTGAGAGTAAACAATGCACGTAGGTTGAGCTAGAAGCGTTGGAGACGAATAATCACTCAAAGGTATTCTCATTTGAGATGCATTCGGCTGCAAAGTCTCCTCAACTTCCTCTTCTGATTTCTCCTCTTCGTATGCTTCTTCAGATTCACTTCCTTTCGGCGACACAAGAGTCGACCTCATCCTTAATGGTGTCCAATTGAGTCTCGGCCTTCCCTTGTACGCACTCAACACCTTTTGGCCTTCTACGCGTGAAAGAGGAGTGATCTTCGAATTTGATTCTTCCATTGTACCTTAGAAACAAGAGAAATCAGTGAGAACCAAAAATAAAAACAGAAAATAAAACCTAACTAAAATGACTTAACTAAAGTTAATTAAACTAGCAATCAACACAAATAACAATTCCCCGGCAACGGCGCCAAAAACTTGTTGTATGTTTTCCTAGAACAAATTAAATAACTTTTTCTGAGCTCTAGGTTAACTCGCAAGTGCACGAATCGCGGAGTAGCAAAGCTTACAAATACGAGGTCGATCCCACAGGGAATTGTACTAGTGTTATGATCACTAACTTAATTAAATTCGATTAAATCAACTCTAACTCACACACGCAAATGGGGGGTTTTGATTGGTTTTTGAGACTAGACAAACTAACAGATAAATGACAAAACTTTAAAATAACAACTGAATGAATTTGGATAAAACAATAATAAAGAAACACTAGGGGTCAGAATCCACCACTAGCATACCATTCACTCTACTATGGATATTAACAATCAATATATAAACATGTCAACAAAGTTCGTCTACTAAAAGGTTTGGCTAGTTACTTTTAGCAATTACTCCCCTTACTGTGCATAAACTAAGAGCTTCTTGGGCCTTCCTTAGCCAGTTAACTTGCATGTTCCCTAGTGCTAAGCTAAGGCAGCTATTACCCATGCAAGAGTCATTACGATCTGTGAGAGTGACAAACACATAGCGCATAGCTCCAAATTAATGTACCCTATGTCCTCTATGATCCCTTTTCTCATGAATATTATCTTAGGATATCCACTTGTTGCCTATTGAAACTATCATCCTTTCGAGCTTATTTAGTTTCACAACATATATCTAGATGCATGCAACCTAAGGTGATCAGTCAAAGATGCGAAACAAATAGATTCAATTTAAACAGAGATCCAAGATTTGTCAACATGTAAATAATTAAAATATCAATAATCCATAGTGAGAGTAAACAGCATCTCTAGGGCTTCATCCTAGCCCTAGCCCAAGATTCAGTTACACATAATTAAATCCATAAATAAATAATGCATAATTAAAACAATTAAAATAAAAGGAAAGGAGAAAGAAATCAAGCCACGAATGATGGGGTGGAGGTGCGGCTGCAAGGTGGTGGCGTGATGGGCTGCTGCTCGGCCTTGGGCTCCACGGCAAGGAGGCTGAGGTGCTCGGCAAGGTGGCGCGCACGGCTGGGTGTTGGTGGCTGCTGCTTGGCTTCACTTCCTTCTTCTTCCGTTCAGCACAAAATAAAAGAGAAACAAAAATAAAGTGGCTGCCAGTGTTCGGCCAGACAAGAAAAGAAAGAAAAATAAAGAGAGAGGGGGAGATGGTCGCTGCGGCACAAGAAAAACATGAGAGAGGGTGGCTGCTAGGGTTTGCGGCAAGAGGAGAAGAGAGGGGCTGCTAGGGCTGCGAAAATTAAAAGAAAAATGAAAGAGAACTTCAGAACCCTTTTTCTGATTTTTAGAGATATATTTATAGAGGGAAGTGGGGCTGCATTTTCTATTCCTCTCCAATGTGGGATTGATGTAACTTAACCTAATGGACCAAGGCCATACTCACTTAAGCCCAATGCACATACAGCAGCCCTATGCGCAAGTTACTTGAGTCCATCTCCTTCAGCCCATGCGCCAATTGCACGGCTTATCACTTAAGTCCATGCGCCAGCCCCTAGGGTTCCACTTAAGCCCATGCCGCACCCTCCTTAGGGTTTCACGCCTGGCCCAAGCCCAATCCCTTGGCTGAAATTCATCTCATCCATTTGTGCTTTGGCCCAATGTCTTCCAGAAGCTTCTAGAACCTTTGACTTGTTGACTTTGACTTTTGACCACTTCTCCTTGTCCACCTAGGAATCCTTGTTGACTTAGGATTTCTATCTCACTTGGAATTTCACAATTACCATTTTGCCCCTCATGATTCCTATCTTCAGTAGGACTCCATTTCCTACTTGGATTAGGTTTCCTAGTTGAAACAGGATTTCCTGCTCCAACTAGGATTTCTCATTTCTGGCATCTGATCATCATGATTCCTTCTTATTCAAGCTTGATCTTTCCTGGTGAGACTAGGAATCCTAGTTTGACTGAGATTCAGCATTTCCTGGTGAGACCAGGATTTCTCCACTTTTCCTAGTTTGACTAGGAAACGTCTAAAAATGGCTCTTTTGGCTCCTTTTCACTTCTTTGCTCATTTTATCATATAAAAACAAAAACAAACTAACAACACACAAAATATTGAGTTCTTGCACTCTGAGTTAGGGAGTTAGTATCATAAAATAGTGTAAAATGAGCACTCAACAAGCTCTAACATCAAAAAGTCCTTCCCCTTGTCTTTCTTACCAACCAAGCATGTTTTGGTGCAATTTGGACGAAATTAGACCAAGTATAAACGGAAATGACATTTTCGTGCGTTCTTAACACCAGATGTGGTTCAAAAGGACTAGAACGCTAATCCAAACATGAGAAAGTGTTTCCCTATATCTTTCTTACCAAACGAGACGTTTTGGTGCAATATGGACGAAATTGGAGCAAGTATGTACCGAAATGACGATTTCATGGATTCTTAACACCAAATGTGGTTCAATAGGTTTAGAACGCTGATCCTAACATGAGAAAGTTCTTCCCCATGTCTTTCTTGTCAACCGGGCACGTTTTGGTGCAATTTGGATGAAATAGGACAAAGTATGTACGGAAATGACGATTTTATGCGTTCTTAACACCAAATGTGGTTCAATAGGTGTATAATGCTAATCTTAACATGAGAAAGTGGTTCCCCATGTCTTTTTTGCCTACCGGTCACATTTTGGTGCCATTTGGACGAAATGGGATCAAGTATGCACTGAAATAACGTTTCGGTGCGTTCTTAACACCAAATGTGGTTGAATAGGTCTAGAACACTAATCCTAACATGAGAAAGTGTTTCCTCATGCCTTTCTAGCCTACCAGTCACCATTTCGTCCAATTTGTACGAACTTGGACCATGTATGTACCAAAATGACGATTTTGTGCATTCTTAACTGATGAGTGTGCATTTTGCATCACTTTATGATACTAATTCCTTAACCTAGAGTGTTAGAACTCGATATTTTGTGTTTCTTGTCTTGTTTTTGTGTTGTCAGGTCAAATGAAGCAGAAATGAGAAAAAGAAGCAAATTGAGCCATTTTGGGGCATTTCCTGGTCAAACCAGGAAAACGAGTGAAATCTTGGTCAAACCAGAAAAAGTGCAGAAATCCTAGTCAAATGAGGATTCCTAGTCACACAAGGAAGCATCAAGTCCAGAACCATCATTGCGGAGCCAGAAATGTGAAATCCTGATTCGAACAGGAAATCCTGGTTGAACTAGGAAACCTAACCCAACTAGGGAAAGGAGTCCTAGTGACACTAGGAGACCCCAGGGGCAATATGGTCATTACGAGAAGTCGAAATGGATAAGGAATCTCTCATTTTCAAGGAATCATAGTTGCACCAGGAAATGTTTTTCAAGGTTCCAGAAGCTTCCAGAAGGTGGTGGACATCCATGGAAATGAATGAGGGAAGAAATGAATTTGAATTCAAATGGAAATGAGGGGCAAAATGGGAAGTCAAAAGTGGAGGGCCCATGGGCCCTAGGGATGCCGAACCAAGTGGGCCATGCATGCACATGCATGGGCCCAAACCCTAGCAGCCCAAAAGCCATACGCAAGGAGGAAGAAGGCAGCCCATGCATGCGCATGCATGTCATGCAAACCCTAGCAAGACAAGGGGCCATGCGCAAGCCCAAGGTGACAAGCCCAAGATGGAAGCCCATGGAGTAAAACCCTAGCCCATCTTGTGCAAGTAACTGAAGCCCAACATGGAAGCTCAACATGCAAGCCCAAAGCCCAAGGCTACCAGCCCATGCGCCAAGGAGGGACCCTAGCTAGGCTAGGCGTGAGCCACTTAAGCCCAAAGGGGGAAGCCCAACACGCAAGGCCTAGTTCAGCTAGCCCTAGCTGAAGCCGCAAGCAACTAGGAAAGGGAAACCCTAGCAGCCGCAAGCTTCAGCCTCCTAGCCTCTCAAGGAATGTTCCCCTATTTAAAACCCCCTTCATTCAGGACCTTTGAGCACTTCTGGCACCTACACACTCCAGCCGAAAAATTCCTTTCTCTTCTCTTAGTTTTATTTTTCTGTTTTAGGTTTTTAGTTTCAACTTCTATTTCTTGTAAGGTGAGCCGAATTCAGAGAGAGACTTAGAGAGAGGGTGGCGTGACAAGTGAGAGGGAAGGACCAGCCTGCTGCCGCAAGCCATAGCTCACCTTGCCGTGAGTTCCTCCTGCTTGCTAGGTGCCTCCTTCTTCCTCTCTCCTTGCCGCAGCCCCCATGTGTTTGCACCTCTGATTTTTGCTTTCTTTTTCCTTCTAGTTTCTATTTCTATTGATGGATTGTGCCTCTGAATTTATTTAATTAATTTGCTGGATTTATTTAGTTTGTCTCTTTATTACCTTTAGTGCATGGTTCTGATTTTAGTTAGTTGTTTATGTTTATGCAATTTAATTTATGCAATCTAAGTTAGTTGTTTAGTTGTTCCTTTAATTTTATATTTCTGATTTCAATTCGTGTAAGCCTTTAAATTCATTAACTTTGCGTTTCTGATTTCCTTTTGCAAGCATGAATTGGGATTTTATTTATTGGTTGCTGTTTTGTTTTTATTTGTTTTATTTAATTATGTAGGTTAGTTATTTTATCTTGCATGTTAGTCGTAGGTCGATTAATGGATTCGTATGCTTTAACAAATCGTTTATCCGTCTCTTGGTCTGTTAGTTTGATGTTTGCGCGTATTAAATTTCCACTATCTATTAGAACCCCCGTCACTAGTTGTTTGCATCCTTTGACTGGCCACCTTAGGGTAATTGCATCTAGTTTATCTGTTAGGCTTAGCTGTGAAATAGTCAAAGACACTAAACCACAAGTAACAAGGGAATAAGGGATTATTCTTGGTAGTGGGGTTGGGCGACCTCTATAAGGAAATAGTCAAAGCTTATATGTTGTGCATGTTTGACGTTCTCATAAAACTTAATGACTCCTGCATGGGTAACAGCTGCCTTAGCTTGAACTAGGGAACATGTAGGTTAACTAGCTAAGGAAGGCCCAAGAAGCTCTTAGTTTATGCATTAGGAGAACAATGGCGAGAAAGTAACTAGCCAAACCTTTTTAGCTGTCAAACTTTAATATGTTGTGTTCAAATTAACTGTCATTAGCCTTGGATGGTTATTGCATGCTTATCTGTTTTGAAACTGAAAACTTAACATTGCAAGATAGAATAATGGGTGTGTGCGTGTGTTCCATCTTTCCAAAACCCCCCATTTAGTTATTCTAGTGATTAATTGCATTGATTTACTGTATATTAACCATTCCCTGTGGGATCGACCTCGTGCTTGTACGCTTTGCTACTGATGCGATTCGTGCACTTGCGAGTAAACTTAGAATGAGGTAATTGTTTATTTTGTTCTAAGAAAACACATCAACAAGTTTTTGGCGCCGTTGCCGGGAATGGTGTCTAATATCAATGAATTGGTGTAATTAGTCGTTAGAATTAGGTTATATTAGTTAGATTTCAGTTTTTGTTAATTTTTAGTTTTAAACAAATGCCATGCCTTTATATGCATTCTTTCTACTGATTGTGTGTTTTCTCTTGATTAGGTGTGTTTTATGAACCCTGAGCTTGTTGCTAGGTTGGAGAGGCTCAAGAACGAAGCTTTAGGTGCATCACAAGTCAGCCCGCAACCTAGTGCATCAGATTCGAGTAGTGAAGAGACTGAGGATGTCGACATGGCTGAAGCAAATGAGATGGTGCCGCAGCCCCTGAGCCACTTTTCAGCGCCTTCGCTGCCCACTCAACCATCGTGCATTCGGTATGCCACCATAGCCACTGATTTCGAAATCAAGAGTGGTCAGATTCACTTGTTGCCGAGCTACCATGGGCTGAATGGGGAGGATCCGATCCACTTTTTGAAGGAGTTTTCCTGGGTTTGTGAAGCCGCACAATTGAGGGGCCTGAATGCTGATCAGTACCGTTTGAGGATGTTCCCTTTTGCGCTTAAGGACAAGGCAAAGAGGTGGTTGTATTCGCTGCCCAGTGGTTCCATTTCGACATGGGATGACCTTTCGAGCAAGTTTTTGAACAAGTTCTATTCCATTTCCAAGACAAATTTGATTCGGAAGGAGATCCTTGGATTTGTGCAGAAAGCGGACGAGCCATTCCATGAGACTTGGGACAGATTCAATGAGTTACTTACTAGCTGCCCACACCATAACCTATCTCCTTGGTATGTGATTTGTTGTTTTTATCAGGGATTATTGGAGAGAGACCAAGCCAAGGTGGATTCGGCATGTGGTGGTGCATTTATGTCAAAAACGGAGGATGAGGCTACAGAATTGTTTGAGTCGCTTTCTTTGAGTTCTCAACAATGGGATTCCAATCGTGCAAGAGGAGGACCAAAGAGAGGGTTATATGAGGTAGCTGATGTGCCGAACACCATGGAGGGACAGATTTTGGAAATCAAGACTATGGTGCAGAAGTTATCTTTGGCTCAAGAGAAGATGATGAGTGCGCAAGCACAAGGGGGTGACGTGGAACAAGTGAACTAGGTTGGGAGCTATCCTAGGGTGCCGTATGACCCATATTCCAACACTTACAACCCTGGATGGAAGAACAACCTGAATTTCAGGTGGAGCAACAACAATGGACAGCAAGCTAGTGGGAGCACCAACAAGCCGTATGTGCACCCTAATGCCGAGAGGTCTAGTTTGGAGGACAAGATTGCTCAGATTGCTCAAAGCACCACTTCCCTTGCCCAAAGCACCAATGCCTTCATGAACCGTACCGAGCAGCAGATACAAGCCAATTCGAAGGCTATTGCACACTTGGAGAGTCAAATGGGTCAGATTGCCACTACTTTGGGTCAGAGAGAGAAGGGGAAGTTGCCAAGTCAGCCCATCGTCAACCCGAAGAATGAGGAGCATGTAAATGCTATTTTGAGGACTACTCCAAGAAAGAGAGTTAGAGTGGTCAAGACTAAGGAGGTGATTGAGATCATGGATAGTGAGGAAGAGGAGGATCCAGAAATGATAGAGGAGAAAGCTGATACACGTGTGATTCCCCTCATTCCGGACATCGACATCACCAAATTTCCAGCAACCATGAGGGAGTTGAAGTCTATTGAGAAGAAGGTTGAGGAGCAAGGGCATAGTCACAACGTTCCTAGGGAGATTTGTGGTTATCTCTTTGCATCTTTTCCAAGCAAGAAGAAGGATCCGGGCTCGTTAGTCATACCATGCAGCATAGGGGAGCATAAGATCGCTAATGCCTTAGTTGACAATGGCTCAGCTATCAATGTCATGCCGCTGGTTGTGTTCGAGAGGCTTGGATTTAAGGAGGCTGATTTGCAACCATTTGATGTGGACATTCGCTTCGCCAACTCTTCAGCCCAAAAAGCTTGTGGTATGCTTGTGGATGTTTTGGTTAAATGTCGTAAATTACTAATCCCCTCTGATTTCATAGTGCTAGATGTGCCGAGAATTCCGGGCGACGTCTCTATTATTCTTGGGAGACCATTTTTGTGCACCTCTAACATGGAGTACAAAGCATTGGAGAGCACCATGAAGATTCGGTACTACACCAAGCAAGAGGTGTATTTGCTCACTTCCGAGATGCCAGAAAACGAGGAGATCACTTTTTATGGAGAGGAGAAGTCAGAGATGGAGAGCTTCTTCAGTTCGTTCCTAGGGAGTGCCGAGAGTAGTAATGGCAAAAAGAGGAAGAGGAAAGGACGCAAGTAAAGGAGATGGCAATGTCAGGCTGAAGACAGAAAAACAAGCGCTTATTGGGAGGCAACCCAAGTTTTTGTTTCGAATAATGGAGGAGGAGTCATTGAGGACCAAGGAGGCCGCGCCTACCCTTGGAGTGTCCACGCTTGCGTACGCAAGTAAACAGTTTCTTTATTTCGCTTCATAAGACAATTTTTCATTTTGGTGTGTTTATTTGGTTTTGGATGTTTGCAATTTCCCGTTTCGCTTATTTTGATCATTCTTGCATTTATTTCATATACATTGAGGGCAATGTATCATTTAAGTGTGGGGGGAAGGGCAATTGTCATTTGTTAGTGTTTTTAGGTTAGAACAAGTGTTTAGAGTGTTTTAAGTGTTTTTGAGTGTTTTTAGAAAAAAAAAATAAAAAAATTTCGTTTTTAGTGTTTTTAGGTTAGGAAAAAACTTTTTCTTTTGTTTTTAAACTTAGGGTGTCAAAACCCACATCAAAATGCACGTTTTCGTTAGATTTCATTCACCTTAGTGATGGATGTGATTCTTTAGAAGTGTGCGACATTGTTTTAAAAAAAAAAGTTTTTAAGTCATTTTGGTTGTTTCAGGTCGTTTTGAGTCCCCAACTAATTGATTTGAGTGTGCATGATTGTTATGAGCATGTTTTAGTATTGTGTGTATATTTGGTGTTCTTTTCATTCTAATAGTGTTCCATAACATATCTTGCAATTCTATGTCATTTGGCCTTGTTGATATGAATTTAGGTTGTGATTAGCATTACTAATGACTATATGCATAATAGAGTAGACTTGCATGACCTAAGTGAGCTTTTGAGCCCTGTTCTTCAATTCTTGGGTGTTGTGTTGATGTGTTTTCTTAGAACAAAACAAACAATTATCTCATTCTAAGTTTACTCGCAAGTGCACGAATCGCATCAGTAGCAAAGCGTACAAGCACGAGGTCGATCCCACAGGGAATGGTTAATAAACAACAAATCAATGCAATTAATCACTAGAATAACTAAATGGGGGGTTTTGAAAGATGGACACACACGCACACATCACCACACGCACACACACACTTTATTCTATCTTGCAATTAATCACTAGAATAAGTAAATGGGGGGTTTTGAAAGATGGACACACATGCACACATCACCACACGCACACACACACTTTATTCTATCTTGCAATGTTAAGTTTTCAGTTTCAAATCAGATAAGCATGCAATAACCATCCAAGGCTAATGACAGTTAATTTGAACACAACATATTAAAGTTTGACAGCTAAAAAGGTTTGGCTAGTTACTTTCTCGCCATTGTTCTCCTAATGCATAAACTAAGAGCTTCTTGGGCCTTCCTTAGCTAGTTAACCTACATGTTCCCTAGTTCAAGCTAAGGCAGCTGTTACCCATGCAGAAGTCATTAAGTTTTATGAGAACGTCAAACATGCACAACATATAAGCTTTGACTATTTCCTTATAGAGGTCGCCCAACCCCACTACCAAGAATAATCCCTTATTCCCTTGTTACTTGTGGTTTAGTGTCTTTGACTATTTCACAGCTAAACCTAACAGATAAACTAGATGCAATTACCCTAAGGTGGCCAGTCAAAGGATGCAAACAACTAGTGACGGGGGTTCTAATAGATAGTGGAAATTTAATATGCGCAAACATCAAACTAACAGACCAAGACACGGATAAATGATTTGTTAAAGCATACGAATCCATTAATCGACCTACAACTAACATGCAAGATAGAATAACTAACCTACATAATTAAATAAAATAAATAAAAACAAAACAGCAACAAATAAACAAAATCCCAATTCATGATTGTTAACGGAAATCAGAAACGCAAATTAAACAAACTTAAGAACATAAACTAAACAACTAATTTAAAGTGCATAAATTAAATGAAACCAGAAACGTAAAGTACACAAGATTAAATGCATGCACGAATTAAAATCAGAAACACAACTAAACTAGATTGACAAATATAAACTAATTGAATTCAGAAACTTAAATGAAATAAATTCAGAGACCAATATCCAACAATAAATCTGAAACTAGAAGGAAAAAGAAAACGAAAATCAGAGGTACAAACACATGGGGGCTGCGGCAAGGAGAGAGGAAGAAGGAGGCACCTAGCAAGCAGGAGGAACTCACGGCAAGGTGAGCTAGGGCTTGCAGCAGCAGGCTGGTCCTTCCCTCTCACTTGTCACGCCACACTCTCTCTAAGTCTCTCTCTGAATTCGGCTCACCTTACAAGAAAATAAAAGTTGAAACTAAAACCCTAAAACAGAAAAATTAAACTAGGAGAAGAGAGGGATTTCGGCTGGAGTGTAGATGAAAAAGTGATCCCCAAAAGTCTGAATGAGAGGGACTTATATAGAGGAGCCTTCCTTGAGAGGCAAGGAAGAGGAACTTGCGGCTGCTAGGGTTTGCATCTCCTAGTTCCTTGCGGCTTCAGCTAGGGTTAGCTGACTAGGGCCTTGCGGCATGGGCTGCTCCCCCTTGGGCTTCAGTGGCTCACGCCTAGCCTAGCTAGGGTCCCTCTTTGGCGCATGGGCTGGTAGTCTTGGGCTTTGGGCTTGCATGTTGGGCTTCCATGTTGGGCTTCAGTTACTTGCACAAGATGGGTTAGGGTTTCACTCCATGGGCTTCCATCTT